>NC_029778.3:16402027-16415943 GCF_000817695.3 Arachis duranensis | reverse complement strand
GTAATTTAAAACTTTTAGGTAATTTTTTAGGATTTGAATAATTTTGTTATAAAGAGTTCATCTTTCATGAATACAACTTCAATTTCTATGTTTTACGGGTAGATTTATAAGTATTTAGAATTTTCATGGATAAAAATAATAATTTACTAAAAAAAATACCTGTAAAGGAATGGTAGACACATGATCCCCAATTATAAACTTTAGATTTGTGAAAAGTTTGGAAACAACAATCATGACTCACTGAAAGGTGTAAAGCTAAAGCAAATAGTTTATCCTGTTCCGTCAAAATTTGTCAAAAATAAAATGAATTGGCTCGTCTCATCAAAATAAAACAAGTTTAAAATGCTAATTTGTTGACGGACCGACGAGCTAGCCTAGCTAGTCAATTTAAAAAAGAGATGATTAATAAAATTAATTAAAATTAGTTTAAAAAAATGATAATTAAAAATAGGAATAAGTATTGTTTTGGTTCCTCACGTTGAGGATCAGAATCGAACCCGTCCCTGATGTATCTTTTGATTTAAAATCATCCTTAACGTATTTTTTCGTATTAAAATCGTCTTTTTAATTTTTTCTGGACAAAAATATCCTCCACTACCACTAGCACCTTTTCTTCAACCTTTCTCTTCTCCTTTCACTACCACGATCATCATGATCTTCAATCATCTTCGAAAGCAAATCCAGTTACACAAACACCTAATTCCACTTGAAATCCCTAATTCCACAAACACCTAACAATTACACTTGTAGTACACTGAAAGCAAACCCAGTTAACACAACAAAAACCCATTCAAATCAAAATCCACACAAAAACAAAGGTCTCATAGTGCATAAAGTAACCAATTCCCCTGCAAGAACCACAATGTATTTCACAAATTCAACAAATTTAAAAATCAATTCAACAAATTCAAAAATAAAAAAATTCAACAAATAAACCAAAATTCAACAAATTCAACAACTAAATAAAAAAACAACAAATCAAAATTAGAAGCAGAGGCAGTCACAAATGCAGAAGCAAAAGCAGTCATAGAATCAGAAATAGAAACTCAAGCAGAAGCAGATGCAGAAGAAGAAGATGCTGATGCAGAAGCCGAAGCTGCAGAAGCAGATGCAGCAGAAGGAGAAGCAGAAGAAGCAGATGCAGCAGAAAAAGAAACAAAAAAAGCAGATGCAAAACCACCGGCGCTTGGCCACCCATCCCCAGCGGCTGTGACGGAGCGTCCGAGGACCGGCGACGCACTCCACCCTCGGATCCCTCTCTCTCCTTGGCCACCCATCACCCGCGGACCGGCGACGAAGCATGCGCGGACCAGCTCAGCCTCGGATCCCTCTCTCTCTCCTTCGCGCACCGCCCTCCTCGCGTCGTGCTCCTCTTTCCGGCGACGCACTCCACGGCGGCAGAAGCATGCATGAACGGTCCTCCCATCCACCGGCGCTCCCTCTCTCTTTCCCCTCTTCTCTTCAGTCGCAGCCCCTCCCCTTTCTTCTTTCTCCCGGGCGGCAGAAGCATGCATGAACGGTCCTCCCTTCCACCGACGCTCCCTCTCTCTTTCCCCTTTTCTCTTCTCCCCCATCGCAGCCCCTCTCCTTTCTTCTTTCTTCCGGTGACGGCGACGGCAGCTCCAAACTTCGCCGGCGTTGTCCCCTCTCCCAAAAACGCGTTTTCTCCCCCTCCCCCAAAACGTGTTCTTTTCTTTTTTAAATTTTATATTTTTTATTAAAGTAGGGATATTTTAGGAATAAAATTAAATTTTTTTTACAAAGGACGATTTTAATAAAAAAAAATACGCTAAGAATGATTTTAAATCAAAATATACATCAGGGACGAGTTCGATTCCGACCCTCAACGTGAGGGACCAAAACAATATTTATCCCTTAAAAATAGAAATATAATTTTATAATAAAAACAAAAGTGGTAATTATTAATTTTTGTATATATTTTTGAAATACTAATGGAAAAACATTTAAAACCTAGGAGTTTGGCAATACTAATTTGGTAAGTTTTAAATACTAACCTTGTTCATCTTTCTTAATGATTTGGCTGGTTGAATGTTGATTAAGTGAGTTTGACCGGCTTTGCCACCCTTGCTCACCGATCCCCTTAATATGCACATGATGTCAAAATATATCGTAATTATATTGTATGCTCAAATCAGCATAAATCACCAATTTTACTTTCATTACAAAATTTAAACTAGACATTTTGGAGAATATTTTTTCGTATCTATTTATAGAAAACATATGAACACTTTCCCATTCCTAAGGATTATTTTCCCGGAAGCAAATCAGTTTGAATTTTGAACTTTGGAAGTACAAAATTTTAATTTTGTGCAATGCAACTTCTCAAGATACTCCTAATCCATGCTGCCAGATGAATATTCTAGTCTCCCATTGTAGTTTGACTGTCCTTTCCTTCATCTTAGTTTAGTTGTGGACTTATGGTTATGTCATGGAACATGCATCCAAATCAAGAGAAATAAAATAAAATTTCAGAGTAACGTGCTGGCAACACTAAATTCTTTTCATATGAGTAAGTATAAACATTCTCGTCCACGTCTATGGCTTAAATATTCCATTGAAAATACCAAGGAGAATCCAAACGAATATAGCCGTTACCCATCTTTTTGTTTAACCAATATCCAGACCTGTGGTAACTTTTAAATTAACCTTTTGTGGATCTAATCAAGTTCAACGGTTGTACAAATTTGAGGGCAAATTTGAATCCTGGCAGAAGAGAACAAGGACAGATATACAGAAAATGACACATTGGAGATACATAAATGTTTTGGTGTAATTATTTACACTGTTAAATTGTTAAATAAAACACAAAATACATCTTGTACAAATGTTAATCTCAAATTTTACCCAAAAAAATAAACCGAATATACATAAATAATGAACAAAAATATTCTATATACACTAAAAATTAGTCACTTTTATATTGTATATATTTAAAGATATTGATTATACATTTTCAATTAAATAATCAACCACTAAAATAATCAAATCTATCATAATAAAATAATTAAATTTGTTAGATGAATAATTAAACGTAATTATAGTAATACAATAAGTTTTTCTTTATAAAATACCAAATATATATCTCTCTACGCAATAATTATTTTTGTATATATAACATAATTCTACAGGGAATATAAATAACTCACTTGTTTTGTCTCCACATACGGCGAAAAATTCACATTATTTTTGCATAAATAATGGTTGGAGTATTTCAAAAAGGGTCATGAAATTTTAGTTAGTGCTGCTGTAGGGTCAACTGGGTCAGACAACAACCACAACTAGATCCCCATCCAACGGATCTTATTAAGCTTTAGCTTGAACTATTGAAGAGAAGCCCGCCCTCTTCACCAAAATTTGAATTCTGTTCCCCCTTTCTCTATCTCTCTCATTAACTCTGAAAGTAACAATTTTTTTCTAATAAAAAATGTTTCTTGGGTAACGTTCTACTTCTTCTGCTCTTTTATCATAGTTGAAATTCAAATATCCTTCACCCCCTTTTTCTCTCTTGCTTCACCTTTCTTTTCTCTCTATTAGTTAATTAACATCTTTGATTCAAATCCCTTTTTAATTTCTTCAACATCCTTGCCCATTTCATTTGCTTCCCTTTTTATTTTCCCACTCCTTTTTTGGTTTATTGTTTTTAGGCAATACTGCAAAGTCCCATGGGTGCATGTTTGAGCAAGAAGAAAGGGTCAACTACCTCTCCAGGTGCAACTTTTCAGGTTCCTTCTAAGCTAAAGGATTCTGAAAATGGTGGTGTCACCGCCACCCTATCCAAACCCACCAACCCAGAAGTGAACCTCAATAATGAGAAGAGCACAGTGCAAGAGAAACATGACACAGTAGTGGTAGCAGCAGCGCATGAAGGTGAAAACCAAGTGAAAAAAGAGATTTTTATCATTAAGCACAGGAAGAGCCACGATGAAAGGAGCTCCAAGATTCAACCTTGCACTGCTCAGCAGAACCTGTCAGCATATTCAAATGATGGGTCATCCTCAGAATCTGCCGAATCAATGGGAAACAACAAGAACAAAATTGCACCTTCTACACCAAACATTGCTGCTAGTGGTGTGAGGACCTCAAGCTGCACAAAAGAAGAGGTGGATGCAATTCTGATCCAGTGTGGGAGGCTCAGCAGAAGCTCTTCTGGAAGAGCTGCCTCTTCTTCTGGTGGGAGAAAGTACTCAGGCTCAAAGAGAAGCTTTGATTTTGATCACTGTGACAATGATGCTAATTCCAATGATGATGACCAAAGGAGGGGCAATGCTACTACAACTGACAACAGTGATTTGTGTGAGGACTATGATGGGGTAGCCACCGGGAACCGCCACCGTGCCCAACACCGCCAGCGCAACCGCCAGTCACCGAGGCCTTCTCCAAGGAGAAGGACCCCAAGCAGGGAACGGGACCAGCAGCAGAATCAAAGGTCCAGCAGCAGGGAGAGGAGGGTGAGTAGATCTCCTGGAAGAAGGTCATCAGAGACAACAAACGGTGCCAATGGCAATGGAAGCAACAATGGAAATGGCAACCACAATAGTGCAGGTTCTACTAGGCCTGGGAAGTTGGTGTCCGTTCCTGCCACTGTTACATCACTGGTCATGGATAAGAGTAACAATGGAATTGGTGGAGGAGAATCTGCAGCCGCTACAGGTGTCAAAAGGATAACTGTTAAGAGAAATGTTGGTGAATGTGGTGTGGCTGGTTCAAGGGGTGCAGCATCACCACGGTCTCAGTCTCCCGCAAGAGCACAATCTCCCGCAAGAGCACTCTCTCCTGCAAGAGCACACTCTCCTGCAAGAGGAAACAATGGGAATGCAGGGAATCAGCAGCAACAGCCTTCAATTAGCCGCAACAACTCTTCAAGGAAAACTGAACAGTCTCCTTATAGAAGGAATCCATTGAATGAGATTGATCCTAATTCCCTTTCTTATCCACAATCAAATGCCAACAATAGCAGCAGCAACAAGGTGCAAAACAGACCCAAGAAGGACGCTGAAGCAGAAGCTAATCAGGTATCAATTTAAATTGATCCACCATCCTGTATTCTTATCTATATCAGCCAGAAAGATTTGATTTTTTCTGTTTCAGTATTGTTATTTGAATCTAACATTTACTGGACGTATTGTCGACATTTCAATGGTGGATAAAAATTTTACTCAAAATCACATTCTCTTTCTGTTTTGTCTTGTTGATGTGAAGAATGGATTGATGATATTCTATAATTTCCTAATATTCAGAATCCATGTTCATTGCAGAAAGGTGTTACTGCAAATTGCAAGGTGAAGGAGCAACAAGAGGAAGAGTGCAAGGGAACGGCATCAATGAACAATGACAATGTTGTGGTGAAGACAATGGTGCCATCAGGTGTTGCTGACAACATCAAACCCCAATCTCTAACAAGAAGCAGGTCTTCAAGAAGATCAAGGGACTTAGATCTCAACCCTGAAACACTAATGAACCCTGTACCACAGTCCTATACCTCCCTCCTTCTTGAAGACATCCAAAACTTCCACCAAAAGAACACAAACACAACACAACCTTCCATTTCTCTCCCAGCTTGTCTCTCCAAAGCTTGCTCGATCCTCGAAGCTGTTGCCGATCTCAACTCCACCACAAGCCCAAACTTCTCTGCTGGTGCATTCTCTGAGGACAAGAAAACCCCATCACTAGGTGCGAATAACAGTAGCAACCATTATGCAAAGAAGAGGGTGGAGCCATTTGTGGAATCCGAGGTAGTTGTGAGTGATGATGTGATGGAACCAAGCTTGCACAAGTATGTGACAGTGAAGAGGGGTGGTTCAGTTTGTGGGGTAGTGGACATGGAAGACCAAGAATCTTCAGGTAGCAACAGCTTCATCACTCAAAGTGGCCAAATACAACAGCAAAATCATTGGGGCATTTCATCAAAAACATGGGATGCAAACTCAGCTGATTCAACAGATTGTTGGAGCTCTAGGTTGATGGAAGGTAGTGATGCTGTGGCTGAAGCTAGAAAAGCATTGAACTGCAAGAAAAGAGAGTGTGATGATCATCAACATAGCAGCGGAATCGGGCGCGGAAGGCTTAGTGGTTCTTCTTCTTCTTCTAAAGTTCTTCATCACCACAACAGTATACCTGTTGCATCAACATAACAGATGGAATTGTGGTGATTTCTTGTTTGTAACGTTGAATATGCTTCAACAGTTCATCTAGTTTGTAGTTGCATACTTTGCAACACTTTCTTGTTTTTCAATTTAAGGCTAATTCTCAATTGAAGTGAAAACACTTGCTGTTATTATGATTGGATAAAACAGCTGTGTCATGGTTTAATTAATTACAATAATTTTCAAGTTTCTGTTTCTGAATCATCTCAACTCAACTAATTATTTCCAACCGAGTTACACAATGTGCTGCTTGCAATATAACATCTATGTCCTAAGTCTCATTACATAACATCAATGCAAATACATATATTTTGGGGGTAATGTATGCTTTTTGCTTTTAAAATTTGTTTAAAATTTTTAAATTTTATCTTAAAAATATTTTATTTGCATTAAATAAATCTCCTGATAATTATTTTTTTTTTAAATTTAGGACAAATTTAGTAATAGTTTTACAATAATAATTTTTATGGGCCTGCTACACATACAAGTTTACAAGCTTACAAGTTGGCCCAGCCCAAATAGAACTCACGCGCATGAAGAGAGATAACATGGCGCGTCAAAATCACGCGCTCAACACTCAAACGGTTACGTATGGCAGACTCTTCCACTTCTTCCACTTCTTCCACTTCTTAAAGCACGAAAACAAGGAAACCCTCCCATTTTCAAGCGAAAATCAAAGTTCAAAATATACAAATCGTTGTTCGAAACCTCCATCAAAACACCATCAAACTCTCCGTGAAGAATCTGAAGAGAAAACAAAGCAACAATACTCAATGTAAGTTCATTAAGATTCCTGTATATTTTACTTTTCTTCTACGTCGTTCTTCTAGGTTTACTATTATTCTTGCTTCTTTGTTACACTGTTCTAAGTTCTACGTCGTTCGTCTAAGTTCTACGTCGTTCTACGTTGTTGTTCTAACTTCTCCTGCTATTGTTGTTGATTATTGGGGGTTTATTCCGTAGATTGGGGGTGTATACTGCTTAACCTTGTAATGTGGCTTGATATTGAAACATGGTTGAGTGATATCTGACTAATATCTATATGGATGTATCTGAATAATATCTATGGGTGTATCTCACTGTTATCAATGGGTGTATCTTGCTGATATCTTTGGGTGTATCTGACTCATATATACGGGTGTATCATACTGTTATCAATGGGTGTATCTTATTGTTATTGATGTGTGTATCTGACTCATATATATGGGTGTATCTTACTGATATCTTTGGGTGTATTTTTTGTTTCGGAGAAAATGGCAGCAAGAAACCAAACAAAAGACCTTAAGTGTGCCACACATCTCCTGAGTGATAAGTTCAGAAACATGACTGAGGAGAAGAAGGCGATTGTGAGGGATCTCGGATTCGGTGGGTTGATGCACATCCCACCACTAAGGGTGGATCACCAACTCTTAAGGGAGCTGGCAAACAACTTCAAACTTGGGGAGAACAGACTGAAGACAGGATATGGTTCTTTCCAAATAACACAAAAAAAAAAAAATAGGTCATGCGCTTGGTATCAATGCAACAGGTAACTAGCTTAAAATTATAGGTGTATATTAAGTTGATGCTTGGGTGTATTTGAATCGACTTGGATACTTTGTTGTCTTCCTTTTTGTAGGAGATCCATTTCCTGAGAAAGTTGAGTATAAGAAACTTTCTGATGATGACAAAATAATTTATAGAAGATTCCAGGGTAAGACCCTCAAAAGTCTTACCGATGAAATGATGAAAATCGGCGTTGGCAACGAAGAGGAATGCCTAATGTTCAAGAGGATATTCATCCTCTACATACAGATGGCGTTCCTTTTGCCAACGACGATAAACAAAATATCGCTCGTGTACCTGGCCCCAATTTTTAAGATGGACGGCATATCGGAGAAAAACTGGGGGGGCATGTTTTGACCTTCATGGTCAAGGGCATCACAGACTACCAGGAGAAGAAGAAGAAGGCAATTAATGGCTGCCTCTTCGCCCTGATGATAATCTACTTTCATCTTTCAAAAAACAAAGGCAAGAACAGGACTGAAAGACCACCGAAGCCCTGGATTGCCAACTGGACTAAGGAGCAGTTGGTGGAAAGAATGACTGCAGAAAGAGAGAAAATTTTGGTAAGTAAACATAATAAGTTGGGTGTATTTTATTTACCCGAATGCTGCTAACTAAAATATCTCATGTTTCAGGGGATTGTGAAGATGGTAGAGACAAGAGAAAAAATGAAAAAAAAAAGAAAAAAAAACAAGAAATAAAAAAAAGGAAGGCGAGTCCAACATCGTCTTCGGAGACAGAAACTACTGACAGTGACACTTCTACCTCTGAGTCTGAGGCTCAAGAAGACTCAGAGGATTCAGGAAGAAAACACCCCAGCAAAAAGGGGAAAAAGTAAGTACCATACTTGGGTGTAATTTCTTTTTTGAGTTGGGTGTATTTTGTTTGATAACGTTGGGTGTATGTAGCTTATTAAGCAGGGTGTGTTTCGTTTGTTGCGTTGGGTGTATATTGTATATTCAGTTGGGTGTATCTCGTGAATTCATTTAGGTGTATTTTTAGTATGTTCTAAATCACAATTGTTTGCCTTCCAGAATGGACTCCAGAAAAAGAAAGCAGAGGCAAGAGGAGTCAGATTCTGATTCAGAATCTGAATTTGAACCAAGTGATGAGTAATGTCCTAAAATTATTACTCCTTTCTTTTGGCTTCATTATAAAGATTTCGTGTATTAACTGAAGTGTCTATTATTAACTTATAGGAGCGAAGAATCATCACCTGTGGAGAAGGAGAAGAAAAAGAAAAAAACAAAAACAACACCAAAAAAGTAAGCACTTCTTTGGATAATATTCTGTGATAAAATTAATTTTTTATTTTTGATTGTACTCTTTTTTTTCCACCCAGAACACAACAAAAAAAGAAAAAAGTTGTTGTGGAGGATTCACCTCCTGAAGAAGATCAATACTTTTACGGGTACAGTACCTCGTAAGCTATATTACAGTCTATCATCGTAATTATTTTTGTTAACGTCTTATTTTATGAATGTAGTGAGAGATATGAAATATCAAGTGACGAACTCGATAAATGGCTAAGGGAAAACATTGATAAATCTGCTGTAGAGGGGTATGTCTTGCTGGGCTGTGTATTTGAGATTTTGGTGTGTTTTGTTTGCTAATAATTGTATCTTATTTCGCAGGGAGAACCAAGCTGACCTGTGATCGAACATTTGGGTGTATTTTGTGGATCAAGTTGGGTGTATGTCGTTTGTTTTGTTGGGTGTATATTGTCCATTCGGTTGGTTGTATCTCGTGCATTCATTTGGGTGTATTTTATACCTGTATCTTATTTTGTCTGAATAACATGAAATCTGTTTAGACTACCGGCTGTGAACTTGGAAAGTGATGATCCTTCCTCTCAAGGACGCACAGAACAGAGTAGTGTAAATCAGCCGTCATAGAGCATGTAATTTCTCTTTCAAATAACCGTTACTTTTGTTCTTCTATTACCTTCTACTTCTAATTCTGTATATATTTTTTTTAGAAAAAAAAGGCAGCAAAAAAAGCAAAAACTGCAAGTATGTAAGTTCTCAAAAAACAAAGCCCGTCTTCTTTTTGAATTGTTCGGGTGTATTTTTTTACCTTCTTTGGGTGTATTTTAGGTTGATTCCGACTGATTCGAATATGATGGTTGTGAGGGAACAAACACCGTTGGAAGCGCTTGCAGTGTGAGTTTTCCAAGAATATTTCAACCTTATAACCTTATTATTTTCAAATACGTTGTTAACCTTTCATTTTTCTTCTTGTTTAGAGTCCCGATCCAGGTTTTTGTGCCGGCATCCCAAACAACCACTGACACAGATTTCGAACCAACCCCGTATGCTACGATTGAAGGGACTATAGAAACGTAAGAAATAGTATTGGGTGTATATTTGTTTAGAGTTTGGGTGTATATTGTTCCTGATCAATTTTTTTTTATGCCATGATTAATTTTGTGTAACTGTGCAGCACTCCTGAACCCCCCAAACAACTTCAAGAAACCACACCCATGCTTCCCCCAGCTCCAACTAAAATGTAAGTTCATCAGACTAAAATCAATCTTTGCTTATCATCCGTATATTCTTATTCTTACTCTTATTCTTATACATTATGACGCAGTCATCCAGTCGCAGAAGACGCTGCTGCCCTGTTGATGATGGCACGGACAACAACCTATGTTCCTAAAATAGATTCAGGATGCCATCATTCAGCCTTGGATTGACTGATTCAAGCCAGGAGGGGGCGTCAACGCAGGAGACAGAAAGGGAAAAATCTCCAGAAACTGCAAGTATGATAGAACAATTAGACACTTTGGTCCAAAAATTAGCAAGCAGTGCGGCGAAGGGAAAAGACGAAAGTCCACAAATTCAGAGGGAGACTGGGGGAGAAAGTTTTGCAAAGTTTGAAACTCCTGGGGGAATAAATCGAATTCCAGATGATATGAAACAAAAGTGCTACATCTGGGGGACGAGACTGAAGGAAGACGCAGATGGCAATACTGACGAGTATGAGGAGATGTGCACTCTGATTGGCCAAGGAGAATACATTTTGATAAGAATGCACCTTGCATCTCTCCAGGCAAAAAGTGATATAGAATCTCAGGTAATATTAGACTAACATTAATGTTTTTACACCAAAGTCAACTGCAATGTTTATTAATTTAAAATTGATTTCGGCATATATTTCTAGATTGTATCTGCCATCTGCCTCATCCTAAACCAGAAAAATGAAAAGAGGTTTCAGGAACAAATATACTGTCTCCCCTCCGATATTGTGGTAAGTGTTACTTCTACGAACTTTGGGTGTATTTTATGAATGGGTTTGGGTGTATTTTTTTAGCTTAGATTGGGTGTAACTTGTTTATGTTCATGTTTTCATTTCTTGTATTGAGGTGTAAGTTGTGTATTTTCAGTATTTCATTTCTTGTTTCACAATTATTGCAGAGCGTGGCACTTTCGGATCACCCAAAGGGGGAATTCATTTCCCCGAAAACGAAAAAGGAATTCAGGGTGGAAGCCTACCCGAGTTTCATTCCCTTCATAGATAGAAAAAAATTAAGTTCGCATCCATATGTAAGTTTTCGTTTGCCAAATTTGTTAGTTCGCTTATTTACTTATATGCCAAATAAAATAACACACTGTTGAAATGTGGCAATCCTTCAGATTTTTGCTCCTGTTTGCCACTCGGGGCATTGGTGGTTATGGCTGATAAATAGAACAAAGCGGAAATGTCAAATACTTGACCCGCTACACAAAAAAGCTCCAAGCGATGAGAGAAATGACATTAATAAATTCACTGTAAGTTGCCTCTGTCTTCTTTACTTTAATAGATAGGTCTATTTCGTTAGTTGTGTTGGTTGTATATTGTCCATTCAGTTGGGTGTATCTTGTCCATACATTCGGGTGTATTACTGATTTGTTTTGGTATTTAAGGGATATGTATTTTCAAGATTGATAACATATGCCGGCGGGAAACCTCTGGAGAAAGGCGAGAAGGAGAAGGAAATTAAAGCCTCATATGTTAAAATATCAGGCCAAAAAACAAGGTATAAATTTGTGACTCTGAACATTAAACTTTCTTAAATGAGATTTGTAATTTATTTTCTTCGTTTTCAGCTATGACTGCGCTATCTATGTAATGAAGTGGCTTGAGTTAATTGAGCCGGAAAACATTAAAAAGGGGAAGTATGAATGGGATAATTGGCCACAGGTAACTGTCTTTAGAACTATATAACTCTGTATTACTTTACTGAATTAATATTTTTGTTTAAACATAACATACTTTTTAATTGTAGGAGGAGGTGGACCACTATAGAGTGGAGTATGCTTTCCGGATACTATTCAGTGAGATGAATAAATAGAGAGATCGGGCAATTAGAGAGAGTAGTGCTATAAGGCTGTCGAAGCCATCCTCTATATTATTGAGTCCGTTTTGTCAGATTAATTCTGCTGATATAGAAACTGGATAATCCAACTGCTGGGTAGTTTGTAAATTGAACAAATGATGTAAATATTTGCCATTTATCAACAATTTCTATTCCATGTATATTTTTTCTCATAGTTAAACTATCTGTGCTGGTAAACTGCCTGTGATGTATTCAAAAGCTGTATTACAGGTGGTAAAATATGAAGCAAAAAATCAAGGCATATATAAACGTAAATTATAAACTGTTACACCCAATGCAAGTCTAATAATACACCCAAGATTAAATAAAATATACACCCAACTGTCTGTGCTGTATTCAAAATGTATGAATTACATGTACTAAAATATGAAGAAAAACATTAAATGAAATATACGCCCATAACCTGCGAATTTTTACAGCTTTTGTTCTATATGTATCTATATATGTGTCTATATGTAAATTGTGAATTAACAAAAATACACCCAAAAAGAACAATGCTTTTACACCCATATTCTATATAACTATACACCCAAAGAGTTATCCCCGGCTGCTGGTATCCTGAACTGATAATTTATAACGTGTCCTTGATATTGGCTGCAATTTGAATGCGCCGCTGATGCAGCATCAAACAGGTTTATCTGAATATAACACTCACACATTAGCTAAACTATTAACGAGAAAAATAAACTCAATCGCCACAAATTTAAAGAACATTACTTTTACCTCGCTTAAAACTTTCGTCTTCTTCTTCTTTGTGGCATTTGCAATCTGTTTCTCCAGCTTTGAACCTAGCCTGTTTTTTGGACGTCCTCTTGTTCGAATCCTTGGCGGGCTTTGAAGCTCGTTAACGGATTCCAAGTTGGCGTCTTCGTGGGATAAAGAAGATGTCCCCTTCCTTTTGGCTTTTAATGCTTCCATCTCGGCCATGGTGTTATCGTACGCACGGTGCAGAATTTCAGTCAGCTCCTCCGATTCGGAGGCAAATTCGCAAATATTTTGCGAACGAAAAACCAATTGGTCGAACCTCTTGCTTCTTGGCTCCATTAGTGGCTCGTCTTGGCTGCTCTTGATGTGTGTGTGTCGCCTCTTTACCTTCTTGCTCCATCGTTCCAGTATATATCTAGGGGACACTTTGCTTACTTGTTCGAAGCTTAACACGCTTAGTGCGTGACGGCACAGTATCCCTCTCGACTCGAATAATAAGCATTGGCATTTTACCTCGGCTGCAACTGAGTTGTAGGTAACCGCGAACTTGTTGAATATTGAGCTGGAAACTTGTTCTACGACTTCGTATACTGAATAGCCTAGAGCGGAATTCTTTAATCTGGTGATGCAATTCGCCTTTCCTTTGAATTGGGCTTGGACTTCCCTAAACTTTGCGTGAGTGTACGCATCTTGAAACTGAGCTTCAATGGAGGATTTGGTTGCACACGGTATGACCGTATGAAAATCTGCAGCATCTGATTCTCTCTCTGCTTGCTCCCTACTTCCGAGGCAATTATTGTATTGTTTGACGAACTGAATAAGCGAGCTGTTCCGGGCGATGTACTTGTTAAAAAATGAATGCATGCTCTCGCTCCTTTGTGTGCTTCTCATCCCTGCCCAGAAGTGGTGATCCAGATAGATAGGAACCCATATGTGACGGTCTTCGTACAGATCTGCATAATACACCCAAACACAGACTGTAAAATACACCTGAGAGAACGTACAATTTACACCTCTGCTGCAGATTTTAAAAACACATTACCTGAAAGCCACTTGTTGTCCGCAAGACCAAAATTCAACAGAAAATCGTTCCAATTACTATCGAATGAGTCTTTGCTATGAGA
>NC_029778.3:16377017-16401860 GCF_000817695.3 Arachis duranensis | reverse complement strand
CCTAAAGCCCTTTTCATTGATGCGCACAGATCGGTGAGAAACCCTTTTGGAGCGTTTCCTTCCATGCAACGAAGCCAGCATTAAAATAACCATTTGAATGATTCAATTTCTTCGTTCTTCATCAAAGTGCATCTGAGAAGTGTTGACTGACGTGGTGATTCACCTCGACAAAAGAACCACAGACCAAATTATACCTGAAACAAATTACCATGGTCCAGAATGCAAAATCATTAGGTACACCCCAACAAATGCTTCGATTACACCCAATGAAACAACCAATATACACCTCTGCCGCGGATTCGTAAAAATAAATTAATTTAGCATCATAAACAGGGACAGTTTGTTACCTGTTTGTATTATAGGTGGTGTCGAATGAAATGACGTCTCCGAAATACTCAAAGGCGGCTCTGCTTCTTGCATCGGCCCAAAAAGCCAGCTTAATCGATTGATCCTCCTCGAGTTCGAGCTCAAAAAAGAAATTCGGATTCTTCTCTTTCATTCTTAAGAAATATTTCCCGAATTCCTTTGCATCTTCTTGTTCGGAAACATTCCGCACTTCCCTGGTAATGTAATTCCTCACGTCCTTTTGGTCTTCTCGGTTGGAGATATTTTAGATTTCCATTTTCCCTCTCTGCTACATGTAATCAGTTGATTCTTAATCTCGTTTCTCTTCCTATTTGTGCACCGAACTCTTGTAGAGAAACCTGCAGCCTTGGCGTAGTTCCTGTAAAATTTTCCAGCATCTTCAAGGGTGGTAAAGGTCATTCTGACCTTTGGAACAAGCTCGTCATCAACAACCGAGAGAGGCTGCACAATGCACCATGTCAGAACTGTGAATACACCCATAGATATGATTCAAATACACCCAATCATGTCTAATATGATACACCCGAACCGCAACAACTCAACTACAGAATGACCTTTAAAGCCATAAACTGTAAATACACAGGCTGCAGAATACACCATGTCAAAAACTAAAAACACACCCAATCATGTCTGATAAAATACACCTGAACAACAACAACTCAATTAAAAATAACAAAAAACCAGTAAAGTGTAGATACACCCACACTTCTAGCTAAAATACACCCAAAGAAGAATTGATCTACACCCGAGCGTCTGCTATAAATTCCAGGTAATTAATCAATGTTAAGCAATTTTTAAACTACACAATGCTATACAAATTACTGTAAATCAAACCTCAGGAACTTCGTTAGATTCAAATTCATAATCCACTTCGCTTCAGCGATTTTTCAACTACACAATCCTATACAAATTACTGAAAGAAAATTCATACTAATGCTATGTAAATCAAACCTCAGGAACTTCGTTAGATTCAAATTCATAATCCACTTCGCCTGGATTCAGCTGACAATCTGAGGTTGAATGATCCATTATCTTCAAAACGAGTTCAAACTTTGATTTCAGAAAACAACAAATCAAAATAGAAAACGAAGCTCGAGTTGCAGAGAGAGAAAAAGGTAACGTAAACGAAGAACATACCAGTGAGAAAAGGAGAGGAAAAGATCGATGGAGAAGAATGAGGGAAGACGCGCGAGAAGAAGAACAACCAAATCTCAAAATAACGAAAACGAAGAAGGAAACAAATATTTTAAATTTGGTAGTTAGATATACGCGGGATGTTATATAGCGCGTGTAATCAACGTATGTGGAGCAGCGCGTATTATGATTTTATTGTTTAATAAACTTGTAAAGCATACAAGCCTGCAGAGCTTTTCCGTAATTTTTAACACAAGCAAGTTAGATATAATTGTCATATTATTATTGGATCAGTTTAAAATTTTTTAAAAATTTAATTCTAAAAAATTTGTGATAAAATTAAAATAAAATAAAATTTAAGAATATTTTTAAAATTTTAACAAATTTTAAAAATAAAAAATATATTTTACCTTATATTTTATTGTTAAGTGTACATAACCAAATTATTTTAGTAACTAAAAATTTTAATTAAAAAAAGAGGCACAATGAAAAACAAAAGCTTAATTAAATTAATTTAAAAGATAACTTATTCAACTTGTATTTCTGTGTATATTTATCCCAACGCATTTCTTATGTGACAATCTATGCTTATCTTAATTCCTTTTTCTATTTGCTTGAGATTACTCTATTATGCACTAATAATATAAAGACAACCGTTCCAATATCATTTCAAAACTAAGAAGTGAATTACACTTTTTCATGTATTATTATATGCTTATTTTGTATGCTTTAATTTTTACATATAAAATAATTATGTTTAAGGTTTAACTAATTCAAACATAGTTAGAGTTTCAATAAAAATAAATTTTTGGAACATATATCAAATATATCCAAGATTCTGTAAGTATTTCATAAGTTTTATAGTCTTATAACAATGAAAATGATGCAATAAATTAATTATCTAAAGTTTAATTTAAAATATTTTATAATAAAATACGTAAAAAAAATTTATTTTATACGTTAAAACATATATAATTATGCTTATATATAAAAAAGTTATTTACTCTCTAATTTTCAAAAAGTACTGAAGTAATTGTCCAATATAAAATAGATATATTTTAGTTAAATTATTTATCATGATGCAGATTTATATCTTAAATACTAATTTTATGCGAAAACATCTTAGTGTAAATGAGTAGTCATCTATCTTTCCATTATTATTTTATTAAACACTTGTATTATGAAAGATGAATAAGTTAATCTATAAACGAGTCAAACATTTTAATGATATAATATCACAAAATTAAATATCTATATAAAAAATTTCACCAAAAATACATAAACAATATTTTGCAAGTAATCTCTCAAAGAAAAAAAAATTTCTACCCGAGTGCATAATAGTATAATAGAATAATAAAAAATATTATTGGTATACTAAAATTAACTATTAAAATTAATTATTAATATATTTATATATAATTATATGTGTGATTTAATTTATTTTTAATGTATATTTATATTTCAATATGTGTTTTATGCTGATGGTTAACTTTTAACTTTAGTGACTCTTTTAATACAATCATAGTTTATAGTATATAGAGATGTGATGCCATCAATGATATCACAAGGACCAATGTGAGCCACCAACACAGTGGAATTGAAAATTGATAAACTCATCTATTAATTGTGTGTTAATTTGATTTAGAACTTGTGTGATACAATTAATTAATTAATTAATTGCGACGGCCATGACCAAGTCCCAGTGCCTGTATTAGAGGCGGAGAAAAGCACACGCATGAAGGAATCTTCTAAGGTGAAACCTTCTCTTAGTGTGAATGCAACGTTTTATATTTTTTTACTTACTAGTAAGCAAAATGTGGCGAAATACCTTGTTGAGAATTGAGATTTTTAGCTTTTCGTCAAAGTAAATAAGGGAAAAATAAATGAATTCAGTGTCAGCATAATATGTTCTAGATATATACTGGTATATCATGAGGGATTTTATTCAAAATTCTTCACATAAATTATTGTCATGGAGTAAGTTTCATTTTAATCCATGGATTTTTCTTTTTGTTTTGTAACTCAATAGACCAATTTCAAAAGATGAAAAAAAAAAAAGGAATTTGTTTATGTATTGCACGCGTTTGTTTACCTACTTACCAAAGTTTGAGAGTTATGTACACGGTGTGGGTAAGCTAAGTTTACAGGATTGCATCTTAATTTTAAGAGATAATTAAAAAATAAGGGATCGGAATTAAGAGATTTATTTATGAAACATTTAAATGATGTTCCGTTTCAAACTATATAAGATTGAGTGCACAACTTCTTCTCAATTGACAGCGGCTTATAAACAAGGGAATTGGTGAATTGCTTCCAGTATATATAATATCTTTCAATCAAATTGACTATTATTGCCTTTGCATTTACATTAGTTTTTCTGTGGGATGAAAACCGTTATATTACACACATTTTTTTTGGGTGTCTATATTACACACACACACATAATAATAATAATAATAATAATAATAATAATAATAATAATAATAATTAGGAAATTACTTTTGAGAATCTGGGTTATATAACATTCATTATACTTTTATTTCTAAAAATTGTTCTGCTAGGAGGCCAACAGAAATTAGAAAAGTAAGAAAAATCGGTAAAAATTATACATTATTCAAAATCTTAAAATCACATCTTCAAGATTTATGTTGGCAAGCTATTATTAGGTATTGTTTTGTTGTTCTTCCAAAATTATCCTTTTAAAAAAGTTGACAATTGACATTGGTTTTGAACATAAAGCATCTCTTTTCTTTGGAGAGGATATTGGTTGTAAATATGGTAAATTAAGCAAGTAACAGTAATAATACTATTGTCCAACTTCAGAAAATTGTGATGTAACTTACTACTCAAATAGTCTATTGACAATAAATTACAATGAATAACTCAAATGCATATCTATTACTTTTACTAAAAATCCCATATTTGTACCACTATTAACCTCTAAATAATATTGTTTGTGAATTTTCGTGTATGTCTTCGTTAAATATTTATTTTTATCAATATTACCATTATTTTAAGCATAGTTGTCAGAACAGGACCGGACCGGTCGGTTCGACCGGAAATCCGGTAAACCGGACCTAATACCGGTTCGGTCCAAGTTTGCGACCGTTTCAGGTAAAGAACCGGTACGAACCGGTGTGAACCGGTGAAAACTGGACCGGTCCGAGTCAATCGGTCAATATTGAAGGTAAATGTACAATAGACCAGCAATCTGCAACTCCACCATGCACCATACCCTCCAGCGCTGCCAAGTGTCAGCTTGTGATGATTTTTGAAAAATTCTCCAAAATACTTCCAATGGGGTTCGAACCCCTTCCTCCTGCTTAAAGCTGGCTTGCTTCTACCACCAAGCTGGAGTGATTCTCATTAATTAATATACAAATTATAATACATATAGCATTTTTGCTTTTCACTTATATTCAATTTATTTTAATTTCAAAGTCTCTGATTTTTAAATTAATTACATTTTATTTAACTATAAATTTTATTAAATATATACAAATTAAAAATATAAATAAAAAAATCACAATTTATTTTTTCTTTTCATGATTATATGATATCTATTAATATTATTGTTTTAATATATTATTTTGTTTTTTGTATTCGTATGAAGTTGATAGTTAAAAATCGTTAGATGATATTTAGTTAAACTAGTCAAATCATCTAACGATTCTTAAATATCAATAGTGACCCACTGGTTGAACCAGTGACTCAGTGACCCAGTAACCTTACCGGTTCGATCACCGGTTCGGTTCTGACAACTATGATTTTAAGTATTATAAAAAAAAGGGTTTAGCTAATATGTGCTTTTATAGGATTCATGATAAGTTTATCATTAGTCGAGGTTTTAATTTTTTTATTTAATAAATACAAATTTAATACATTGAAAATGTAAATTTTGTGTATTTTCAATAAAAAATTTTTAATTTGTAATCTTGACTTATGCCTTTAGAATACATGATAGATAAATCCAAAAAATAAAAATACTATGTGCACATAAAAAATTTAATATTATATATTTTTGTATAAACATAATATTATTTAATTTATTTTAAATATATATTTAATATTTTAAAATATATTTTATGCATATAATTAATTTAAGGTAGAAACTTATGTGCGGTCGACTTCACGTGAACTTAATAAGTAAAAATTGTTAAATAATTTATTTGACTAAATTTTTATCTAATAACTCTCAACTATCGATTTCACGTGAAATCAATTTCACCTATAAGTGGTTTTTTTATATGTACTCATGGTTATAACGAAATGGTATATATCGAATATAATAACCAACTTTTCTTGATGGCATTCAAGAATTTCAGAAAGCATATAATAATAAGGATGCTCGAATAAGAGACGGAAGGACCCCAGAAAAGAAAAGGAAAAAAAAAAGAAAGAAAGAAAAGAAAGCAGTAATAGAAACTTCGGCGGCATTTTTATTATAAAGACACAAAGATTGAATTGAATATCTTGCACTTCAATATGACATGTGACTTAGAACATGACTTTCCCTATAGAAGGTGACATTTTTCATTTGGTGCCATCAAAGTCAAAACTTGGAAAAGCTTCAATCTTCCAACCCTTCATATATGCCATGACCTAATCCAAGACATGATCATTTCATTCATTAAATACACTTCCATAGCCAAAAGTAACAAAACTTGATACCCCATTTTTCATTTGAGATCACATTCATTCATATACTTGTACCAAATATGGGAGATAATCAGAGAATCCACCCTCTTCATCATGACGTTGAATCACCACCATCGCCGCCACCGCCACAACCATCGGCACCTTTGGTGCCAAGGAACATGTCCAGATCGGATAAAGGCGATCCGGAGTTGTCAAATCAACAACCACCGCCTCCTCCGCTGCCTCCTGCTCGCAACAGAAGATCAAGAAGAGGTTGCTGCTGCAAATTCCTCTGTTGGTTTATAAGCATATTGCTTATCCTGGTGGTGGCGATCGGCGCAACGGTGGGTATACTCTATCTTGTGTTCAGGCCGAAGCTTCCGAAATACTCCATCAACGAAATTGGGGTGACAAGATTCGATCTTTCAAACAACGATAGCTTAAGTGTCACATTCAACTTGACAATAACAGCTCGGAATCCAAACAAGAGAATTGGAATCGATTACAGAGGTGGAAGCCACATTAGTGCTTATTACAATGGCACGAAACTGTGTGATGGATCGTTACCAAAATTCTACCAGGGTCACCATAACACTACAGTTCTTAACATTCCTCTTTCAGGGGAAGCAGAAAATGCAACAGCTTTGGAAAATTCGTTGACGCAACAACTGCAGCAAAGTGGAAGTGTTCCTCTTCGGTTGAAGGCGAAGCAACCGGTGAGAATTAAGTTTGGGAAGTTGAAAATATTCAAGATCACCTTCAGGGTTAGGTGCTGGATTGTTGTGGATAATCTTAATGCTAACAACTCCATTAGAATCAAGAGCAGTAGCTGCAAGTTCAGGCTCAAGTTATAGATCATGATTCTTTAGTGCTTATTATAACTATTATTCATTATAATTACTCTATTTTTTTATCATTTTTTTATATGGTCTCGGATTGAGATTATTATTTTATTTTTTATTTTTACTTTACAGATGGAGATTTACATTTTAAGATTTTTCTTAGTTCTGTACTCTTGATTCTGTATTTTTCTGCCACTACTCATGTTTATTTTTTGATGATCGTGGGATTTTTGTGAAAAAATATATATAGTAGTACTATTTTTGGAAAAAATAAATGTTCTGTTTGGATTTTTTATATTAAATAATTATCTTGTTAACAAAAATTTAGACCAGGTTCCTTTCTTTGTTTCCTTGACATTTCCTATTGTTAAAGAGGGAGAAAATAGTGGAAAGAAATAATAATAATTTTATTTCCTTTGGACGACACTAATTCATATATATAATTAATAATTTTCTTAATACCACTTTTTTTTTAAACCGAAAGTAGTATTAGATTCCTGTGTAATCATTATAGTGTTTATTTTTTGAGATTAAAATTGGAATCGAGAGACTTAAACTTAGTATTATATTTAGTAATCAAATATTAGAACTAAAATTTTAGTCATGGGATACAAAATTTCACTTCTTTCAGTATTTCTAAAAAATAGAAGCATAAAAAATAAAAATTTCTGGAGACAAAAGACTGAAGCAATATTTCCGTTAATAACTATACTTTCAATTTTAAATCTCACTCACGCTGTGTGCCTATTTCTATGTACGGATCAAAATCTTCTAAAATAAAAAAATTGGTAAAATAGTAAAATAATGAGTTAATCATTTTTAAATTAAAATAGTAAAACACATATTCTACGAAAGTTATAAATTTAATGGTAATTAATCTCTTAATTTATCACTTTATCAATTTTTTAACCTTAAAAGATCTAAATTCGATAGGTTCAGTCACAACACCATCTAACTTATTACTCCAACCCAAAATAATTAATTGGAACAACTAATTTTGCTATCATTGGTGCTTAAAAAGAGTCTTTAATAAATAAGTTTTTGACTTTTAATTCAAAGGCAAATAAATTTTTTATTAATTGAAAATACAAAATTATCTATCACTTTTTAAAAAAGCAAAAAATTTAAATCTTTTTAAAAATTTATTTGTTATATATTTTGAACGAATGAATTTAAATGTTTCACATTTTAAAAGATGATGAACATTTTTGTATTGTTACTTAATCACAGATTTATTTATATTTGAGTTAAAAAATTAGAGACCTAATTCAACTTTTTTTTATCTAAAGTATGCGCTTTTTTGTGACGGAAAGGTAAGAAAAACAACTAAACAGAAAGAGAAAAACAGAGTCCCAAGAGACTAAAAAGGCGCAGGACAGTTTCGTTGGATATTCTTCTCAAACTCCTTCTAAAGCACTGGAAGCTCTACATACTGAAAATGAAATATCATCGTCATTTTTGTCACGGTGTCCGCCACTGTATTTGCATCCCTTAAGATCAAACGAATATCAACGTGCCACTTCCAAGTCATGATCTCTCTGACGTTAAGCACCAATGAATCTACATGACCAACATTATCATGAAAATTAGTGACAAGATTGAATGTCTCTAGACAATCCGTTTCGCAAATCACGTCTTTTTGTCCCAAGTCTCAAACTAAAAGAAAATCTCTCCAAATAGTAAATAACTCTTCTTGAAGAATATTGTTGCTCTCAATTGTTCCCAAACAGTCTCATTGCCAAGTTTCATTCCAGTCTCTACTAACATAGGCAAAATTCATCTGATTACCAGATCCTAAATAACTAGCATCACAATTGATCTTAAAAGTACTCATTGAAGGGGAACCCAAAAGCAACTAATCGAAGAAGGAATAGATACTTGATTCACTTCAAAGACATTCTAAAGCTCTTTCTCCAAGGCTAAAGCCATATTAGCCACTTTATATTGAGGCCAAGGCTCATAGTGATTAAAAATCTCATTATTTCGCGTTCTACAAATCCATCAAAGACCATCAAAGAATCGAAAAGGATGCTCTTTGCTATGGGATAAGAATTAGTTATTCAAATCTAGAGGATGACAGGAAACTCCCAGCAGCGGCCAACCAATTGAGCTTTCGGGCAATCCCGCATACAATGAGAAATTGTATCCTGACAAGTCAAGCAACTGGGGCAACTATCTGAAGGCAACATGCCTCTATTGAAATGCAAAATTGCAGTGGGCAATGCCTCTCGCAAGCAAAGCCAAACCAAGAGTTTGATCTTTTCCGGAACAAGCTGACGCTAAAGCTAAAAGCTAATTCCCTCTCTCCTCCCAGCCAAACATCTTCTTGCTGAGCCAACAATAGCCGGTGTGAGCATCATAAACCTTAGCCCCCCTAGTCCAAGTCCATCCTACCACTGAACTTGTTTGAACATTCGAGTTGTAGGAGAGAATTCTGTCATGCAAAAACTGTTGAAGAGGGGAATAGACATTCTTAAGGTGCCACTCTCCCGCCGACCAAATATCTAAAATCCGGAGGTTCGAATCAGAAATGTGAATATAATCCATCTCATTACAAGGTGGCCTCTCTTTCTTCCACTCAGAGAATAAAAAATTCTGATCCAAATCTCCAATGCACCAATCAAAACTATTCTTCAAAATATCCCAAGTTTTACACAAACTCCTCCAAACATATAATTCATTATCCCTAGAATGGATGAAATCGTCACTCAAGAAAAATCGATATTTATCTGCCGACAGCTGAACCTACAGCTTGTGGGGATGATAAAAAAATTGCCAAACTAGCTTCCCAAGAAGAGCAGCATTAGTACAAAACAGATCTCTAATTTCCATACCACCAAACTCTTTTGGGGTGACCTGTACCTTCCGGTTAACAAGATTTAGCGACCATTAGTTTGACCTTTTCAAAGAAAATTCCTCATCATAAATACTATGAAATTCGTTATCCTTTTGAAAAACAGTGAGACTTGCATGTGATAAGTAGGAATAATAGCCACTAGCGAATTAATCATGCAAAGTCTTTCCGCCCTATTGAGTAGTCGTCCTTTCCAGCTGGCTAACTTTCCCCAAATCTAAAATATGCTTTTAAATAAAAAATGTTGAATGATCAAATTAATATTATAACTAAATCTATCTAAGAATCTCTGACCGTATTTTTTTCTTTATCTAACGCGCTCAATTATTTTAATTATACAACCTCATTAATATCAACGTGGTCAAATATTAAATATATAAGTAATTTTAGAAAAATAAATTGATACGTATTTTAAATGTTCGAGACTTGAAAAGTTCAAGAATTATTTAGTAGTTATTAGTTTATATTTTTAAGTATTAGAATACTTAATTTTATGTATTTTGATTTTATTTATTTGGTTATTAAATTGGACTTTACTTTAGTGGGTTTAGGATTTTTTATTTAACCTATTATGAGTTTATAAATACATTCTAAATTATTATAGTCATCCTAGAGTGATTAGAGATGTAAAATATCCCTTTTTAGTTTTGTGATAAAATCATAGTGTAGACAAGTAAGGTTGAGCGAATTCTTCTCTTATTGCATCAAAAAATTGGAAAGAAAGTTGAATAATTCCATTCAATTCAATTCTCAAACTATAGTGTGAACAAAGTTAAATTGAGTAAATCACTTTTTTGTTGCATCAAAAAATTGAATAAAAAGTAAAATAATTTTTTTTATTCAATTTCAACCTATCCTTTAATTTTTTCTATTTTCAATTTCAATTTATCCTTCCTATTTAATTTAATTCTTGTGTTTTATTTACCTCCTTTTTCGTATGATAAACATAGTGAAAGAGAAAGTTCATATTATCTTAGTAAAGAACTACCTCAAAATATCATAGCGCATTGTGTAATTGAAGTTTAAAATAGAATTTAAACTAAAATTTATATAGGGCTCACCCCAAATATTGATTTATCTGCCCCCCTTTTTTTGAGCAAAAATAACTGAAATTTATTTAAGATTAATTGGAAAAGAATAAAGATTAATTATATTTATTTTAACAATCAATTATTTGGATAATCATCATTTTAACATAGATGATCCTGTGAGAATTAACCTGAGATGTTTCACAGGCATAATAAATGCTAGTAACAAATAAACGAGGAACAGATGCAAAATGTTCGACTTCAGACTTCAGACCAATAAAGTTTTAAAAAGAAATGTTTAATTGAAAAGAACAAAATAGTACTACCACAATTATTAGGCCGGATATTCAGTGGAGATTCTCAATTTTCTCACTATATTTCCGGTAATGTCCAGTAGGTTTAGTTTCTGTTTCTCCAACAAGCTAATGATAACTCTCAAATGAATGAATGAATAAATAAACTATATTATTACAGCCAAAAATAAATATACATGGACATATATGTTTAAATACATTTGATTTTCAATTATACCAATTTTTATCAATTTTTAGAGGTTATTGCAACGGAGATGTAATTCTTGATAGAAAAATATACCCTAAAAGAGTGCTTAACAATGTTAGGCAGAGATTACGTTACACACTTACACCAACTGAAACCATATATATTTCAAATGCCAATAACTTCATTATCAATCAAAAACAAAGGTACCGGACCGCCATAATTCTACACTATCTAATTTTATACACATTTTTTCTGAAAAATAGTAACATTGAAATAAATCACATCCTAATTCTGGGATAAAGACATAGACAACAGAGAATATGTAGAAACAAAACCGGTACATCTATGGAATAGTAGTGGAAAGTTTACTGATTTAGGATTGACCTCTGTAAATTCTCTCTCTTCTTTGCCCTGCAAAATGACAATTTGGTCCTACTTGCCGGTTTTTATCCTCATCTGTCATATGGCTGGTAATTGATTTGAAATTATTTTGGTACTTCGACACACTATGTGCTTTAATACATAAAGATTCATCAGTATTTACCAAGTCTTACACAGATAAAAAAAATGCCGAAGATTACCTTCACGAAATAAGGATCCCACGAAGTGAACCAGCTGTGCCTCGCTTTCTTGCCTGCAGCATGAACACGTATAAAGATGTTAAGGCAGATACAACAAGCCAAGCTTAAATATGGACCCAAGGAAAGAGTATCAAACTTACCTTCTCATTATTAAAAAGGTCTTCAGCCACAGCTTCCATTTTCTTCCGCCGTTTTTCCTCTTTCACAGACTCATGTACCTCATCATTCCCAAAATCAGAGTCCCTGGGGTAGAAAACAAGGAAATATAACACAACTTATTACTACGAGAAAAGCAATTAAATATGGCTAGCCAGATTTTATTTGAAATAATACACAAATTAGATTTTGTGTCATCCTTACTTGTATGGATATTTTGCAAACGGAACAAGACTTTCAAAACTATTACCAGATTGAGTATGTGTCTGCAATTCCATTCCAAAGAAAACCAGAATATTTAGGCATGTGATTCATTAAGTGACAATAGCCATGACACCGTATGAAAATTTAATAAGTTGACTTGTGAGAAGCAAAAAAACTATGTTGGAAATTAGAGGTCAGATAAGTCACAAAAAAGAACTAGATAGCCAAAATATGTTCAATTCTGCAAGGTCCAACCTTCGACATCATAAGGTAGCTATTATTATGCAAGAGATAGCACCATACCAACCTTTCTAAAATGTTTAAAATTTGGAATGCTGCTGTTTTGTGCACTACTCGTGTTAGTTACTCTGGTTACATCTCGGACAACTAGATCTTGACTATAAATAATATCTGCATTTCCACTTCCATAATCATCAACCTTGTCTTTCTTCACTTTTATACTACCACTACCATCTCTGAAGCTCATAGCATGAGTGTCCAATTTGACAGAACAATCATCCAAGGGTGACGCTGTTTTTGCTTGTTTTATGTCAATTGATCTGGTAGAAACATCAACTGCGGATGGTTCCATTTTCTCATGTTTTTTATTATCCATACTGCCAGAATCATCATCCAATTCTTCAGTTTTAACATATTGTATGGTATTTCCGTTGAGGAATGTCTCAGTTGCATGGGCTGATGTGGCTGTTTCAACTTCAGTATCTGAATCTGCTACCACTGTCTCGTCTGTGGAGCATGAAGATGAAACAAGTACTGCAGCAATACACACAGTTTGTTATAGTAACTCGGTAAAGTACAAACTTAATCAAATAGATAGATCTAAGCGGTACTTACTGCATGGTGACTTCAGTATCGATGGATCAAGATGTCCACTTAAAGCAGCAAATATTACATCCATCTCATTCACTCTAAGCAAAGAACTTAATTTATTGAAGCGATCAGATTTGCATGCTGGTACGCCTGGGATGACACAAATCAAACGATTATCGTCTCCATAATCTGAACCCTACATGGAATAAATGAGAATTACCATCATGAAGTATATATCTTTTCTAATAAGAGATTATAATTGGCCAGAGCATATTGTCTAAACACGAGTATTGCAAATCAGATTTGCAAGCTGCAATTTTTTTCTTTTTGATAATAAGAAAACTTTTGCTATATGGTGATATGTGAGTTGGGTTAACGCAAGAATGAGAAAGAGGGCTGAAGGAAAAAAGATGGTACTAGATGGGGTAACCAACATGGATCTACCACTTCAATATGTCCTACTGTAAACTATGCCTGTCTATGATAGATAAGACAAGAGATTCTACATATTTTATTTATTTATTTATTTATTCCAAATGCTCATTTAGGGCACATAGAATAGAATGTATATAAACATCCACGGAGTTAGAGGCAGGTACATTATTCAACCTACTTATCTCACTTTCAGAGTTGATGATTCCACCTTGTAATTTGCAAAATTGAAAACATAAAGAAGAAGAAAAAAAAATGAATGAAAAAACATACCTGACTATTTGAACAAAAATATTCATAGGAGACAGTTTTTGCACCAGTGACATCCAACAAAGATTTGAGCTGATCCCTGAATTTGTACTGTAAGGCAGAGGAAAGACTTAAATAAGTAGGTTATAAAGACATGTTATGCCCAAAAGTAGCAATATCTGTTTATCTTATAGGTTCGGAAACTTGTTTGTTGCTGTTCCTGCATAGTGCTTGAGAACCCAAAATGGCAAAACAAATCCAAGAAAAGAAGTATAGAAAATCTACCAGCATGTTCTTTTTTTTTATTTTTTTGTTGAGAACGGAAATTTGTGTTGAAAAAAAAATAATTTCTTAATCATTATGCTTAAGTTGCAGTACTGGTGAGTATAAAGGGCTCTAGAAAATAGATACCATATGCACAGATTCTAACAAAAACGTGTATCCTTTCAAGCAATTTTCACGAGTTTTAGGGTCAGCAACTTTGATAGATCTTCCTTCCACTGACACCGTTGGTATATATCTGCTTGAGAAGGACCAAAAGGGATACAAAAGGAAAAGAAGAAAGAATCTTTAGTTAGCCTAAATGGTGTAAAAAAGCAATAAATGACAAGCTCCCTATACCAAATCCAAAGTTAACTGTTAAAGGAACACTTACGAATAACAGCTAGGCATATCAGTGACAATATTCTTTTCTGCAAAATCCTATAAAGGAAACAATGGTCAGAACTCAGAACTGAAACTTTCAACATGAGTGAAGCAGCTTATCTTGTTCTACACTAAAATCCTTCAAGAATCTCATATTCGGGTCTATGACTATATGTTAGATAGTATGTTATGGCTGTTGAGTTATGAATAATCAATAATCCAAATGCAGATTAACAATGCAAGGTCTAAGCAGCTGACAAACACAGAAGAATGAATGAATATGTAACATGTACTCCTTGTGCATGACATGACTCTAAAATGTAGAAAATAGATGCAATCATGAGAATTCATGACAAAGTACAAGGTTCCACGAGTTAAATGAAAAATTACAATTAGGCTTAGAACCAGAAACATAGCAAATCATTCACTCTGTTTGAGAAGGTAACAAGAATTGAAATATGTTATTGCTACATTGGTATAAACTGCATAAGATGTTTTGAGCTATGTATCCCTATATGTCAACTCTTTTTTACATAGTCACCCATTTTATTGAGGAAAATTGCTATGGCAATCATAAAGGCCACTTCGTTTAAAATGCATCAGAAAATAATCAACATCAACCATGAAAATATGAATATGATGATTATGAAAAGCAAGTAAGCAGCAGTATTATAACACTTCGACAAGTATGATTGTTCCATTGGCTGTAACAGATTAATTGTTTAACAGGAAACTGACATGATCAATACAATCACTGAATGCTTCTATACCTCAAGCCATGTTTTGAGAACACAATGTTTTTTTGCTACAACAGCGTCAACAATATCCTTCTTCAATGGCATGAGTTGATCCACTAGAACGTGTGTGCAATCTTCACTTAAGGTACAAGTACTAGCAGCACCTGAATTAAAGTGCAAGTTGGTCACTATTCATGTTGAGACAAAGCAAATGCTTCATTAAGCAAAGGACTTCTAACGTAATAACCATGGAGCAAGATAAGTTACCTGGCCAAGGACTTATCTGATTTCAATTTATATAACATAAGTTATTTCGCCAAGTCATTATCAACAATATGCAAACTCTACCCCATTACCAGCATATTTATTAGTTTCCCACCACAATTAATAATATTTGTTCAAGGCTTGAAGCAACCAAAATTTAAACATTTGATAATACCAAAATTGCATCACTAATAGGGATAAAGCAAGTTAGTGACAACTTTTCAGAACCTATTATCTCTTTTCACACTGCAAGCCCTGATTCTGGCAAAAATATTAGCGCTTTCTTCCATACCAAAACAAGATCATGTGCAGTGCGTACACATGTTAAAGCAAATTGAAAGCACATTTACTCATGAACTATAGGAATTGAAGAACCTTTATAAGGATTTTCGTCACTAACCAATTGACGAAATTTTCTCTTCAATAGATTGATCTACTTTGTCCAAGGAACAAATGAAAAACATAAGTGGGACATGGCAAAACCTGCCAGAGTAAATTTAGAAGTGTTAAGACTTTAGAGCATGTAAGTGAAAGACAGTTAGATGTCATGAGATTGCATCTAGGTATATGACATAGATCTACAAAAGCATTGCAAGGATTTTAATTAAAAGCAAATAGAACAAAAGGAGTAGAAAACTTCAACAGTTAGATAGTTAACATACTTGTAGGTAGCACTACCAGTACCAAACGAGACAAGATCGCCATTGTCCAGAGCTGTTTCTTTGTTTGGAAGCTCATGAACTTTCTTCCTGTGTCCATTATTCTTGCTAATAAATGTCCCATATTTGGAGCAATCTTTGATCTGTACATTTGGTGACATAAGAGAACATTCATTCGGTAAAGAGTTTAACAGGTTCATCGCATTAACAATTATTTCTGCATGAACCCGAGAAACCCCTTTATCTTTAGTGATGATTACATCACAACCTGCAAGCAAATACCAACAACTTTTTATTTAAGAAGACAAAATGATGAAACCCAAGGTTGAAGTTCTGAAATTGGATGCGAATCACTTTGTCAACTACTCAGGACTGTGATCCTCATCATTAGAGATAATATTGTCTTAGTTAGATAGTTAAGATTAGTTACTAGTTAGCTACTCTAACATAAACCAATATCACTTGTAGTACATCAACTTCTCTCATTCTAATTTTTATCTCTATCAAATCTTCATTCTTCCGACCTTCTCTCAACTCTCTCTTTTCTATCTGATAACCATGGATTTCAACATAACATCAGAGCCTATCCCATGTTTGTTAGTTGGACAAGGACAACTCAATTAATTTACAACAAAATTGAAAATTCAGCTCAACATCAAGTGTATCTCTACATTTTTGCGTTTTCTTTCTTCCATGCATCAAGCATTAACTACTTACAAAAAACTTGTGCCAAAGAGATTAAAAAAATACTTGGTCAAAAAACAGTTCCAAAAGTAATTAGTAGGAACCATAAAAAAAAAGTACCTTTTCGACCAACTTTATAAGTTCCAGTTTTGAAAATGTAGTACTTATCTTCACCTGCAACAAGAAGTAAATTAGAAAACAACCCATGGAATACCATAATATACTAATAAACCCTAAATGCTAAGATGCAAAGTACTATTTGTCAATCCGATTATGGAATGAACACAAAATCACATGCACAGTGCTTCGTCGGAAGAAGGAGAAGAAGAAGAGAAAAGTTTGAAGAAAAGAAAGTAGTACCAGAAAGAGGATCATTGGGGAAGAGTCCCCACACCATAGTTCTTAGCTTCTTTGAAACCCTTCGAAAAGAAGTGAACCGCCCCTTCGTGAATCACTGTCACCGGAAGTGGAACAATAGGGAGAAGAATAAGAATTTTTTTTTTTTTTTGGTGACTTAAGAATTTTATTTTTAATTAAGCTTAAAAGGCTACGGCGAATTTTTCATAAAAATAAAAAACAAAAAAACTTAACCATCAATTTGGTAAGATTTGAACTTTGTTTGGGTGGCAGAAAGAAAATAAGAGGAAAGAAAATAAAAAAAATGAAGTTATTTATATGTTGTTTGGATGAATAAAAAATAGATAAAAAAAATAAAGAAATTTTTTTTTATTTAAATGGAAAGAAAAGTGAGAAAAAAGAAAATCATAATAGTATAAATTATAAAATTTATATTAATACCCTTGTCATAAAATAAAGGGCAATTTACTTAAATAAATAGAATAGCAGAATCGTTTATCTAATTGTGCAAAACTGGTTGTTGTTATGTGCATGTGCAAAAAGCCATTTCTATGTAATCCGTGGCAACCCACCACGGTTTCAAAACGTGCATAAACCGTGGCAGGTCCCAGCGGTTTATGGGCAAAAATTATAGAGTGTAAACCGTGGTAAGTCACCACGGTTTACGAAGGAAAGATGGTTGCACATAAACCTTTGTGGGTTACCACGGTTTATGTAGGGTAAATAATGGCCAGAAAACCTTGTAGGTTCCCACGGTTTACTATGACGGGAAGTCTATATATATGTGGGTGATTCAAGCTCCATAAGAGATCATTCTCACAATGGCTAGTGAGGAAGAGAGTTTTCTTGCCCTAGTGCATTGCTCTGGGAAAATAAAAAAAAGCAAAAGCCAAGGTGTGAAGTTTACCGACAGAGAACCACTAAGTATTTTTATCAGTTCGTCGATGAGTTTGTCAGATTTGAAGAACAGCATCTTGGAGAAGCTTGGCGTGTTGGGTAGCAAGTGGGTGAAGAAACTATTCTACAAGATTCCCATGGCGGTTGTCTCGACCGGTGTTCAGTATGAAACCTTTGCGGTTAAGGCTGATGAAGATATTAGGGTTCTGTTCTACTGTGTAAGGAGTTTTCCGGAGATCAGAATCCATGAGTTGTTCGCGAAGTTGGAGGTTGGTGTCGATAGTTCTGGGGCATCCACTCCAGTTCCTTGCCCAGCTACTGCGGGTGGTGCATCTAGTTCGATGCCTGCGGTCAGATCGTATCTTCCGCCGGTTCAATCACCTTCGTTTGCGGCTGATTTAGACCGAACGGAGGTTGTTGGTTCTGTACCTTTGGAGAATGCAGCAGTCATTGAGCCTCCCCACGTTGTGGGCACCGGTGGTGGCCTCGTACCTTATATCGAAGACTTTGGTGGACCTGATCAAGTAGAGGATGCAATGCGTGACGATGAGTCTGAGCAGGAGCCTGTTGATATCGATGGTGACAGCGACGATGACACAGGTGGCGATCCAGATGCGCAGCATCGGCCTTCAAGTTCTGGTTCTCATCAGTACCCTCCACACTTCTCCACACTAAATTTGGAAGCTCTTGGTCAACAGGAAGACAGTGGTAACAGAGTGGGGGGATCTTCTACAGAATTTCAGATTGGGCAATCATTCCAGAGTAAAGATGAAGCTGTGCTGAGTGTAAAGGACTATAGCATTCGGCGAGGTGTTGAGTACAGAGTCATCGAATCGGATCATTTGAAGTATCATGGAAAATGCAAGGAATTCGGCAAGGGTTGTAGTTGGTTGATTCGTGTAGCGCTTCGTGCACGAAAGGGGATTTGGGAGGTTATGAGGTACAACAGGCCACACACATGCCTCGCAACTTCTATTTCAAGTGATCACCGTCAGCTGGATTACCACGTTATATGTGCGAGGATTCTTCCTATGGTTAGGGCCGATGCTGCGGTTACGGTAAAGGTACTTCAACAAGCGACAGAAGCTGATTACGGTTTCAGGCCTAGTTACAGGAAGGTTTGGATGGCTAAGCAGAAGGCAGTGGCACAAATATATGGAGATTGGGAAGAGTCTTACACGGAGTTGCCACGTTGGATGCTAGGGATCCAGGCGACAATGCCGGGAACAATCACGGTGCTGAAGACGTCTCCTGTTCGGATTGGTGGTGGGGTTGATGAGTCCACGGTGTACTTTTACCGGCTTTTCTGGACATTTCCACCCTGTATCGAGGCATTCCGGCATTGCAAGCCCCTCTTCAGTATTGATGGTACCCACTTGTATGGGAAGTATGGAGGGACGCTGCTGTTGGCGATAGCTCAGGACAGGAACTCGAACATCCTCCCGATAGCATTTGCCCTTGTGGAGGGCGAAAATGTAGAGTCGTGGTCATTCTTCTTGTCCAATCTCCGATAGCATGTGACTCCTCAAGAGGGTATCCTTGTTATCTCTGACAGGCATAATGGGATCAAGACACCACTTGAGGCACCTGAGACTGGATGGCTGCCTCCTCGGGCTTTCCGGGCCTACTGTATAAGGCATGTGGCTGCGAATTTCGCCCTAACGTTCAAAGGTAAGGACTCAAGGAGGATGCTGGTGAATGCTGCCTACGCAAAGACTGAGGCAGAGTTTTACTACTGGTTCGACATCATGCGGACTGAGAATCCAGCAATGTGTGACTAGGCCAACCGTATGGAGTATGACAAATGGACCCAACATGAGGATGCTGGTCGACGGTTCGGGCACATGACCACAAACATCAGTGAATGTGTGAACTCCGTGCTAAAGGGAACTCGCAACCTGCCGGTCACATCGTTGGTTAAGTCAACCTACGGGAGGCTTGCTCAGCTATTTGTGGGTACGGGGACAGACAGCAGAGGCACAACTCGGATTTGGCCATGAATTCTGTCAGGCATTGGTCAAGGCTATTGATCGGAACCTAAGAGACTCTAGGTGCTTCACTGTGACATTATACGACAGGCATCAGTCCGGGTACACCGTCGCTGAGACAACACCAACGGGGACCTTCTCGCTGGGTAGCTATAGAGTTTCCCTTAAAGATCACCGATGCGACTGTGGCCACTTCCAGGCGCTGCATTATCCTTGTTGCCACGCCATTGCGTGTTGCGCCTACTCCCAGCTTAACTGGGCGTCATATATTCACGAGGTGTATCGTATGAGTGAGGTGTTCAACGTTTACAACCAGGGGTTTCTCCCACCTATCCCTGAAGGACTACGGCCTCCATATGCTGGGCCAACCATCATTCCTGACCTTAATATGCGGCGTGCAAAGGAAGGTCGTCCAAAGGTAACAGGATCCGCGGAAGTATGGATCAGTCTCAGGAGAATCAGCCGAAGCGTTGTGGACTATGCCGTCAGCCTGGGCATACGCGGAGGAACTGTCACCAGCGAAGACAAAGTGGTGGAGGGGATGCGTAGATCTCATGTCGTGTAACATGCCGTCTATGCTGTTTCAGTTGTTTCATGGTCTAGATAATCTTAGTAATGTATGGTTGGTTAAGTATGTGACTGTCAACATGTTTCTTTAACACAAAAATCTCAGATGAATAAACTCCTATTATTTTACCTGTTTGATTAAACCACTTTGGACATCTTTCATATTGTGCATTATAATATAAATCGTAGAGGAACATATCAAATAATCTGAAACCGGTTAAACTACTTGGTCAAAAGATAAATAATATTTAACATAAGTCTGAAAGCCATAAATACTAAGTAGCATGCTCAATACATAAACTAACAAAGTCCCTACCGGATAGGAACATATAACATAACTAATCAGAATCCTCAATGGTGTCACTGTCATCATCGTCGAACTGGCCAAGCAGGTGACCTCCGGTGCCACACAAAGGAGGATGCCTCACCCGCCTAGGTCTGTGATCTGCCACTGGTGCTGAGGGCTGTGCGGGAACCGCGCTGAAAGCAGAGGCAGGTGTCCCTCCTAATGCAAACCATGGGTCAGACGGAGATACTGCAGGCTCGTTGAGGTCAACTGCCAACTGAGCCTGAACATCGTCACTCCGTGGCTGCTGATCAGCAAACTGGGCATGCTCCTCAGGCATCTGTGGCCTATAATGGGTATCATCATCATCCCTAAGCATGTCTGCTATGTCCCTGTAGAACTCGGACTCAGTAACAGGATCAGCACTGTCCATCCCGACAGTCGCGGTAGTAAACTCAGCAAAAGCATGTGGGCTCACGTTCTCAAACAGCTGAGAGCTAGTACCCACGTCGAACGTCGCTGATCCATAGCTGATGCTGATCCAACTACCTCCTCACCGAGCACGTGATCAGTGTCGCCCCCCTGCTCGGGTGGTCCTCTGTCAGGCGCACCTCGACGGTTAGGCCGCGCAGGTGGCCGTCTGCCTCTACGTCGAGGAACACGGTAGTCCACTGCATCCCCAGGGTCAGCTCCAGGAACGTCCTGCTCCAAACGGTCGGCAAACTCCCTCCACTCGCGATCGGTGGTCCGGGTCCCTATACGGCGACGCTGATCGACTCGTCTGTTATCTGGTCTGTCATAAACGTGCACTCTAGGAGGTGCCTGGGACGACCCTCTGTGATGCGCCTCCTCAGTCAACATAATCGGCCTCGGATCCTGAAATGCTACATCTGGGGATAGGAACCTGTGCGCCATACGGCACCACCACTCCAGGTAATCTGCTGATGGACCGGGGTCGAGGACTCGATCAACCTATATGACTGACTGAAGCCTGTCCTCCCAAAAATGGTGCCACTCCTGATAATATGTAGGAAACCACCGGTCCCCACCCCTACCATCCTTCGCATGTAGCCAATCTATGTTCAGAGCTCCCTCTGGGAGATGCTGAACACCGTCGAACTGGGGTAGAACCCTATCGACCTGGTGCCACTCGATCGCAGCAAAATATATCAGACTAGTGACGGCCGTCCATAGCCGTCGGTGCTCGTCAGCTAGTATCTCTGGATGAATAACAGCAGCAACATCAACAGAAGAATAAGGCTCCCACACAAACTGCATAGAAACAGTAAGAGTTTGATGAGACAGTGACATTTAAGAAAAACTAGTACAAGTATCAGTAATAAATAAATGACTCACATCGTGGACACGCAGTCGATCCAGTGCAAGGCGTGCGGAAACTAATCTCTGTGCCCCTGCATCGTTCCTCGGCACAAACTCAGCCCACCTACAATTTTAATTGAAATGATGTCAAAACAAACCATAACACATGCTGTTTTTACAATTTATGAACGGAAAATACTAAACCATACCTGGAAGCAAGAGGAAACCTGAACTGGTCAAAACCAGTGGGCCTCAGAGTGGGAAACCTCCAGAAAATCCAAGACTGTAGTAGCTGTAGCGGCCCAGCCAAGTTAACGACGTTCCTGTTTGTACCACGACAAAGACACCTATACAACCAGGCCAGTGCAGCGGAGCTCCAGCTATATCTGCCCAAGTCGTCCAATGATGCCAAATAAGGCAACCAGCGAAGGTGTACCCTGTTTGCATTCTTGTCCGCAAACAGCTGAGACGAAAACAGCATCAGGATATAAGCGCGTGCGTATACACGCACGGTCTCATCAGTAGCATCTGCAGGGAGAACCCGGAACCTCTCGTGGAACCATGTGTAGCACACTGTCATCTGCTTGACTTTACTCTGTGGAGGTAACTCCCCGAACAACTCCCGGAACCACACCCATGCTGGTCTACCGTGTTCCATAAGATTCTCAAACTTAGTCAAGCACCCACTAACGGGTGCACCATCAATCGGCAAACCCAGCTGATACGCAACATCCTGTAAAGTAATGGTGCACTCACCAAACGGCATATGGAACGTGTGGGTCTCCGGACGCCACCGCTCAATAAATGCGCTAAGCAGAGACTCATCAACCCAGAACCACTGACTGTTTAGCCTAGCAAGATGATATAATCCGGTCATGTAAGGGCATATTCTGCTGCCGCCTAACGGCGCTAATAACCCTACTAGGCTGCAAAACGTGGGTAACAAAATCCTTTAATATACAACCATTACAAACAACACCAAACATAATTTTCGTAAAAATTATTAGACTCGTCACATTAAATTCATTGATGCTCTTATTGTGTAATAAACAGTGAAGCTACGAATACTATGCACTCATTATAACAATATAAATACAGAAAAAAATATTTTTCAATAAAATATTAACATTTATAATAAAATATTTTACAAAAATACTATTAACCAGACTAACAAGATAAATAAGCATGATAAAATATGCATTACTAACAATACCGATAATAATATTAACATTTACGTAGACAATATTAATAAACGCCTCACATTTTGATTGACAGTAACCATAATAATATCAATATTTATGTAAATAACATTAACCTCACATTCTAATTGACAGTAACCATAATAATATCAATATTTATGTAAATAACATTAATCAGAATAACAATACAAATAAACATAATAAAATATTTTTACTAACAATATTCCTAACAATATCAATTGCTATATTAGAATTAATTTTAATAACAATAATAATAACAATAATAGTAACTAACATCTTCCTCGATATATCCTGCCACGTGAGCGAGACCATTTAGTCGGTACAAGCGATCCTCATCCTCCATTGGCTCCACCACCCACTCCTCCTTCACACCTCCATAGTTTTCCCAAATCCTCTCAACACAACAACAACTTCCTTTTTTTTGTGCTGTCTCAAATGATCCGTCCCTGCCTTCAGCGAATTACTTATATAGCTACACACACATAAACCGCGGTGGGTTACCGGGTTTTATGTGCAATCAACTTTCCTCATAAACCGTGGTGACTCTCCACGGTTTATGCATGCCATCTATCCTTCGTAAACCGTGGTGACTTACCACGGTTTACACTCTATAATTTTTGCCCATAAACCGCTGGGACCTGCCACGGTTTATGCACGTTCTGAAACCGTGGTGGGTTGCCACGGATTACATAGAAATGGCTTTTTGCACATGCACGTAACAACAAACAGTTTTGCACATTTAGGTAAAGGAATCTCCCATTCTATTTAAATAAGTAAATTGCCCTAAAATAAAGTATAAATATTTTATTTATTCATATTTATTATATTTTATAAATATTATAAAATATTATAATTTTATATATTTGATTTAAATTATTTATCTAATACATATAATGTTTAAATATAAATCTCTATTATAATAATATATTAAACTAAATTTATATTAATAATTACTAATAATAATATAACTAAGGGTAATATTAAAGTACAAAAATATAGTATTTTTTTCTTGTGATAAAAGAAAATTTTTTTAGTGAAACTACTCTTAAATTTTTTTTCCTATTTTTTTAATAATCAAACAAAAAAGAAACATCATTTTTTATTTATTTTCATTCTAAAATTTTCTTTCATTCTTATTTTCTTTGCTAACCAAACAAAAAAATATCATTTTTTATCCATTTTCTTTTCATTCATTTTCTTTTTATTTATTTTTCATCAAACCAAATATAGTGTTAGCGCTTACAAATAAATTCTGATGTTATCGATAAAATAGTTGTTTAATGATTTTAAAATGTAATAAAAATAATTAATAATTATTATATTTTTTATAATTAAATTTTTTTATATTTAACAAATAATTTATTCATTTCATCTCACTCTTTTACTAATATTTAAAAAATATA
>NC_029778.3:16351541-16376475 GCF_000817695.3 Arachis duranensis | reverse complement strand
AATATATATATATTCTATGTATTTTTTGGAATTTTGGATGGAGGGAGTAGCGATAGGTTGTAAGCATGGAAGAAGGACCGAGGGCAGAACATGATGAGATTTTTCCGTCTACAGAAAATAAAGAAAAAAGTATGGAAAAATTTAAATATTTAAATTTAATAATTTTTATACTAATAAAATTCAAAATTTTAATAACATCATACATAAACTAACAAAATTCAATATATAACCAATTTCTGGCATCATTATAAACCATATCAATTAATAGATACCAAAATTTTTTACTATTGTATATCAAGTTTTAAGAACCAGTAATATATATATATTTAAAACGTACCTCCACTTTCTTAGGCTCTAAAAATTTTCTTGAACCACTAACAGAATCTCACTTTTATTCTAAAATATTAAATACAAAAGTTGTAATAAGAATGAAATAAATCACACACACGTATATAATATGCTAAAAAATTTATTTAGTGACCATGATATTATAACAAAGGGTAAAATATAGTATACAATATGACCCATTAAATATAGCTACTTCTAAATTTACTCTCCTTTCAATTTTTTTGCATCATTAAAGTCTCATATAAGTTGTTTTAAAATTGAAAGTTCTGCCTTATTAATCAAATGCACAATAATCACTAAATAGCAAAAACTGAAACTTCAAAAGTAGAATAAGTGATAGATCAAACAATTAACTTTTTCAATAACAAAAATGTATTTTACTCAATAATATACCACCATCAACAAAGTACAAGAATTATATTTATTTTGTCTTAATCTTGTAGTTAATATACACAATTTGAATTATACTAACCATAGAACTATAATTGGTTTAATAAAAATATCACTTAGAGTATGTTAACTAATAATTATTACCGAGTGAGCACGTAACTCATATGCAGACTTATGTGCAATGCCAACACATTCAATACAACCATAGAAACACTCAAATAAGTGAAATAATTCAAGTCTCACTCAATTCCTCTTACAATACACAAGATACAAATTCTAATCCCTCAAAATATTTCTATTCAAAAAAAAGACAAAGCATTTTTTCTCAAATTTAAAATGGAAATAAATTTCACAAAATTTAAAAAATATACAAACAAACACAGAAAATAAAATAGTTAAATGAACCTTAAAAAAAAAACAAACAAAGATATAAACTCAGAAAATTAACAATTTCAAAAAAAATTCAAACAACTAAATAAACCCTAAACCTCCAAATGTTAAGAAAAAAGAAATTAATTAGAGAAAAGAAAAATCGATTGAAGGAGGCCGCGATGGTGATGAATAAGCGTGAAACAGGAGGTGCCAATGCTGTTGAACGAGGGCGGTGCAGGATGTGACAACGTTGAGGCGATGACAGTGACTGAGTGACAGTGACCAGCAATGAGAGTGAGTGAGGGTGGCGGTGGCGGTGGTGAATGGTGGCGATGGGACTGACGGCGAGAGACAAAGAGAAAGGAGAGAAAAATGAGGTTGCGATGTTGCACAAATGATGGGGAAGGACTCGCAAATTCGAATTTAGGGTTAATTTTATCGCCGGTAATGCATAACCTTTGACCAAAACGGCTTGTTTAATTTAATTACCTTACCGTCGGATTTTTTTGCCCCTAAATTCAATGGTAATAATCGTGCCAATTTTTTCTTTTCTCCCTCCAATTATTTCTGGCGAATTTACTGTCGGAAAATTGAATCCGATGATAACTTTTTACCCGACAAATTTATTGCCAAATTCGCTGGTAAATTTACCAGTAAACTCGCTGCTAACATTCGACGATAAATTCGACAGTATTCAACGTTATTTTTCTTGTAGTGATGCAATTTTGTTTGATATACGGACTAAGCAACATGTCATTTGCCACTTCTAAATGTGCTACTCTAACCCCATGTTGTAAGTACTTCCACCTTTTTAATAAATTTCAAATGAGTTTAATTATGATGTAATGTTGTATAATTATAACTGTTCTCTTGAATGATTATTTATGCGAATAATATAAAAGTAGTTTTTTTATTAATATAGCATTATGTGATTGAATATACGTGTAAAATAATTTTATATTGACAATGTATTTAAATTAAATTCATTTAAAATAAGCCAAGCCTAGCAACATCAGACTAGGTTTAAATTTTATTAATTTTTTATCTAATGAATACATTGAGAACTCATAATTTTTAGTTTAAAAAAATTTTTATATTTCATAAATGTTATTTAAAATTCTCTTTTTTTTGTTGATCCAACCCTAACCTTATCCTGTTTGCGAGTTGAGAATATCACAACCCTAACCTTACCCGCTCTTAATCCATAGATACTTGACCCTACTCGCGGATTACAAAAAATATACAACATTATTATGTAATTAACTTGATGATAATTTAAAATAAAATTGATTTTTATGTTAAAAAAAATTAAATTATCAATTAATAATTTTTTTTTAATGATTAAAAATCATTTGCATTTAGTGAGAGGTCTTTGATTTAACATCTACTTAAAACATATTTTTATATAAGTATATAACATATACATATATAGAGTGCAGATTGGTCGGATAGGGTTGAAGCTCAACCCGCACCCTACCCGATCTGCACGAAAATTCTATCCACACCCTACCCTATCCATTGCAGATCAGGTTGACAACTCTACCCGACCAAATGGGATCAAATTGGATACCCGCAAGTAAGATATATATTGTCATCACCCCTAATAGTCAACTACCTGTTTGAATAATTTACTGAAATGCATTTTAATCTAGATAACGATATCCTTGAAAAAATGTTTAGATTTAAATATTAACATTATTGGCCATTTATTTTGTATAAATATTAATATTATGAGCCGTACAACATACAAAGATGAATGGTTAAGAAGTAATAACATGTGAAAGAGAAAGTTTAGGGGCAACACTTTTATTAAAATTTGACCAACACTTAATCAGTAAAAGAAAAGTGAGTAATTTCATATTATTGGACAAAATCTCACACCATTAAAAATACTAATAATAACTAATTAATGAGTACAAATTGTAAAATTTGCTGACTTCTAACACTCTTCGTTTATATACAAAAATTTATACTAAAACAATTAATAATATGTAATATTATTTCTTACAAAAAGATATGAGGTTCAAACAAACACTTATTCAATTGAAGCAACTAATTAACAAAACACATTATTGTGTCAACATTTGAGATACAAATATATATAATATAATACATAGTTGTACATGTGCATAGAATTACTTGTAGAACTCCATGACCCAGAAGCCAGAGACACAACACACAAATTTTATGCCACTAAATCCAGATCCATTTGCCAAGTTCATGAAATCTTGTTGGGTTCTCTCAAATCCTCCGGGCATTTGAGTCATCATGATAACATCATTTCTAAAAGCGTTCTTGGCAGAAGATGTGTCCTCAGGAACAGTAGGAAGAATCGTGTCCATCACAATCACCTTTCCATCGTTGGGAATAGCCTTGTAACAATTCTTTAATATCTTCAAGCAATCATCATTGCCCCAATCATGAAGTATCCACTGCAAAATTTCTGGCTCAACAAATATTTGATAATATGATAATTATTGTTTATGTGAATCACAATTTTGTGTACTTGTCTTTTTCGTGTGTTTATTGCCAATTATACAACACGACGTTTTATTTTAAGTGGATGTTGTATTCTACCATATAACTAATAATGATTACAATGAGTTTTTAAGTTTATATGTAGTTATGTCCTCATTATTCTCTTAATATTTAAAAAATAATAAATTTAAATATATATATTATTTTTTAAAGAAAAACTGTTACATGTATAATAAATATTTTTGTCAATCAAATCTAACCAAGTTGAGCAATAAAATTTGAGTAAGTAAAAATGATGAGAATGATTTTTTGTTAATATTAGACCAATTTAATTAGATTTAATAGTCAAAAATACTTGTACGCGAAACATTAATAGTTTAATACTTTTTTTAAAAGCATAAAAAGGATAAAAAAATTCAACTTTTTTTTATTTAGAAGTTAGGAAGATAATTAAAATATTAGAACTCCCAATCATTTTTCTTCTAGAGTGGATTTTAAATCCTTAGGACTAATTACGTCAAATAATAAACAAATTAATAGAAAAGTAAATAATGAAAAGCTCAAAACACATAATAATATATATTCCTCACACCTTCATGAAAATGGCATCTCCATTAGGAACACTCTCAAACATATCTCCTCCCACATGCTCCACACCTGCAACATTAATTATTATTAGAAAATATAATTATTGTCATTATTATTTTGTGAATATTTCCTTTAAAAGGAAAAAAATATAATAAATTAAATTGAACAATTATACATACTTCTTTCTGTGTTGCTTTCTCTATTATATTGTCTATATCTTAGAATCAATATCTAAGGAATCATTGAATCTTTATAAAGAATAAAAGTCAAAAAAACAAAAACAAAAACAAAAGGTAGGCTAAATCAAACAAAGAATAAAGTATCACACATACCATCATCATAGGCTGAGGCACATTCTATGACATGAGGCAAATCAAAATTGATACCATGGATATGAGGGTGTTTGGAAGTGATCAATTTGATAATTGCCCCAACCCCACCACCAACATCCACTAGTTTATTGATGTGGTCAAAGCCTTTATAGACATCAAGAATCCTCTTCATTAATACAGTGGAGGAGTTGTGCATTGCTTTGTTGAAAACCTTGTTGAACCTACCATCAACCTTTGCATACTCGAAGACATGCATGCCATGAGCCCTATTGAACGGTGTTCCTCCTTCAAGGATAGCTCCTTTCAATTCATTCCTGATGATGCAAACCACAAAGTCACAAACAATTTCCTATTTACTTACTCATAGATAGATATGTAGATTAAAATACTATTTTTGTTAAAAATACTTTAATTCACCTGGCCTTTGGTTATATATTATTGATGGTAAGATATATATAATATAACAAACACTAAAATATAAAAATATTATTTGTACAAAAAATCCACCACTAAAGTTAATTATTATGTATTTGAGTATAAACATATATGTATTTTAACTTATTTTTAATATATATTTTATATTTTGATATATATTTTTTTATATTAATAATTAATTTTGATAGCTATTTTAATTTAGTCCTAACAGGATTATTAATTAAATAATAAAAATTCAAATGCAATCAATTTTATGTAAAGTTGATAATTGAGAGTCGAAAATTCAGTCAAATGAATCAAATTATTTAACCACTCTCAACTATCAATTTCTTTCATGTAAACTTGACTTGCATTTTCATCTAATTAATATTTACTATAAATTTTTCGCTACACACCAGCTTTCGTAGAAGACTTTATCGAGAGACAGCAACAATGAGGGTCCCAAAGACACACCATGAGCATCACTCACAAAACATTTGGAACAAGGTGCGAGGCTATACAGCCTGTGATGCAAGTTATTAGGGTTTTGTGGATCTTCAACAACAGAACAATGCAGTAATGAGTGACTTGCAAGAAGCCTAAGAAGACGATCCAACATTGATGCTGCTTCAGGGTTGTTGGCTCCAATGTGGTCCACAATGTCTTTTGCTGAAAGCTTTGCACCTTCGCCTGCTTTGGCCATGATGTCAAATACACCAAGCTCTATTGTGGTCCTCACAGCCATTGGAACCACAATTGAACATGCCATTTTTGCAATCAAGAAGCCATCTTCTTCTTGTTTCTCAAGTTTCACATCGAAATCGCTTGATGCAACAAAACCCATATGTGAATTCGGAAAGGAGAGAAACTAGATAGTGGTGTGTAAGTGGCTTATGGTAGTTTTAAATGTGTATTATGAACTCAGTTTGATTTGCTTGATTCATGATAGGTGGCGTTTGTATATATTATGGAAAAGTACGAGGAGCCAATCGAATATTTGTACAATGGAGGTTTATGGAGTATTAGAGATATAACCATTAGTGTTATATTTTTCTGTTAGTTGAAATTTTTGGGATGAGTGGTATCACTATTAAAGCACTAGATCTGAAAAGTTAAAAGTTCGATTCTTGGTGAACCCAAAATTAGTTTAATATATATAATGTGATGTCAATGATTGTTATATTTTACTTTGTTCCGTGTAACTCGTGAGGCACGATTTAACTAATTAAATACCATTATAAGAATTTAGAGTATATAATATTCAAATTGCATAACAATCATTTATGCGTTTCACTTGTCATGTGGAATTGAACGGTGTGAATCAAATTAGTCTGACTGATACTCAGATCTCTACCTCATTTTTTTTTCTATTTTTTTATAAATTTAAAATTATTAATATCTTTCAATTTAGAGAGAGAGAGTCCATACCTAAGAACTCTTTTAAAACTATACAAATTCAAAGAGATTAATTAAAAATTAATTTTTTTATAATCAAATTCAATTAATTTTTTAATTTATAATTTGTTATTGATCACAAACTCCAATAAAAGAAGAATATTGTGTTACCCTTTTGATAACTAAGATAAAATTTTGACATAGATCAAATAAGTTATTGCCTTAAAGTTAGGTTATTGTTTAAAAGTAATGCATTAATGGCTCGAGTATAATGTTAAATGAGTAACAATTACTGTATTGATACCTAAATATAGTGCAAAACGAGCAAAATTAAAGTTTTCACATTTTCATGAACAAATTAGGGTAAGTAACTGCACCAAAAAAACGTAAAAATATAGCTAAACAACATAAAATTGTATTTTGAAACATACAACAATGTAAGTACACTAATAGAAAAACCTTTATATATAGAAGTGGTGAACAACATGCAAGAAGAAAGATTAATATCATATACCTAAAAAAATGAAGTGGGTGAGCACAAAGACAAAAGAGTTAGATATTTCTGAATTTAAGTTATGGTGTACAAAAAATATAAAATAGAAATGAAGTAGGCATTATTGTAGATAAATAATAGAAGAATAATGTGGTAAATAATGTCAAAAAAGTAACTGATCAGATTTTTACTATAAAATTTGTACAGAAAAAAAAAAGATATTTTTTATCTGATTAATTAACACCTATGCACTACAAGAAGGTTTAGAAGAACATTATAAAAAAATATTTTTAAAGGAACTAAAAAAATTTAATCCAAGTATATTATTGGGAGATAAATTTTTTTTAGAAAGAGATTTAAACGATCATGTAAAAAAGAATGTGAATTGATATACAAGACTTCATAGAGACTATAATTTTTGGGTCATCAATTTTGAGAGTAAAATTATTTTGGGCTATTCTTCAATTTTTGATCTTTTTATAACAAATATATACTTGCTTTAAGAAGGGAGATAAATATTTTATAACTTATAATAATAATGGCGTGACAAATATTTAAATTGATTTTTTTATTAAAAATGAAGAGTTAATTAAAAATTTTGTACTAACTGTAAAATTATTACAAAAAAGAATTTATCAATATAACGTAGAGTGTTTATCATAAATTTTTACAGAGTAAAAAATTGAGGAAAGACATCAAAATAAAAGGCTAAGAACAAAGTGGTGACATATGAAAATTAAGAAATAAAAAAACTTCTAAAGTATAAAAGAAGAAATAAAGTGGAAAAAAATGTGGTAAGGTGTTTGTTGGTACGAGAGGGAGAGAGAGGCAGAGAATGGAAAAGGAAAAAATAGGCAGAGATATGAAGCATGAGTTGAAAATTAAAAAATAATTTAAATAGAAAAATAATTTTTAAAATTAATTATTTAAAAGTTGATTTGTTATACTATTTACCAGAAAATCAGTTTAGGTCCCTTTTTCGAAAAAAAAAAATGGATATAAGTATTTAATGTCTTTTTATTTAATTTGAAATTTTAATTTTAATCTTTTTAAGTTTTCCATATGATATTTTTTTTGTTTTAAAAGTTAGTTTTATATTTGGAAGAATAAATAGAATTTTAGATTTAGTTTATTTTGAGACTATTAATTTTGTTTTTGTTGCCTAAACATCTCAAAAGAAAACAAACGAAACCTAGCCGGTTATCCTACTAGCATCAAAGTGCAGTTCAAATTACATGCTTAGAATTGCTTCATGCATCGTCCCAAATTTAGCTAACTAATAATCTACAACAGCTTCCCACCAAATCCAATCAAAGTATCAAACTGAACATCTCTCTGCCGAAGAACAAGTAATATTAGCTTTTTTTTTAATTGATGAGGCTAAATATTTATTAACAACTATCAACTGTTACTTATATATAAAAAATTAGTTAATAAATTAGTTATTATTAAACCACTCTTCCACCTTAGGCCATGACAACAATAAAGACGTCTCACGGCCTATAAATTCAGTCCAACAGAATACACAAATTCAATTATAATTTTAGTCTTTATCTTATCTTATAGTTATCTTTATCTCTATCTTATCTTTATTTACTTTTATCTTTCATAGGCCAATGCTCTATATATACTTAGTTTTACCTTCATAGTTTACAATTCAATTCAATCAATCAACAATCAATAGTTCGCATTCTTTTCTTTTCTTATTCTTTCACAATTTTATCATGGTATCAGAGCTCCTCTTGAGCTCTGCTGACATCCATGGGTAAATCAACTAATTCGGATCTTAAAACCCCTTCAACCTCTCCTCTCACTATAAATAATCAACCTCCTTATCCTCTCCTAAATCAAGGAGAAAGGGCACACCAACAACTTCATCCGGAGCCTCTTTTGGACCTTTCGTCAGCCCAACACTTTTCTTTCGTGGCACTTCTTTTCAATGAAAAATCTCGTCCTTCAAACCAACTTGAACTTTTATCAAGTCCAACTACTCATTATCTTTGTTCTTTCAATACTTTTTCTACTGTTAACAATTCTTCAAATCGATATTCATTCTTGAATACTTGGATCATTGATTCTGGTACCACATATCACATTGCATCAAATTTGTCTTGATTTATTTTTTACACACAAATTTCTCCTATTATTGTTCATTTACCAAATGGTTCTCGAACTACTGTTTCTTATAAATGCATCGTTCAATTTTCACCATCCTTGCTTCTTCATGATGTTCTTTATTTACCTCATTTCAACTTTAATATTATCTATGTTTCAAAAATTACTTCAGCACTCATATGTGAACTCACTTTTTCATCTTCTTCTTGCACTATACAGAGCAACAATTTGGGGACGATTGATTTGGCCAGAATGAGAGAGAGATTATATGTCTTTGAACCCAATTTCAGTAAAAATTCATCCACTACACACTCCATAAATTCTATCCAATCTCCACCAATTACACCTTCCAATATATGACATTTTCGTTTAGGACACCTTTCTGGACAAAGACTTAATCATTTACATAAATAATTCCCTTTTATCTCTATGCATCATGACAAGGCTTGTGACATTTGTCATCTTTCTCTAAGCAAAGAAACTTTCATTTTCTCAAAGTTTTAACAAAGCCCGTGCAAGTTTTGATTTATTACACTTTGATATTTGGGGTCCGTTTTGACAAAATTTTATTCATAATCATAAATATTTTTTTACTATTGTTGATGATTTTAGCCGCTTTACATGGGTTACTTTATTAAAATCAAAAGGAGAAGTGTAAAATCAAATAAAAGATTTTATTACTTTAATTGAAACACAATTCAACTCTAAAATCAAAACTATTCGTTCCGATAATGGACCAGAATTTATTTTACCTGATTTTTATGCTTCAAAGGGCATTATTCATCAACGTAGTTGTGTTGAAACTCCTCAACAAAATGGAAGGGTAGAACGCAAGCATCAACATATTTTGAATATAGCTCGTGCTCTTATGTTTCAATCTAATAATTTATCATCATATTTTTGGTCTTATGCTGTTAGACATGCTGTTTATTTACTTAACAGAGTTTCATCATCCATAATTAATTTTAAAACACCATTTGAGATTTTATTCAATCTTCCACCAAATTATCACGACCTTAAAGTTTTTGGATACTTATGTTTTGTTTCTATCCCAATGGCAAACAGATCAAAATTTGATCCAAGGGCCAAAAAGGCTGTATTTATTGGCTTTCAATATGATTTTAAAGGATATATTGTTTATGTTTTAGAAGATAAAAGAATTGAGATTTCTAGAAACGTAATTTTTTATGAAATGATCTTGCCCTTAGTTATAAAAAATGTCCAATTCCATACACTCAGCCCAACATTGCCAAACACACCTTCTCAAAAATAAGATTCAGTTAGTCTCCCAGTTGAACTCTCACCTATACCCATTGACCCAACTCCACCTAGTTCTTTATTTTCTCCAACAACCTCTCCTTCTTTCTCACTATCGTTTCCTAACCAAGTTGAACCCATGACCACCGAATCACTTTCAACACTTGACACCAGTCCACCATCTCCTTCTCATCCCCCGTCACCTTCTTCACCACCTGAGCAACCCCATCCTTGTCATTCCAACCGGCCTCGCCGACCTCCAGCATATCTCTCTGATTACTTGTGTAATTCCCTTCTCATCTCTACAAATCAATCTCCCTCAAAGTGCAAGTATCCTTTATCTTCAGTCATGTCTTTTTCTTCTCTTTCATCTTCACATAAAAAGTTTCTTTTATCTCTACATTCTGACGTTGAGTCAAAGTCTTTTAAGGATGCCAATCAACACTCAAATTGGCGTAGTGCTATGAAAGATGAGTTGGATGCTCTTGAGCTGAACAAAACTTGGCGTCTTATTGATTGCCTTGCAGGGGTTAAGCCGGTTGGCTGTAAATGGGTCTATCGTATCAAACGTAAGCCTGATGGTTCAGTTGATCGATATAAAGCACGCCTTGTGGTCAAAGGGTTCACTCAAACTGAAGGTGTTGATTTTTTGGAAACTTTCTCCTCTGTTGTCAAGCTTGCCACCATCAGATTAGTTTTGGCATTGCCCTCTATGAAGTATTGGCCCATACATCAGTTTGATGTCAATAATGTTTTCTTACATGGGGTTATTTTTGAGGATGTTTATATGACTCTGCCACCCGAATTTCCATCTCCTCAACCGAATCAATGCTGTAAGCTACTAAAATCACTATATGGTTTACGATAATCTAGTCGTATGTGGTATGACAAACTTTCTCATCTTTTGCTATCTCATGGATATCAGCAGACCTCATCTGATTATAGTCTATTTGTTAAATTCATTGGTGATCAAATTTCTATCCTTTTAGTCTATGTTGACGACATTGTTCTCACTGGTAATTTCATTTCTGAACTTACTGCCACTAAATCTATTTTGCACCAACACTTCCGAATTAAAGACTTGGGCCCATTAAAATATTTTTTGGGTATTGAGGTTGCTCAATCAGAGAAGGGAATTTGCTTATCTCAGAGAAAATATTGTCTTGATCTTTTGGAGGATTCTTGTTTATTAGGTGCTAAACCTGCCTCTGTTCCAATGGATAGTATAACAAGACTATATCAAGACAAAAGTCCCCTGTTATCCGACCCTTTTGTATATCACCGTTTGGTTAACTGTCTTATTTATCTCACTACTACTCGACCGGACATCATGTATGCCACTCAACAATTAAGTCAATTCATGGCATCTCCCACTGAATCTCATCTTCAAGCTGCCAAGCATGTGTTATGATATTTGAAAATTAGTCCCGGCAAAGGAATTTTCTTTCCAAGGGAATCAGAAATTCAGCTTCTCGGCTTCAGTGACTCTGATTGGGTCAGATGTCCTGACACTCGACGATCTTTAACAGGTTATTGTTTCTTCTTAGGCAGTTCTTTAGTCTCTTGGAAGACCAAGAAATAAACCACCGTTGCCCGCTCATCCACGGAAGCAGAATATCGTGCACTTGCCAACACAACTTGTGAACTTCAATGGATCCTAAATGTGTTACAATTTTTACGCATCTCTCCTATCCGCCCACCAGTTTTATATTGTGATAATTAGAGTGCTCTTCATATTGCTACTAACCCGGTTTTTCATGAACGGACCAAACATTTAGAGGTTGATTGTCACTTGGTTCGACAAAAAATAAGCTCAAACTGGAGTGATGAAACTTCTCCCAATTCCATCTTCTGGGCAATTAGCTGACATCTTCACCAAGCCTTTGTCTTCTCAACCCTTCTAAATAAGCTTAGTGTTTTTGACATCTTTCATCCTCCAGCTTGCGGAGGCGTATTAAACCACTCTTCCACTTTAGCCCATGACAACAATAAAGACGTCTCACGGCCCACAAATTCAGCCCAACAGAATACACAAATTCAATTATAATTTTAGTCTTTATCTTATCTTATAGTTATCTTTATCTCTATCTTATCTTTATTTACTTTTATCTTTCATAGGCCAATGCTCTATATATACTTAGTTTTACCTTTATAATTTACAATTCAATTCAATCAATCAACAATCAATAAAAATTTGCATTCTTTTCTTTTCTTATTCTTTCACAATTTTATCAGTTATTTGTATAAAATATATTAAAATATAAAATATATATTAAAAATAAATTAAATAAAAATATTTGTATTTATACACAAATATGTAATATAATTAATTTTTTGTGTTGACATGATATTTTTATTTATTAATTATTGGAAAAATGGAACTAAAACCGTGTATATGAGGGTCGATACTTCAGTCTCCAACAACCCAAAAGAAATGAAAACCAATTTAAGAGCTTAAATTGATATAAAATTTATTAATTATTTTGTAAATTTAGTAAACTTTGAGAAAATATTGTCATCTTGCTGGGTTCTGTCTCTCCTTCCACGCTTTTAATTTAAGTCATCATAATATAACATCACATCTGATCTAATCGAGGTTTATCATGAAAACATTCAACAATGTGAAATTAGGGTGAGAGTGCAGAACTTAATTACGTGATCAAATATTATTCTAAAAATTAATTATTATACGGTGCTAACAAAGAAATTTTTTTATGTAAAAAATATTCACCATATATATGTATCAAACATGATAATTAATTTATCATTAATTAATTTCTAAGCATGCATTTTAATTGGTAGGGCATCTCATCTAACATTTTTCTATACTAAAGACAGACTGGACATTCAATATTCGATTATTAAGAGAAGTTTTTTTTTTCTTTTTAATAAGATATTTTCTAACTTAGTAGGTTAATGATTAATTGATTATGGGTCAATGGATTATAAACTCCTAACATTTATTTAAATAAATTAATGAACTAATTATTAGGCTAACCAAGTTGATTTGGTTAAGAGAAGATGCACCTCTTCTATTTAACAATATCCTGAATTAAAAATAATTGATTTAATATTCGCATATTATATATGTAATATGTCTCAGTTTATGAAGGAGCTTTGCAATGCGGTGAAAATGTTTTTTTTTTTTTAATGCGAAAGTCAAATTTTTATTTTGAAAAAATGGAAAAAAAAAATCTTTAGATTTATAATGAAAGGCTGGTCTTTTAAAGAGTTTGGGTTCGAGAATCTATTATGTGTAAAAAAGAGTGAAAAATTAATCGTATTATATCTCTAATCCATCTATATATTTAATAAATAATTACGTTATAATAAATTATGCAAATAAATATAAGTTAAATACATATTTCTTCTAAAATTTAAAAATAAAAACAAATAAAAAAATTAAAATTTAAAATAAAAAGAATAAATTTGAGAAAATCTAATTTTGGATTTGATGAGTACACCAACGTATTTTTTAATACAATTATGTTAAGTTAATATTAAAATTAATATAAACATAAAATATACATTAAAAATATAATAAACATATTAAAAATGAGTTAAATTATATATATAGTAACTAATTTTAGTATGTATATAATTTTTTTTAAACATAATAAATAACCCAAAATCCTCGGATAGTTTTCTAAAAGTTGGACAAACATATGATAATTTATTTTATTGTTTACATACCTACTACACCATCATGGGTATTTTTTAAACCTTTTGCTTGCTTTCTAGGATTTTGTAATATTTATAAATGATAAGTTAGCCCCCTTTTGTTGAATCTTATATGTTCTAAATTAAATAATAACTTTTAATCCTTTTTAGTAAATAGGTACCACCTTTTAGGTATCATAGCATTCACCATAAATAAAATATATGTAAACAAAGCATGATAGTTTTTCTATTATTTTTTAGTAGGTGAATGCTATAGTGCCTATCACTTTATACCTAAGTTACTAAAAGAGGTAAATAAATAATATTTAATAAATTTTACATAATTTATTTTTTACTTTAAACATTTTATTTTTTACTTTAAAAAAGAAGTTAGGCAATTTAGACACCATAACAAAGACACCATAGAACTCACTTTTTTAATATAAGCAAATCCTTTTGGAGATAAGCAACCTAAGATAGGACTCAAGGATTTCGGAGTTTATATAGGCTGCAATGCTGACAAAGAGAGCGTAGGATAACATGGAATTAACTCAGGTAGTCACATGTTTGGTGTTCTGTGATTTCTTTATTAGTGAATGAACCCGTGCTAAGCACGGAAATTAAAAATTACATTAAGTCTTTATAACATCACGTGTATCATAATCGAAATAAATTATACATACATAATATAATGTTCATTATTAATCGAACTAAATAAAAATAAACAGATTTCAAGTGAGAACTAGAAAAATAAAATCATCCCTTATATGTTAAATAATTATATTTGGGGTTTAGGATTGGTATTTGCATATTTTCATATTACACAGGCAAAATCCTAATTAAAAAATCTGTAACTGGAAAATACATGATTAAGTTTTGTAATCTTGAGATCCTTATACATGGAATACATGGAATTAAAAAACATGTTCATCAGCAATAACAAAATACATGATTGAAAATATGCAAAGTATTCCAAATTTGTAACTTGTAGGAAGAAGCAAAATTTCTCCATCCAAAGCTAAAAATTTAAAGTAGAATCTTCTATTAAAGGACGGATTTAAAAAGTGTGTATTGAAACAAAAATAGTAAAATAGTATAATTAAATTCCTAAACAGTTATAAATAATAAATCTTATTAATAATCTGAAATTATTATATATAAAAAGGATAACGTCGTACCATAAACTTTTTTTTTTATTAATTTTATATTATTTACATAATAATTTAGAATGCTATATAGAGACATGAAAAAATAAATATTATGTATGTTATATTTGCCTAATAGAGAATAGAATTACTGATAAATTAATATTTTCTAATATATTTTAAGCTTCATATTATATTACTGTAGTCGTTTAATAAACTAAAAATTTGGTGCATTAATTTAGACCATCTAAAAAATGTATGATGCTTTATAGATCTTAAATCAGCGCATAATTTTTTGAGAGTTGTGTTAAAATAATATCATACATTATTAAATATCTCTTTATATACAATATTTAAAGTACACTTATTGGAAATTGAACTATTATTATCTATTAATACTCTCAACCCATCTATTGATTTCATCATTGATAATGCAATATATAATTATCTGTGTAAATACTGATTTTGACAGAAAAAGTTCAACCATATTAAGTATTTGACTTTCGATTTGTTAATTGTCATAGTAAAGAACATAATAAAAAAAAATTTACCTCCATTTGAACTTAAATAGAAGTATCTCATTATTTAAAATTATGTTCATCTTAAAAATAGAACAATTTGGTTAACTGTGTCACATATCAATATAATACATTCAATAACATGATTACTTAACCGTCTTACTTACAATTTAGTTCCATTACAAAGGCCTTTAAATTGATCAATGTTTCTTAATAGCATAATAGGTACACCTACTTTGAGTTTAAACTGATGGATAGGCAATCCAAAATAATTAATTGAGTTCGACACAACAATGGTGATAATATCCAACTCAGATTCTATGTTTTCTTCTTCAATGCATAATGAGTCGAAACTAATGTAAACTTTTTCTTCTCCAATAAGATAACCCATCATTATATTGTTTACATCGGGCACAACCTGAAGTGTTGGAACAAGGATTGTGCGCTCCTTGAAATATATAGAATTGTTGATATTAAGTAATAAGTCTGGATAAACAAAGCTTACCAATTTTGCAAAACCATTGGTGTTATTATCAATGAGTATTTTTTCGGAATAATGACCTCAAATTCACCATCAGTTGAATTACTGCCTAACCCTTCTCGAATTTTGATTATTAGCCATTGTACAAAACACTTTAATTTCTCATCTTCAGGTAAGCTGCCTCCCTCTGTAAGTCTCATGTTTCTTTTTAGCCGAATAATTTTGCAAGATGGCCAGAGATACAATAAATTTATTGAAGATTGTACAATGTTCTGGTGTGAGCCCATTGGTATTACAGGTAGAATTTTTCTAGAATCACCTCCTAATATAGCAACTTTACCACCAAAGGATAAATTAGGATTAAAATAAGATTCATTGCACAAAATATCTTTGAAACATTTGTCAAGAGCTTCAAAGCAATGCTTTTTTAACATAGGTGCCTCATCCCATATAATAAGCTTGACCTTACAAACCAATCTAGCTAGTGAGGATCCTTGTTTTATGTGGCATACAAAATCCTCATTTATGTTTAGTGGAATCTTAAATCTAAAATGAGCAGTAATACAACTGAAACCAATATTGAGGACAATTTGACCACTACTTCTAAAAGTAGCAGAAAGAGTTCTCCATAGAAAAGTCTTTCTAGTATCACCATAACCATACATGAAGAATTACCCACCAACTCCACTATTAACAACATTTAAAATCTTATCAAATGCATTTTGTTGTTCATCTGTTATGGTTTGTAAGCATCTTTGAAGCTTGAGTTTAAGAGATATCCAATCAAAGTTTAATTCATCCATCATGAAGTGGTCATCAAGACCATCAATGACTTCGTCAGATGGATATGGCATGTTATTAAACTCTTTAAGAGATCTTCCATTCGCTTGTATCTTCTCTTTGTAAGACCCAAAATTCCCAAATTAAAAACCCTAACCCCTTTACCCCACTGCCATTCAACCATTTACATCCTAAAAATACAGACACACACAGAGAAAGGGGAAGAGAGAAACGGGAAGAGAAGGAGAGGGAAGTGAAGAGAGAAAGGGAAGAGAGGAGAGCGAAGGAGCCACCGCCAGCTGGTCGCCGCCGAATCGGTCACCCATGCCGTTCGTCCTCATTGTTGCTAGCTGCGCCATCGCGGAAAGGAGATGCGATGGAGAGAGGGGGTCCGCGGAGGCTCGTTGCCATTCATGGAGTCTGCGCCAGCGCCGTCATTGCCGTCGCGGAGGAGCGTCCCTGTCTCCGCGAGTTGTCGCCATCGAAACTGAGACCGTCACCGCTAAAGCTCGCCACTGCTGTTGGGTAGTCACTGGAGGGAGCCATCGCTGTCAGTGCCGCCATCGGAGTTACCACTGCTCTGTCCCGGTGTTCTTCCTAAGTACAGTAATTTCTCTTTTTCGGAACCCTCAAAATTTAGTGTTCTGTTAATTTGTTAAAAATGTTGAGATTTTGGTATCGTAGGGTTAAGTTCCGATGATTGCATGTAAAAATTAAGGTTGTTGCTGAACTACCAGAGCTTTTGGCCACTGTCAGAGCTGCTGCTGAGTCAGTTTGTAGGCTGCTGCTTCGTTCTTTTGGTGTAGTAAGATAACCCTGTTCTAAAACTATCACTACTAGCGTTTTGGTTATCTGTTATTGAGAATTTTATGATGTTAACATTCTAGGGTCTAGTTCTGGTAATTGCATGGTTGAAATAAAAGTTGATTTTGTTGTTGTAGAAGTAAACGGAGCTGTGTATGCAGCCGCCGCTGTTGCAGACCGAGGGAAAAAGGGAGTTATAGCGTTAAAATTGTTGCGGGCTTGATTCTTTGAGGTAGGGGATTGTTTTAAAAATTAAAAATATTTTGGATTTTGGATACCTGATAAGTTTAGTAGATTAATGCAAATAGATGAATGTCTATGAATCAAATGATTTTCTGCCATGATTGAAAGGTTGTGTTTGTGGTTGAATTGGTTGATATCTGAATTTCTGGAGAAATGGATGGAATATGTTGAATTTTGGTTTTCTTTGATTGAAATCGATAATGATCGATTTTGAATGATGGATTTGGAAACCTTAAATTGAAAGGCTGGTTTTGTTGTGTTGAGGTTAAAAAGAGGGAACCTGTGAAGGGTGGTAACCTCTGATTTTTAAGGGAGATTCTGCCAAAATTTTTGTAAAAAATTTAAAGAGTTTTGAAATTTTGGTTTAAACGAGAAATAAGTTCCAAGATTTCAATTTGTGAAAAAGGTTTTCGATTTAACTTACCTAATTTTAAATATTGACGAAAAGAGATTTAATTAATTAATTGAAGTTTTAAAAAGGCAAATTACTTTATCAAACCACGGGTTCGGGTTTAGGAAGTGTGAGTGAAAATAATGTTAATGGAGTTAGATGATGGACTTGAAGGAAAAAGAGATACTTGGAAAAGGATGTAGTTGAGTTTTGATTTATAAGAATTCTTGTGATAATGGTTGCAGACTTTAGGAGTATTATATTAAAATTGAGGATTTAGAGACATTTGGCTTGATGTTTTATTTTGAGTTAGTACACAACTTTGACCTCGAGTCTAGAGTGTTGTATTTAGAGACCTCATACCCACAAGCTGTATGTATCAGCCTAAGCCTTACACGGTAAATGATAAGGGGTGCAGAGTAAAATTTTGGCAGAGTTGTTGATGAGTATGCTGAGAGTTGTGATTGAAGTTGGGATAAGTAAATGTTGAGATTATATTGAATGAGATGATGATAGTGATAATGAAAATAATGATGAATTTGAGATTTAATGAGATATGAATTGATGAATTATGATTGAAATATTCATATGGCTTATGAATTTGAATTATCTGAGGCACGAGTTTCTCTGGGTAGATGCAGTGGCTTACCACCACTTGCTCCAAGTTGAGACTCGATACTCTGTTGACCCTCTGTCGCAAGAAGATGTGATCGAACACTTTACTCCCCGGGTTTCCCTATGGGCATGCATATATATTAATTTGAGCATGGAATTTTTTCCATGAATATTCACTACAAGAGAAAAGGATACACAATTGTGGCATCATTTAAAAAGTATAGCCTTAGGTATTATAGAAATCACTTATAAAGCGTAGCCGTAGGTTGATATCTATAGGTTCACTTTTCGTATCAAAGATAGAGGACGCTTTTAGAGGGTAGACTATTTATTAAGTTTTGGGTGCGTTTTAAAAGTGATGCCTAATGTATATAGAGCAAAAAACTTGACACTTGTGAATTTTTTCCCTCTTATCTTTTTACCGTAATCACGCACACTCATTCCTTCCAAAGCACCCATTCCTTCCAAAGCTCGTCATCACCCTTTCAGAGAAGAAAACCCTTAAAAGCACGAAGAAAACTCTTTTAGAGAAGATCGAAAACCCTCTCACTATCGTCGCACCCCAGTCACCACTCTCACTCCCACTCACCACTCACCGTCACACACCACTCACCACTCACCGTCGCTCCTCTTCGCCCTCCTGCATTGATCACTGATGCGCCGCCCATACCATCGTCGATCTCTGCGCTTCTCGTCGTCTTCTCTGTGCTCACGTCGTCGATTAGGTATGTATTAATTTCCATTTGATTCTGAAATTTGAGGGGTTTAGGGTTCCGATTTTAGAAACCGGTTTAGGGTTTAGAAACCGATTTTAGATATCTCCAAAGAGAAGGCTCGTTTGGCTGCTGTTCAGGTATCCACTCACAATCTGGTTTTCGCTAATTCCATCATGTGTATGATTTTAGGGTGGATTTTCTTTTTTACCCTCAATTTTTTAACCTTTCTGATGGTTTGGTTTTCTAATTTATGTAAAGGTTAATGGACCTATGTTGGTTGAAGACACTTGCCTTTGTTTCAATGCCTTAAAAGGTCTTCCAGATTGGTATTTTCTTGTTTTACATGATTCTATGTTGGGAGTATTCAACCTGACATTGATATTTTTTTGAATGTTTTAATTTTTTACAGGGCCTTACATGTAAGTTCTATTTCACATTTTATCATAATCTTAAGGTACTCTCCTTTTAGGTTCATATAAAGTGTTGTTAATTTTTATATTCATTCTATGAGACTAGTACCTTGATACTGTGAAAATAAATGAATAAGGAAAAAGGACGATTTGTCAAAATTGGTTGAAAATACGTTGGTAGATACGAATGAAAGCAAGGAGTTAATTTGTAACATTTAGGAATGAGTTCTCCTCTATGTAAGGATAGCTACTGAATGAGCACTATGCCACTGTGTCAGATTGTTCATATCAAAATTTAAACCCACTATTTCCCCCTGTATTGTCGTTTCTTTTAAATACTATATATAGTTAATTAGTCCGTTATGGAAGACATGCATAACTTCTGCCAAAGCTTCCAGAAATTTGATTCCTTGCCTACTGCTACTACTACTATACTAATTATCAAGCATTTTTTGGTTTCAATACTCAATAGGCACACCACACACTATTCAAATTTGTGTATATGCATATCTATTATTGTTGAAAGGGAAATGCCTTTGGTGAAGAATGAATATTCACACGAAATTTACAGAGAACATGAAAATTTTTTTGATGACCTTTTCTCTTATTAAAAAAAAAACAATCCCCATTCAAAAGCATTCTTCACCATAGCATCATACTCAATAAAGTCCTTCAAATTGAACTTATTTATTCTTGTGACCAATGGAGTGTTTTTCCCTCCTAACCCTCTCCTAGAATTTAGTATTCTCTTTTCTTGGTGATGCCAATTTGAATGTTACATTATAGGTTTTGAAGAGTTATGGACATATTGACGTACATCAAGAACAACCTTATGGTGATATCAGATTGAATTTGCAGAGGTAACAACAATTCCATGAGTCAGCTTGCTTTCTAGTAGCTTTTTTATTTGTTTTATTTTATTATGTGAATTTGCTTTTGGAATTTCCACTATTGGATCCTTGTTTTTGTTTTTGAATGTTGGATGATCTGTTTTGTTATGGTAAGAAATATGCATGCTGAGATAGAGATAGGAAGCATGCGTGTTTTTTTAATAATGTTGCTGGTTTGATTTATAAGCTTATTGATTGTGTGCTCCTTCGGGTGATTTTGTACTTGAGCTATTTGATGAAATGCGCAATAGGCTTATACATGTAAAATCCAAGTTTGTTAGAGTGCAGAATTTGTTGAAAGGCTAAAAGCCAAGTTTCATGATTGAATTAATTGATTATACATGCTAATGATTATTTGAGATGATGCTGGATTGTTTGAGTGATTTGTGGCTGGATTGCTATGTTGAGTAATGCAGAAATTGTTGATTTCATATGAGTATGCTTAAATGTTAAAAGTGACAAAAAATGGTGATTTATTAATCCTGAGCACTTGGGGCTGATTTAATCTTTCCAACAAGTTACAATAGGTAAAAGAAAGTTAGAATGCAAGGTTAGATTGAGTGAAAAGCTAGGAATCAATTTTTGACCTCTCAAAACCCGAGGTTACATGTTGCAGAATTATACAGTTTTTCGGGCAGCAATTTGTGAACAAAACTGGGAGCAATATAGCCACTCAAAATGAGTGAAATTATTTTTCTATGAAACCTTAAGATGTCTAGATTATTTCCCTAAAATTTCAGAATTTTCTAATGTGTGGTTTGGGAGATATGATTTTTAGAATATGGTCATTTTCTGCAGAAACAATGTTGTATGAATTCTGAAATAGCAACTTCAAAACCACATATCTCAATACTCTGAAACTCTTTGGAGATGAAACTAAAGAGGAATGAAATGTTAGGATGTCTAGTATTTTATGTCCAAAATTCAGGACAATTCAAATTTCATAGAGAAAGTTGTGTCTTTTGGAAGCAGGGCTGTTCACTGCTGCGACAACATCCTTTCCTTAAAACAAAACCATATTTCGAGAGGCATAACATTTTCTAGAGAAGTGAAAATGCTCTGGGACTTGAACTGGGTGAAAGATGGGTAAGTCTGGTTCAACCACACCAAACTTCAGGAGAATCCAACCAAAGATGGATTTTATATAATTTTTTTAAATTGGTTACTAGTTGTTTTTCTGAAGTGTACTAAATCAGTAGCCGGTTTTTAAAAAAATCATATAAAATTAAATTCTTAGAACACAGTTGCAAAACCAAAACCAAAGTACACTTTAGGATTCCTATTTAAAATAAATAATAATATATTAGGATTTCTTTTGTCCCCTTTTTTATATGTATAATATATTAGGTATATGTATAATATGTTATACCTCTTTATTTGCATATGGTTAAGTTAATAGCTATGGCTGAAAATCATATGTTGTTAGCTTTATTGACACTTTAACACTTGAAGTTGTATTGTTATGGCTGAAAATTGCTTGTGCAATTATGGTTGTTGTAATTCTAGTTTTGTGCACTTCTCTTTGCTAGAATTTCTGTTTTTTTGCACTTTTGAATTTGTGCCTGGATTTGTGCATCTGTTCATCTTTGTCTATTGCCCGTTTATCTATTTATCTTTTCTCCTCTGCTTTCTCGCAAGACCCTTCATCATACCCTATCATCCTACAAAAATAGCATAATGTTGGAAGCTTCTCATACTTAAAGTCATATAAAGATTATTAGAGTTGTGCTAACTGAAGCAGCACCAAGAATTGTGCTAACTTTATTTTTTAAGTTGACATAGTTTTGATAATTTATACAACTATTTTCAGTTTGATTTTTTAATTTTTATAATTGCGAATGTCATTATAAATATTTTTTAATTACTTTTCTATATAATTATGCAGGATAATATTAAGGATGATAATGAAGATTAAGCTGTTTATCATTGTGGTTTATGGATTAAGATGGAGTAATGTTGAGAATGGATACATGTATGGTAGACTAATTACTTTTATTAGAAGATACTTATATAGAATATAATATTTTAGTTTTCCGTAGAGTATTAGTAGTAAATTCTAAGTGGTCTTATACTTATGTTGATATGGCTATGTTTAATTTAGTGTGAGATGTATAAATATTAGTACTTTTGGATCATTATAAATATATTTTATTTACAGATAATTTTTATTATTTAAAAAAATTATTTAGTATAATTATGTATTTATTTTTATTTTATAATATTTAACTCCTTTAATTAGAAATACAAAATTATATATGTAATCATATTACTAAATATTATGTACAAAAAATTATTATAATATATATAGAAAATAAAAAAATACAATGAAGAACTTAAGGCTACACTTATATAGAGTAGCTATGATTATACAGAAAATTAAAAAAAAAAATAATGAGGGACCTAAGGCTACACTTATATAGAGTAGCTATGGTATACAATGTGGCTACACTTTACAGGTGATGCAGTAGCGCTGAAAATCGTAGCTTATTCTGGTAAAAATAGAAGTTGAAAACCGTAGCCTTTGGTCCTGGATAGTATCACTTGAAGAGCGCACCTATTCCCAAACGCTAAAAGCGTAGCCCTTAGTGCAGAAAAGCATAGCCTTTAAGAATAGGCAACGGCCGAATAGGAATCACCCCAAAAAGCGTAGCCGTAGCCCAGAAAGCGTAGCCGCAGCCTAAGGCATCATTTTTTTTCACTTTTGGCTACACTTTTCAAGTGTACCTGAATGAATGTTTTTCTTGTAGTGATTTTTGAGCTTAGGGATGCGCACACAGAGGGACTGTCTGTTACACCCTACCATACAGAGTCTTATGCTTAAGTCATAATTCAGAGATGGCAAGGTATTACGACCTCTAAAATAAAAATTTAGTACGTATAGTAGTATGAATGATTGATTATAACTAGGAGCCTTTGTAGAAAAAGGGGGGTAAACAAAAATCGCAACTCTAAAGCGCAACACTCCGATCGATAACGTAACGAGCAAGGATAAACCAACGCGAGATTATATATATACAAAGGAGTGTCAAAAACAGGAATATCAAGACTCAAGATCCGGCTGTGAAGATAATCGGTCCGAGAATAGCAATATATACATATGATAAAAATAAGGAAAAACCCCAAAGGAAACCCAAAGGGACACAAATACATAAAACTTATTCTCCAAAATCTCCCATAAGAGGAGTCATCACAGTTTGTATTATTTAATGGAGATAAAAGTATCTAAGCAAAAAGTAGCAAACACAGTTATATCAAGCAAGAAATATACAATTAGGAACAAGTAAAGCATTTAGACAATTAACAAGTAATATGCAATCAAATAGGCAATATCAAACAATTCATATAGTATGCATATGATGAATGCCTGTCCCTAGTGGCTGATGATATCATCTGTCGGTTATAAAGCCAACCCGACAAGTCCTGGTAGCTAACCATTGGACTGTCCCTCTATCACGCATCCCCAACTCGAGTTATACTTGTCATAAACTTGATCATAATCATGATCTATATCCATCACCTTCACTGGTGAATATTTACGGGGGCGAGCTCATCCGGGTCTTTCACAGTGCCCGGCCACACTTATGACATAGGGTCAAAAGAGCTTCGAATCTCAACCTGGAGCACGTGGTGGCTAGCCACTGGTTCCTCCCAGGAAAACTCTCATCTCCAACAGTGGAAGTGCAACATTCACAATTCATTCAACAACATATATGCATTTATACATGGCCATAATCATGGCTCCGCCGTAACACGGCAATAATCTAGCCATCCGGCTCACGGTTAAATCCATAACCAGCCCATCGGCATCACGGTTAAATCCATAACCAGCCATCTCATTAACAAATATGGCCTTTCGGCCCATGGCATAACAAGCACTTCCACCACCATCCTCTGCATCTCACATAATCATGCTTGATCCTCATTGATCATTCATTTCCCTCTTGCTTCACTCGCAAGTTACCACATTCACTAGCCTTTCTTCTCATAGCTAGACATATCATAATGATTTAAGACATAAGTGGTGAGATCGGAGGCTTAGAAGTATGAAATTTGGCTTTTAAAACTCAAAAATCAACTTTGGAATGAAAACAGGGCCACG
>NC_029778.3:16338032-16351450 GCF_000817695.3 Arachis duranensis | reverse complement strand
AAGCGTCATGCACGCTAACGCGTGGATTGAAAACTAGCCAAACGACGCGCACGCGTCAACCACGCGTACGCGTGGGTACTCTCGTGCCCGAGGCACAAAACTGGCACATTTCTGGCATAACTCTCAGGAAAATGGCTGGGCATTGGGTGCAGCACAATCGGCGCGCCCGCGCACATCACGCGCACGCGTGGATGGCATTTTCTGGAGGAACGGCGCGTACGCGCCAAGTGCGCCTACGCGCGAGGGGTCATTCTGCTAAAAATTTTCTAAGTAAAAAGCTGCAGAATTCACAGATTTAAACCCCAATCTTCCAACGGACATAACTTCCTCATTTTAAATCATTTTTCACCCGTTCCTCGAACGGCATGGACATCCCGGGTCCAATTTCATTCCTAAATAGATTTGGCACAAAACAGAGATCCGTAGTCCAAGTTATGTCCCGTCAAAGTATGCCCAAAAACCATATTTTTCATAAAAACCACAAAGTGCCATTTTCAAACAGGCCATTTTCAACTCTTTTCAAAACCAATCAAAACATGCCAATTTCATCCCTTTTCTTTGAAATCAATCAATATATATCAAATTCAACATCAAGCCTCCTCAACTCACACATTGACACATTACCACAATTTACAAAATCACTATCTCATCATTTTAACCCACTTCACCCCAAGTGGCTCAAACTCAAACATATTGACATATCATATACTCTTCCTCATGCCAATTCTCAACAACATCAATTCCACTAAATCATCATTGTACACAATCAATATCATACTCACCATCAACATGGTTCAACCCACAATTCAACCATAACCAATCATCAAGCATATATCACAACATGCATATTTCTCATACATCATACCACCAAGGCATCAATAATCATCATCACATATATGACCACATCATATATCTCAATCATTCAACAACATCAACCATTCAATGCCTATCTTAGGGCCTCTAGCCTAAGTATTTCCTACCACATTACATATTAGATACGGGAAACCAAAACCATACCTTAGCCGATTTCCCAAGCTCAACCGGAGCACTTCCAAATCACTTATCCACAAGCTCTCAAGGCCTCAACACCTCCAAGAACAGATTTTTCACCACCAAATCCCTTTTTCAAGCTTTCCAAAATCACCACTCAAGCTCTAATATTCACATATACACAACCTAAACCACAATCATCATACCCATACACAACATCTCAATACCCAAACATCATAGAACAACAAATTACACTAGGATTGAGAATCTTACCACACCCAAGGTCCAAGGAGACAAGATTAACCTTCTCCTTCAAGAGAGTTGGGTCCTATAACATCAAAGAGTCCAAAATCTCAACATTTTTGCTCATAAAACTCGAAAACAAAGCTGGAATTTCGAAGATCAAAATGTGGCTTACCTCAAGATTAATTGTATGGGTTTTATAGAGCTCTCCGCGGTGAACGCGTGGCCGCAAACGGAGCGGCAATCGGAGCTCTAGATCAAAAGTTATGGTAGTTTGAAGATCAAGTGAGAAAAAGAACTTGAGAGAGTGTCCTTCCCTCCATGGCCTCCATTTTCAGCATGTGAGTGTGTTTAGTGAGGAGAGAGAATGCTGAAGACTAGGGTTTTGGTCTAGTTATGTTGGGCCAAGGGCCCACTTTGGGTCCGGTTGGCCCGGTTTGGCCCGTTCGGTCCAATCTTGGTCCGATTTCTATAAAATTGGTACCGAAATTCTTGTCTCAATCTCCTCTATCATATTTAGCCACAAAAATCACATTTTAGGCTTTCTAGAATAAATTCTCATTTATAGGCTAATTAGCCGTTAATTAACTGAGTTGTACACTGTCCAATGGTTAGCTACCAAGACATCTCGAGTTGGCTATATAACCAACAGATGATATCATCAGCCATAGGGCAGGCATGCATCATATGCATTTGTATGTTTTGACTGAATGTGCATTTCGTTTGGTTTGCCTAATTGTTTAGCCATGTTTATATGCTACTTATAGCTTGTTTTACTTGTTGTACCTGAATCCTACTTGTGATTTCTTTGTTTACCTTGTATGTATGTGTTTATATTAGAGACCCTCTTTGGTGGAGGTGCGATGAAGGTGGTTTCTGATATGTGGTGATGGAGGTTGAGGCGGGATGGACTAGGTGTTGCGTTATTACTCTGATTTATGTATATGTTGGATAGGAAGAGCGATGTAAGTTGGGTAGAAAGCCTTTAGGTACGTCTTTGGTCTTTTTCATTTCTTTAAACTATTCACCTTACTGATTTCTAAACTAAAGGAGTTTCTTTACGACTTTTCGAAGTAAGTTTTTCCACAAAGCTTTTCCAAAAGGTTATTTTAAGGATAAACGGTTTCTATAATGAAATTAATTCTATTTGCAAGTATTTCTTTGTTTTGATGGTATTCCCTTCCTTACTGAGAACCTGTGAGGATGATGTTCTCACCCCCTACAGATTTTCTTTTCCGGCACAGGTTCAGGAAGCTTTGGCGTGAAGTCGTGTTTAAACCACAAGTTTATTATGTATGATTTTACTTTATGAATTTGATTTAGTTATTAGATTTTTCTCCTTGATAATTATTGTTTTGATTTTTAGAGTGGTAGGACTTGTATTTGAGGAATTATAAATAAGACTATGTATTTAATATTATGTGCATATAATTGTGTGATCAAAAGATTTAAAGTAAAAATTTTATGATTTCTTAAATTAAAGATTCGGTTTATATTTGCGAAGGCTCAATATTAAATAAATATAGTATGTTATTAAAGGATTAGAGGTAGGTAGCGCTTGAATTTTTAGTGCGATCATAACGTGCTAAAAGTTAGGGTATTACACTCTTCAATCTTAGTGAGAGTTAAGTTCGCTATTTGTTCATCAGTTAACTACATATCTAAAATAGACATAATAAAGTAAGTTCTTGATAGTAATTGATATAAACAACATAATAAATATATACAAAAATAAACATTGCCATGTATTTACCTAGAGATCGATGAAATCGGTGTTGAGAAGACAAAATTTTTTTAGAAAATTGATTAAACATTTTTCCCACACTAATTCTGGGCATGAAATATTATTAGATATGAGTAAAACAACAAAGAGATCACGAACATAATTAGCAGATAACCATGTGCTTGCTTCAATTATAGCATCAATAAATCTTTGTCGTCCTATAGTAGTCCAAGTGCATAACATGCCTCTTTGTATGTGCTTTATACAACGACTTCAACAGTACATAAATCACTAAAACTTCTGTATCTTTTTTGAATATTAAATATCAGACATTAGTAGTGATCCTCAGAATTCATACGTGGAACATGAGTTAACCTCCCAATAGAGAATTCTTGTTTTCTAGGAACCCACATTAAAATATCATCCGTGCAAACAAAATTTTAGGAAAATAAGTATATGTCTGTGATCTAGCATAAGGATATTGCCTATTTGCAAGCATCCATGCTTTAAGTTTCGTTAGCTTTCCATTTTTGTGCCTAATTACACCCTCAATATTCTCTGAGTCAGAAAAAACAATAAGATTCTCTTCAGGTAAGTGAAAGGGAAGTCTAATAACAGCAGGTTCCCTAATTTGTATATCATAGCCAAATAATCTCCAACCTGCTTCACAGCTGGTAAAAAGAAGCAGTAACTTGATTATTGTCCTTATGAACATATTTGAAGAGGTATTTGATTGCAGATGTCTGGCAAGTATGCTCAACATTAATGTGACATCCATACTTTAATAAAAGTGATGGGTTGTATGGAACAATGTAGGAATTATCAAGGATGACATTCTTCTTTCTTATTGTTCTGCCATTATCAAGCCGCCTGTACTTTGGAAAACCTGCTTCGTCAATTATGGTCCTAGCTCTAAAGCTTTGGAAAATATTTGGAACATATACCATTTAGCATGCATGGGCTTTTGTTGTTATACTTACCACATGGGCCATGAACCATGAATTTCTCCACTGCTGCATATAACTTTGGTCTTCTGCTCTTGTTAGGTATCTCAGCAGACATAGACTTGTCAATATCAATTGCAGATTTAGGTTTAGAAATAGGATACATGAACAATAAAATATGTGCATGCAGAAGACCTCTATTCTGAAATTCAATGTGCAAACATCTAGCAAAGATGATAAAAATAATCAAATAAGGTATAAGTTGCAACTTAAGAAGAATATTTATTTATCAGATAATTTATTTTAACTTACATGCAGATAATTTACCAAAAATTGAACCATCCTTAAAGTCTCTGATTAATTGGTTGAGCTTTATCTTAAAGACTCAAGAGATAATGTCAGGACGGTCTTCAGCACGTAGACCAGTTCCTCTTAATAACTTCTTTATCTCATTCCATTCAGGATTGCACCTCAAAGTAACAAAAAAATTGGGTAACCAAAATACCTGCAAATTGCAAAGACATACTTGCAATTATTAAACATGTATCGTGCACCACCAGTAAAAGTACTTAGGAGTACAATTCGCTGTCTATTTGCAATGACATTAGTTTCACTTCTAACCAATGACTCATGTAATAACTTGTACTTCTCCACCCTTAGTTTAGGTTGGTTGAATTGAAAATAATTTTGCCTATCAACCTCAACCATAGTATAAGCATCAACAAAAAACTGTTAAAAAAGCCTACGTGAACTTAGCAAAATTGGGGATTCTTGATGCCTCATTTGTAAACGAAAAGCAAAGAATTCTCTCATGCTAATTGTAGTTCATTTTTTCAAATAATCAGTATTGTATCAAGCTGCAGCTTCAACACCAATCCTATATCCATCTTCACCATAAGGAAAGATTAAAAGATATTGAAGAGCAAGGTACAAAGAATGTGTTACATCTATCTTTTTCAAGTGGTTTGATTTGGTCTCAATGATTATATCTCTTTCCATCAGGGACTTGTCTAGATCACTGGCAACTAAAATTGCAACCTCTAATGCTGTTGGTAGGTTATATCTCTTGCCATCCTTATCCTTGTGTCTAATCAACTTTAAGTTAATATCAATGGAATCAGACTCCTTGAATCTATCCCTTGCAAAACGAAATGAGTTAGCTAGATGATTGTTGTTATCTAGCATATATTTTAACATGGTTACAATCTCAAATTCAATTGGAGATATTGACTCTATATACTTACATAAAACATGTAAAAACTTATTCCATATAGAAACAACTGATAAATTACGACATTGCCATTTATTTACTAATAGTATAGTTGATTATTTAAGTACATAAATATTTACCTGATAGCATTAATCCTATTATTGATCTCATTTTGGTTTCTTATGTTCTTGAGGAATTAAACTACTAATAGAGTGATTATTCTGGCCACTTAATACAAATGATGGTGGAACAGTCCCATTGTTGATATGTTGGTTAATCTTACCAGCCATAGATATGAAAGAGAACATTGAATTAAACATTCTAATGAGTTTTCGAAAGTGCCTTCCTCTTTCATCATCGTGAAAATGCAACTCAGTTAGTATTTGAGGAGGAGAATTAAGCAAAGGTAGTTAAACTTTACTATCCATACAACAAAACCCAAAGTGCAGAGTTGTGCTGTTATTCGATTTAGAAAGTCTCTCACAGTCCCACATAAGAATACCACAAAATATACATTCAATTGATGGATTGCTAGAATCCCAGGTGTCTACAACAAAATAATATATAAATAAATAATAAATAATAAAAAATTTATACAACAAATCTAAATGGTTAATTGGAAATTGAAACATACCTTTCTCGACATATATATATTCTATTTGATCAGTAAATATGACATCATCATCTAGCATTAATCAATGAGGATTTTAAACGGACATCAGTTAAATAAATTTATAAGGATATTAAAAAAATGGAAAAATTATTCTAAAGGACCGTTAGAGAGATTTAATTATTAAAAAATATCTTTACTATAAAAAATTATTAAGAAGGAGTAATTTATGTAATGTTTAGAGAGAAGGACCAAATCTTTTTTAAAAAGAGACAAACATATCTTTAAATTTTTTTCTTATTTATTTTTTTGTAAATACATTTTCTTTTTAATTCCATCATACGTAAATCTTTATTCATATACTTTCATCTATAACAAAATTTTATCCCATTTTTATTTTGCTTCATTACAGTTGACATTCTCTTGAAAATAAACAAATTAATTAATATGCAGCGCATTGTAAGAAATAAAATTTTCACTCTATGCCTCAAGTTTTGAAATTTATTATTAAATTTTTTTTAACAAAAAGAATTATATTTACTTGTATTGAAATATGATGAAGATCTAGAGCTGTAAATTAAATAGGATATAATAGATTTTATGTTGATACTAAGTAACCATCTTTCATGAAAATTAGTATTCCATGCAATTATTATTGACCGAAGTTGTTTATTTGTTCTTCTTATATTTAATTAATATTAGTTCTCTTTCAGTTCTTATTATTTTGTTGTTGTGCTTGGTATGGGGTGTTAATGAAATAGTGAGGTTATTTAAGATACAAATTTAAAGTATAAATCAAAGTAAAACTTAGAAATTAATTTGACGATAAAAACAGTGTTAGAGGAAGAAAGAAAGAAAAAAAAGGAAATAGTTAGAGAATAAAAACATTAATATTAAAAAATTTTAAATTATGGAGGTCATATATCTTATCACAACAATAATAAAAGAATTACATTAAAAGTTAAAAAGGACTTATTAATAGAAAATTGATGGTTTGCAACAATAAATTTATGTTATAGTTAAAAGTAAATTAATAAGGATATGAGTATGATAGATAATTTTAAAAAATATTTATAAAAAAATAAACAAAAAATAACCTATAAATTTGTTTCTCTATAAAAAAGATTTAGTCTTTCCCCTAAGCATTACAAAAATTAATTCTTCTTAATAATTATTTGTACAAAAAATCTTTTTTAGTAATTAAATTTTTCTAATAGTCCTTTAGAGTAATTCTTTCTAAAAAAATTTATAAAAATATAACAGTGTAAAAATTACCACAATTATAATATACAAATATATCTGGCAAGGGCTCAGCTTCAATATTTATGTCATTAAAACCATCAACAACTATATTAACATGAGATTTATAATATTAATTGAATATAACATAAATGGTAATTTTTTATAACTAGTAAGTGTACCTTAAAACTATAAAAATAAGTGTATCTTCAAAATAATAAGATCCAATATCATTGTCTCTCTCGTTGCTTTGTTGGTATTGAGTTGAATAATCACAATTATTTAACATTACATTATTAAAAAGTGATAAACCACTCCTCCTTACAGATAGAATTGTCATTTGACTATTGGATTAAAGACTTATGATTTTTGGTATTCCTCCTGCATATAATTAAATTTCAATAATTAAAATATTTATATAAGGGAAAGTTCTGTTATACATAAAATTAATTAAAATTATAAGATACCAAGAATTGAAAATTGATTAATAATCTCTTCGTGTAAGAAGAATCTCTTCCATGATAGTCTTTGTCTGTACTGGTATTATTTGAAGAAAGAATAATATTTGAAGAAATACTTGATCTCCTGGTTTTTATGAATTATTATCATTTATTATTGATGAATTTATCAATTAAACTTGATGAAACGCTGAACTATCTAATGAGTTGCGTATGTTATGTAGAAATGTACAAAATTTTTTGAACTATATAAAAATTAAAAAAAAAGAGATCTGTATAATAAATTCATATATGTTTCATACAATGAATAAAAAATAACTGAACAAAATGTTTTGAACCATATAAGAATTTTAAAAACAAAAGAAGAGATTTGTATAATAAATTCATATATGTTTCCCACAACGAACCAAAAATAATTGAACAGGAACTAACCATTAGATATGTTGGAAAGTGGAGTCCTTATAACATTGGGCTGAGAAACAGATGATGAATTATGTTTTGTGAAACTTGAACCATGTTGGTAACTATATGCTATAACTATCCTCTTTGCCTCAAAAATATCACTAACAGTTCCTGGCCTCCATCACTACTATTTCTTAGTTGAAGCTAAGGAGTATTGCTTGATCCACAAAAATAAAACATTGTGAACTGCATGGACATATAAATAGACATGTAGTGTAGGCAATAAAAAAAATGAAAAACATAAGTATTATCTAATCTTAAAGAAGACAAAAAGAAAATTTGATGAGGAATGCTATCCTTGTTTATACGCAACAAAATTGTACACTAACCATCAGGTGTCATCAAATTATGTAAATTGGAATAGTTATTATGTTGACTGCTTGATATATAAAGCCTTCTCCACACTAGTAAAATATGCTTTTGATGGATGAGAATGAGAACCAGCTGATATAGAATTAGTATAAGTAGATCCATGTTTACTTAAAAATGGTTGAGGTTGTAAACTGTGAATACAGAGTTGATGCATCTCTCTTATATGGTAGCAAGTTGATTGTATTTAATAATTAAAACAAGTACAAAACCAAAAAGAGAGAATATAAAGAAAATTATCTGGATAAATATAAGCACTAATTTAAGAAATAACTAAATTAGATATATAGGATTTAATAAAACTAAATCATCTTGTTGTATACGATCTCTTAATCTCTTTTGTCTGATAATACTCGTCCTTCTTGCTCTAACCAATTTAGTGTTCAAATTATAGTCATCCCCGAACATTGGTAATAACTATGAATTAACACACAAAGGATTCCCTGCATATAAGAGTCTTTGGTTAACTATGTGAATGTGAATTGAATATCACTACAAAAAAGGCTATATTGTAGGAGTTTGTTAACGAAGGTTTTAAAAAAATTCTACAGATTTAACTTTAAAAATAGAAACTTACCTTTATTTTTTAAGAATTTTATTAACATAAGTTTTTATTTTAAATATTAGGATTTTAAAAACCCCCTCAAAATAAAAGCATTTCCCCCAAACAATTTGGCAAGGGCATAGCCAAAAACCTTTCTTCCCGCGAGACTCAATTCCCTTACTCCCACTCTTTTCTGCTTCTACTCTCGTCATATTCTAACTACTTTTTCATTCTTCATTATTCGCATTTCTTCATTGCTTGCTCCTGTTGTTGGGGTTCTGCCGCACCACTGAAACTCATGTTCATGTTTCTGCTGCTGTTCGCGTTTCGGTTAATGCAACTGTTCGCATTTGTGTTGCTCCTGCTGTTCGGGTTCCATTGCTAATGTTGTTTGCGTTCATAGTTTCAGGTGTTTTTCAAAGGTATGTATATGATAGTATATAGAGATGGGAACTATAGGGTTTATGTACTAATTATCCCCCTTCTGATTATAGTTTTGTATCACAATATTATGAAATTTTGTCTCTAAATTTAAGTTTAATTTCATTACTTTTGATGTAGTAATTGCTTTGTGTGGAGACAATTCCTAAAATTAATCACACATATTTGTTCTCCAACGATACTAGCTGAAATTATGTTAACTTATTTTTGATGAATCCTATATGGAACACAGCCTTTGAATACTTCTCCCCTGTTCTCCACTTCCCACAATGATCCCTCTCTCCATTTTTGTAATTTTCAATCTCTTTCTGAATACAAATAGAGATATTAATTAATTAAAAGAATAAAATTATTTAGTTAATTTAATTTGGAGAATTGTCGTCGTTAATCAATTGCTATGACATAGTAATAGTTAAAGACTGTTTAGAGAAGATGTAGCTGTTGTCAATTTGAACATGATTCTTAGGTAAGACAATTGAAGTGTCTAAAAGGAAATATACCTTTGTGCCGCCATTGATACAATAAAAAACCAAACTCGGATTACATTGTGAAACAACGCGGATATTGCTATGCTTAACTAAACTAAACAACTAATTAAAAACTAAACACACTCACAAGCTTGGACTAGCATTTCATACAATGAGTTTCAGTAGTAATATATACTCTTTTTATTTCCATTTATAGACATAGTGACTCATTTTGGTTTCAAAGGCAAATTTAGATTATTAGAGACTAGTGATCCATCCTTCATTACAATTTTACATAGATTTAAATGGTTGAAGTGATTTACCACCCAGGTAACTTTTTCATCACTCGTATAATTAAGTAGTTTCCTTGGCTCAGTGTTTCCATATGCGATATATATATATAGCAGAATGAACAAACTATATAAAAAAAAGAAATCACAAGTAACATCATGGTCACCATCTTTAGTTTTTCCTATAAATCTTTATAAGATTCTAATTTCAATTTTAAATGTTTAACATTTCACTTACATCCCAAGTTTAAAGTTCTAGTTTCAATTTTAAATATTCAACATTTTACTTACGTCCATTGACTTAATTGTTTTCTTTCTTTTTTTTTCTCTTTGCTTTCAGATCTGAATAAAAATAATATTAACTTGAAAATCTTGAATAGAAATATTATTTATTTGATGTCCATACTCACTTTATTATTATTTGATTTCAGTAATGATCATCATTCATCACTAGTTAATTTTTAGATATTTGAATTAGGAGGAAGATTGCTTGCTAATGTTGTGCCTAGTCTCGGATAATATCTTGCTAATATTAATTATCTTGTTATTTTGTTATATTTTCGTTGTTTAAGTCCCAGTTATAAGAATAAATTAAACTACTTATGACTCAAAATGAGAAAGATGAATCTGGACCATCCAGAAATGATACTATTGGCAAAGTGTTTGGGGAGGAGCGTTCTGGTAAGATGCGATGCACGGGAATGCGAGCAACACCTACTAATACTTTTAGAAATGCCAATCATCATCCTAGCCAGTTAGCTAATTCTTCAACTTCAATGTCTTCTACCAATTACTCCCAAGCTGATTTTAAATGTTTGGAGTCTAAATTTGATGGAACATTGACTGCACTAAAGACTTATTTCCTTTTTAAAGAAGGAATAATTCCTGTTGAACTTACTATTATATTTGACCACGGAGCTCAGGTAAATTGCCTTATCTTGTCAAATTTATGTTGCAATAATCACTTTGAAGATTATGATAAATAATAATTGTTATATTGAGCTAATGTTCTAACATTGTTAGTCTCGTATAGTCTAACCTCACACCCCTACTCTTTTTAATTTGTTGTTGAAATTTTTGACATTTGAAAAGGTTAATGCCTTTTTTAAAAGATTTTTTTCATTTGAATTATTGTTATAGTGCCATAAATGTGGGCTCTTTTTATGTTGACATTTTTGTTTTTAATTTATTTTAGGCTAATGATGTTGAGAATGAAACTATTACACCAACAATAGGAAGAATATCATCAGGCAGAAGCAATGAAATTGTGAAGACATTGTTTAGAGCTATTTTAAAGAATGATTAGTTGTTAAGTCTTGAAAATTTTTTTAGGGTATTATGTTGCATTTTATTTACTAAACAAACTTATTCAGGTAGTGAACTTATTAGTGGTGGTTGTGAATTTATTGAATTTTACTGTGTTCAATTTTTAGGATTAGATATATGAAGACAATGTTGATTAAGATATTATGCATTTTATTGTAATATAAAGAAGTTATTATTTATTACAATGGGTTATGAATTACATTTATATTTTAAATAATTTTATTAGTATTAAAATTTTTCTTATCTATTAATATCTTATAAAATAAAAAAGCATATATATGCATAATAAAAATATTATGGGAGTTTTATTTGTGCAGTGCTTTTCAAATTGAGGCGGTTTACAACTCCCACTAATAAAAAAATAGTTTTTAGTTTACATTATTTGCAGGAGTTTAAACCCCCCCCAACCTCAATCAAGACCGCTATAAAATAAGGTGGTTAGATGCTTTAGAAAACCGACGCAATATACTAAAAACCACCACAAATTGCGGAGGGAAAAAATTCCCGCAATTTAAATTTGAAATAGCATCGGTTTTTTAAAAACTCCTGTAACTAAATTGTAGGACACCTAACTCTGTCAATTTATGAAACCGCCGTTACGCAACTAGCGGGGTTAAAAACTGCCGTAAAACCAAAAAAATTCCCGCAAATTAGTGCCTTTTTGTAGTGTATGGAAGTAACTATTGATAAATAGTAGTCAATGATGACCATGACACTCAATTGAAAAAATACCCCAAAACGGATGAGTCTTTTGATATAAAATTCATAAACTTTGATTAAACAAATAAAAGAGGGTAAAATAGGAACACAGCAAAGAGAAATACCAAATGCTTCTAAGCATGAAGGAATTAGTTGAGAAGAGAAATAAATGAAAAACTTAATGTGTCATTATAGTTGTAAAAACAATCAGAATACTAAAAAATTATTATTATATACAGTATCAGTGAGTTTTAGTAAATTAATAGTATTATAAATTAATTGTCAGAGATATAAAAATTATAGAAAGTGTATTATGACTAAAGGAGAATGATAACTAAAGGGGTTATCTAGTGTAGTTATTGAAAAAAAAAATACTCAATAAAATTGAAATGTTGTATGTCAAAGTAGTATTCCTAATTGTATCAATAAGGTTATGAAGCCAAAGTCAAACCCAAACAAAAAGAAGAACTAATATATCTAATACCATAAAAAAGGCTTATTAATATCCATCTGTTTAGGCTAAGCATCGATAACTTTAATATTTACAAAAAATATATGAATAGTTGGAAAGCATACTGAACATAAACTTTATGAAAGGCAAATTAGAATCAAAATGGAATTAATTTAAAAGAATGTAAAATAGAGTAACTATGATGAAGAAGTTCTTAATTGTTGTTTATAATTATTTAATTGGAAATGGTATTTAAGTATAATGATTACACAAACTAAATTGATAATTTTAAAGGCAACTAAGCATAAATTGATATATTTAGTGCAACATGACATAGAAATAAACTACAAAGACATCATTCTTGTTTACTCATTTTTTATATGTGAACATAAAAATGATCATTTTTACACTATATTAACATACATTGTTCTCTCATCATTTGAGTAAACAAAAAGTTCTAAAACACTTCCACTTCTAATGTCACTATCCTCTCTAAATGCCTTTCATCCTGTGGTAATATTAACTTCTTGATATAAACTATCTTTTCTCTAGCATAATCCCATCCTGTATCCATAACCAGCAGCGTGCACCATGCGCACTGCATCATACTTTGATGGGAATGCTTTCAATGCAAATTCAATGGGTAATACTTGCACAGTATTTTTTACTTTATGATTAGTTTTGTGTGGGATACATTATGCTAATCAATAAAGTAAAAAATAAAATATGTAATAACCAATGATGAAGAGCAAATGTCTTGGCCGTTGATTCAACAAATAACTGATATCAGATATGGGAAATCATTTGCGATAGCATGTTTAAAATGAGATATACAAGGAGAATTATATGGAAAGATAGATAGAGGTTGTGTGTTAATATTTGAAATTTGGTGGGAGATAAATTTAGAAGGTAAACAATGAATGATTTTCTTAAAATAAATAAATTTAGAAGT
>NC_029778.3:16323054-16337985 GCF_000817695.3 Arachis duranensis | reverse complement strand
GCATAAATATGACTGCATGGGACAAGTAACTTAATGGGTTGGGAAGCTGAGCTTTCATATCTAAGTGGATTGATGCTATCACCTTTAAGAAACTCATCATCGATTGAAATAGCATTGAGATCAAATGAATGCTTAGACACTTTATTATGGCTAGCATAAGGTTGATGGATATAATTATCTGTCAAATTGAAAGATGTAGATAAATGGTCTGCAGCTACAATTTTGGGAGGGATATCAGAAGAACATGATGGAGATTCCTTATTGTATACTTTCTTCACTTTCTCATTCGTAGAGTTTATATCAAACTGATCAATTTGCATTTTACCTTTATAAAGTATATGTCATCCAACAATAACTTAACCGAATGATAAATTGAACACCTCTTATTCATATTATGGTCGAACACCTTGATGATACGAAAGAAGTCTTTTGTGACATAAAATGTAAGAAACGGAATTTTCACAAATAAAATAATTTAAATGCCTAAATTTAATTTCAAAAAGTTAGGATGAGAATTTGGGGATTTAAATATGATTTTCGGACTCAGTAGGTCTTTCCAAATCAGAAAATATATTTTTTGCTAAAAACAGTGAAATATTGCAAACCGGCAGTTGAACTGGTTGAACTGGTTTAAGTCTGCCCGGTACTGCATGATAAACAGTAAAAATAGCCGAAAACCTTAGAAAAATAGTAGAAGTAAAAAATCGGGCGTTAATTTTAAAGGTTTGGCCTGAAGTTAGGTCAAACAGACTAAAAACGCTAACGGGTTGGACCGGGTCCAAGTTGGGCCTAAGTCCAACATATATAAAGGCTCATTAATGAACCCATTCATCATTAAACACACACACGCTTCAGAAATTTAGAGGAGAGGAGGAAGAAGAAGAAACACTATTCACCTCCATCTTCTCAAGCTCATATCTTGAGCTACAGAGCTCCGATCGCCATACCGTTTGCGGCTACGCGTTCCTTGTGAAGAGCTCTACAAAATTCATACAAAGAACTGGAGAGGTAACCACGAAATCTTTTCTATTATTCTCCTCAAAGTTTTGAGTTTTTAGGATTTTGGGTAAGTGAGATTTTGTGATTTTTGGGTGCTTAGGTACACTCTAGCCTTTGATTGATGTTGGTTTTGGCTTTCAAAACTTTTGGGCAAGGTAAGAGGCATTGAAAATCTTGTGAAATTTCAATTATAATGAGCCTAGGTTGATTTATGATGGTTTATGTACATATAGCTTGTTTATGGTGATGTTTGGAGCTTGTTGATGCTTGTTGGAGATTCTTGATGACTTAAATTGTGATTGAAAGCTTGTCTTAGGCTCAATTTGGGGTTTTGGTGCATATTGGAGATCGGTCAAGATATGGTTTTGGTTTCTTCTATGTAGTATATAAAATTTATGGACACTTAGGCTAGTTATAATGATTAATAAGGATATGATGAGAATGAATGATTTGTGAAGTTGAGAAGTGATTTGTGCTGATATATATATATATATGGTGTAATATGGCATAGAGGATTAATTTTGAGGAAAAGTGGAGTTTGGATTAGGTTGGTTTGGTTTTGGTTGGGTTTTATAATGAAATTATGGAAATTGTGAATTTGGGTAAAAGTTAGTTTTTGGTGAACTTTGTCTGATCATAACTTTTGCCTCGATTTTCAAAATTGGTTAAAATTTGTTTAGAATTAAAGTTCATTGAAAACTCTTTAAACCAATATAAAGTTTGCAAAATTTGGAATTTTATAGAGGAAGTTATGATCATTCAAAGTTGGTGTTGAAAATCTGAAATTCTGCAAAATTGTAGAATTTCAGGATTTCTGATATGTGCGCACGCATAACCTTGTGCGAACGCACAATCCTGCAAAATTCTTATTCTGTGCAGACGCACAAACCTGTGCGTACGCATAGGCAGGAAAAGGCTCTCTGCTTGCAGCGTTAGTGCAGCTTGTGCGCGTGCACATCAACGAAGAATTACGAGTTGTACGGACGCACATTCCTGTGCACACGCACAAGTCGGGAAGGGTCTTCTGTTGGGGGCGCTCCCACAGTTTGTGCGCGTGAACATGCATGTGAATTTTCATACCTGTGCGTACGCACACCCCTGTGCGTACGCACACTTTTAAAAATCTTCCTGGGCGTGCGCACGCACACCCCTGTGCGGACGCATACGCCCTGTTTCTCAAATTTTGCTTTGTTTTCAACTATTTCACCTTCCCGACGAGGTTGCATGCTTCTATAACACCTTTTTAAGACTTTTGGGCATATTTTTGGATACTCAAACATGGGAAAAGTTTTAAGGGTATTAGACGCTATTATTTGGAAATTTAGAAAACAGAAGACTAGGCTTCTGGCGTACTGAAGGTGGTTCAATATTATGTGATGAATGGTTGATGAATGAGGTGAGGATTAAGGAACTGTTGAGTTCGAAACTGTAATGTGAATGAACAGTGGTTGAAAAGAGTCGAGGACTTTGAATGAAGTGATGGATCCACCTTGTACTGAAAATGTTTTTGAAAACCACTGCACTACTTTTTCATTGAGATTGTGAGACGCTATGCGTCCGACAGGGGCCGAGGTTGGATCCCGCCTGTCGAGGTAGCTGCGGCGGTGTAAGGGCAGTGGTTCGTCCCGCTTGCGCTTAGATGTGAGGTCAGTGGCAATAGATCCCGCCCGCATCCTTCGGATCTTCAGAGCATACAGGCGCAAAATCCTGGATAGTGATCCGATCACTATATCTCGGGGGTTCCCACACCATGAATCCGAAGGACAACATCTCCATAGAGATGTGTCGGGTTGGCAGTAGAACCGACAATGTGATATCACAACCAGTGGAGCAGGCATTCATCATATGCATTTTCTACCTGTTTGTATGCTTTGTCGACTTGATATTGTTTTCCCTATCTGTATAACATGTCTAATTTCTATTTGTATTAATTGCTATATATGCTTCTACTTGTGTTTTACTTGTATTTTATATACTTGTGATTTTACTGGGATTGAGGAGGTTCGGAAGGCGATGGCGATGGGATCACATGGCGGATCGGTTGGTGAAGGCTGTGGGACAACGGTGTTTGATTAAAGTAGAAATTCCCTAAGATAGATTACCCTTTTATGGTGCTACGGCTTAAGTTTTGTTAAGGTTTTACATATTATGCTTATATGGTTTTAAATTCTTTAAGCTTGAATTCTTGTGATGGATATGGAGTCTAAGATTGCCTTTGGTGTCCCGGGGTCTTATATCCTACATCACTGGGCACTATTACCATATTGAGAACCTCCGGTTCTCATACCATATTTCTGTTGTTGTTTTCAGATGCAGGTCGCAACCCACCTCAGTGAGTTGTCTGGTTGGTGACAAGAGTGGAGGATCCGGATACCGTTTAAATCTCTTTTGACTTATTTTGATTATGTCTCTAATCTTTGTATTTTGTTTTGCCTAGAGGCTTGTATTTGAGAGAACAAAAATTGTATAAGCTGTTTTTACTGTCTGATTTCATAGATGGTCTGTATATGGCTACCTGGCTTAAACTCCGCGAGCCGTGGCTAGATTCTTATGATATTATACTACTATACTTTGTTATATTACATCTGTTTCTTGTGCTTTATGTTAGACACTTTGTTAGTTCGTTTTGCGCTTTTAAATAATGTTTTTGAGCTATATCCTTCATCAGGCTTCTAGATAATATTATTCCTTCTATATATCATATGTATGAGCTTAGTACTGTCGTAATCCTTGATTAATCTTTACTTTATGATGTGAGGTAAAGGTTAGGCTAATTAGGGTCTTACAAAAAATAACTTAATTGTGCCACCATGATTAATACTGTAAAAGTTGATATGGTTTTTTAAACCTTTAGTAATATGAGCAATCTTGTAACCTTTTAGAATCCTCATCTCAACATGATTGTAATTATCATTTGTTATATTCATGGTGTTGCTAAGAAAATTCTTAAACTTACTATAGAATATAGAAGGAAGCTGATTATGTTTCTACACGAAGAAAAAAAATAGAATTTGTGATACAAAATGAATAACATAAAAAAAACTTGTGCTTAGTGTGTGTGTGTGTCTATATATATACTAAAAGTATGAACACGATGTTTGAATGAGAACTAATAAAAATGGAGTGTACAGAGGTAGGATCAATGTCCAAATAAAAAACTCCGCAATCATTTAATTTCATCGATGAATGCTGCTTAGAATCCATGAAATCTGAAATATAAAAGAAGAAAATAAAAAACAAAAGTGATGAATAATTCTATGCATTATAAAGTTGTTGTAGTAATCAGAATATATGCAAATTACACTGAAAATATTTAGTTAACTAAAAAAGTAAGAAATAGCAGTAAGAACGACCTAAGTGAATAAGAAATATAAATTTAGTGGTTAATTTTTTGTTATGACATCTTATTTGGATGACAGCATGGGGTATAAAATAGGCTAATGGGTGGATGAAGATTAGATGGTGTGGTGGAGGTCTTTGAACTAAACATACTTTTGGACTACCTCCAATTTGAAAAAAAATAAAAAAAAATTAGATTAAAAAAATTATAATTCATATTATATACTGAAATAGACCTCATCATTGTAATGCATATTTAACGGGAAAAAAAAAAGTAAAGGAGTAGAGTAATAAATGTAAGATAGGCAATAGGATCAATTTCCTAAGTATATTAGATGAGAAGTTTTTGAATAAACAATTAGTTTACTCAAATTGGTTTTAGAGGTAGTTTTACTGATATGTACACCACAATATTAAATGATACACAATCCATGCAAAAGCTAAGTAAAGTGATTGTGGAAGGATTTCTGTCTAAGAAAAATTCAGAGCATAAAAAGGCAAATGACATAATGAGTTTGTCAGAAGAGACTTCCAAAGGAAGGATGTAATGTAGATATTATTATATCAATAAAAAGTCATAATATCATCCTAACATTATCTTGGTAATGTATAAATTTCATAAAAAAATTAATTAATATATATTTATATAAAAAAACCAGTGGCAATGTCTTAAATAATTTTAGCATAGTGAAATAAAGAAATTGAACAAAAATGGGATATATTCACATTAAATGATCAAAACTGAAAATTATATAAATGTATATAGGGATAACTAGGGGTTATAAAAATGAAATTATATAGTAATTGAAGACTAATACCACAATGTGTGTTTCTTCTACATTTCTTATAACTCATTATAAAAAAATCAGTGGGAGAACTACCACAATGTAAAGATGGCCGCACAATTAATGGATGAGAAAAAGATTTTCAAATTTGGTAATTATTAAAATTTTTGAGAATGAATAGCTAATATACAATTTATAATGTTCTGTTATAATAAACTAAACATGTTTAATTTGAAAATGGTGTTGATGTAATACAAAATACTGATAAATAAATAAACTTTTAGCAGCAAATAAGACTACTTAAATAACTTTGATTGTACTACTATAATATTTGTAGTAATAATGAACCTAGACAATATGCTTTAATCATAAAAAATATAAATAAGCATAATGTAATTATAACTATTATCATAAAAGTGTACGTGTATTGTTTTGACGGTATGTATATAATATAGAATATATTTTAGTTTATTCGAAAGAACAAAATAAGAATTTACTTATATAGGGTTCTCACCAAAATCTATTAATTGAATATTAACTCATCTTTATGCAGAATTTTGCATATGAAGTGTTAGCAATAGTTAAAAGTGACTTTAAATAAAATGTATCACCACATATAAATGAAATAGAGGAGATTAACAGTGAAATATAAATCTTTACAAACTCATAATCTTAAAGTACATTACACCTTCATCACCTAAAACACACCAAAAATAATAATAGTACCCTTCTTGTAACCATTAACCTTAGCAAATTCTCTCCAACCCCTTGTCAAGAACCGTTGGATACTTCTTGATATGTGTCAGTAAAAAGTCATCTGAACACCAATAATGTTATGCATCTTGATGAGGATAGAATCAAGTCAGCTTGAAAATACCTTTCTAGCAAACTTGGTGAGAATCATCTGGTATATATTTAAAATAACAATTAATATCATCATAACTCTCTAATATATAACAAATAGATCTTGTTAAGAGGACAATTTACTTACCATATAACTATTGGTAGATTGGTTGAGAGAAAAAACCTTACAGCATGTTTTATAAAACCATTTGCAAAGAAGTTTATATTGTTTGTAAAAAACTCTAATATAATAAAATCTTTTTTACACCCAACTTGGTTCATAACAGGAGGTGAAAAGCATGGTGTGTTAGAAACACACACAAAACCTTTGAGTTTGTTATAGACTGTATCAGAACAAATAAAAGATGGTGAATGACCAGTATTGTATGAGCGAAATTGGATAAAGTTAAAGAAAAGATATGTTGATTTGAATAATGGTGATTTTGTGAACAATTAGAAAAATTAGTTGAGTTAATAGCAAAAAATTCTTACTTTTTGTGGGTTCAGACTCTGATGAAAATGTATTTGTATTGAGTGATGGAGTGAAACAATTACCTGAACATGAACCATTGTAACATGGAAGGGCATGACTCGTATAAGAAGGATAATACTTAATATGATGATGGGATTCAGTTTTATCAGTGGATGGCCTAATATAAGCATAAGGATAGCTATTTGGATTATTTATATATATATTGGTAGTTTAGGTTGGAGAAATAGTTTTATTGGATACTTTGGAAAATCCAAAGATCTCATTATAGGATCCTTCACCTTGAGGATGACAAAAATGTTTTCTCTAACATATAGAACATTCAACCAACCACCATCTATAAGGCCATATAAATTAACCAAATTATCAAAGTATATAACCACATGAGTGATCTCTGGTGATTGTTACTTGAACTTTATTTTAGTAGATATCAACAAAAAAATTAGTTGACCTAGTAAATCCTTGTACTTTTTGTAAAAAAAACTTATGGAAACTCATGAAGTGTCTGCAAGAAATAAACAAGAATTTAAACACCGTATTTAAATAAAAAAGGCTAACTCATTGCATAATTAATGCTACTATGAATATGTGAAGTTATTTTATAAAAACAATTGACCATTGAAGGATCAATTTGTGAGTAAAATAGTTGATCATGTTGAAAGTCCTCAAGCAATTATAACTTATATTTGACAGCTGAAAAAATAAACAACTGTGTTAATAACAAACTAAGACTAAAAGAAACTTATTGATCTATTACAAAAAAATATTTACAAATTAAAGAAAGCATACTAGATTTTTTTGATACCATTTCCATGAAGTACTCCATGCTAAGAAATAAAGGTTAGAGGAAGTAATATAGACTTGAGGTATTTATAGAAAAGGACTATTAGCATTTAATTAAAAGCTAATGTAACTGAGGTCCATTCTTAAAAGGTGAGAATGGTCAGCTTCAATTAAAAATTGACAGCTGTGGAGAATACAAAATAAAAAAACATAAAACTAGCATGCTATGTAAGAAAAAATATAACATTTAAAGTGTTTGAATTCTGATAACAATATTGGGAATATAACATTTGTTATTAACAAACAGGATTTAAAATCACATAGACAATCCTTATAATTAAAATTTGTTACTCATATAAAATTGTTTCTGAACTATACCAAATAGATAACTGCTTTTGTTTAATAGAAAATAATGTTTCAGTTAATCTTATTAAAAGACCTATATAGCAGCGTTTGAGAAAATTTGTGGTGTTGATATGAACTATATACTGAGATACACTAAATATACCCCTTACTAACTAAAAAAAATAAAGAATTATATTGAAAAATAATATTGCTTGTTGAACTAATTATTATAAATTGATGAAAAGTATTAATGTATCAGTCAGTCTTATTAAAAGACTATTATAGTAGTATTTGAGTAAACTTGTGGTGTTTATATGAACTATATACTGAGATAGGCTTAATTTTTTCGTTATGGAACCAAGCAGCGTGATGTGTTTCAATATGGAACTTGAGCGTGCTAGATGAAAGGGTGTGACAGCTTTATGTCACTGTCAGGGAGGTAAAAACCGCATGGTCTGAGTTATTTGTTTTGGAAAAATATGCAAAGAATTCAGAAGGTCCGATTTTTCCATTACTGGAATTTGAATTTCACAGCTTACAAATCGAACTTGTGTATATATATATATATATGAATTTTTATATAAAGAATAAAAGGAAGTCAGACCATGGGTATTGTGTCATATAAGAAAGTTTTGTTTGAAGAATAAAATGAAGTCAGACCATGGGTATTGAATGAATATATATGAATTTTATATAAAGAATTAAATGAAGTCGCATGGTCCGAGTTAGATTTTTTAACATAATCAGGTCAAAATAAAAAAAATCATTTACATTCCTAACTTTAATTTCTAACAATAATAATAACAATTAACTTCCTAACAATAATAATTATAATTATAAAAAACTAAAAAAATTTCCAAAAAAAACTACATAATCTAGTAAAAAAATAATAATCATTTACATAATTATAATTATGTGATAATAATAACAATTAACTTCCTAACTATGATAATTATAATTATAAAAAACTAAAAAATTCAAAAAAAAAAGATAACATAATCAGATAAAAATAATAACAACTATTTACACTCCTAAATTCAATTTTAGCAACAATAAAAATAATAACCAACTATTTTAATTAAAAAATACTAAAAAAATTCCAAAAAAATATTATTAGTCATCACGGCTACACCAATAACAAGCATTCAACGTTCTCACAACAATAATAAAAAATATTAACTTCCTAATAATAGTAATTTTAATTATAAAATATTAAAAAAATTTTAAAAATAACTTACACATTTTGGATAATTGAGATAATGTATGATATGCAGTTTAGGACGACCTACATCTCTACATTTCTTTTTTTTTTTTGACCTTTTGAAATTTCTTTCACCATGCAAAGTAAGAACCAGAAGGAGTAAAGAAGAAGAAGCAGTGGCTCTTCTTTGGAGGAATAGAATGAAAGTGAAAACGAATGCTAGTGTGGGTTATTGTTGGAAAAATTGTGCACCGTTGGGGGAGTCACCTGCGGGCGACACGTGGATGGGGAGATGCAAATCGCACGGTCCGTGCCTCATGCACAATTCGGACTGTCCGAGAAGGGGCCCCCGAAAACCCATGGTCCGATTTCTCTCCTGCCTGATACCACACAAATGTAAAGCTCTCCCCTCTTCTATAAATGGGTCCAACACATCATTGCCCTCCATATAGAAATTAAAAAGCGACTGAGATACAACAAATATAGTCATTACTAACTAAAAAAAAAAGAGTTGTATTAAAAAAAATATTGCTTATTGAACTAATTCTTATAAATCGATGAAAAGTATTAACTAACACGTTGAAAGTCAAAAAAAGAATTGACATGGTTAAAAAATATTACTTTGTTTGGTGGAATTGATATTAGATATTTTGTAGTAACTCATAATTGAGCTAGAATTTAATAAAACAAAACATGTGAACCATAGATACAAATTAACTAATACATTGAGACATAGCTGACATGGCAAGTAGACAAGATAATAATTTATCACCAATTGCTGCATACTGATAGACATTGATAAGGAAACAAAGACAACAACGACATCGCTATACACAGTATAACCATTACTTATTTAATAGAAACACCATATTGTTTAAACATAACAAACATGAAAATAAGAGGAACATAAACAACAACAATAAGGCTGAACATCATTCAACTATTAATTATTGAATCCAAAGACATTCATGCTTAAACATAACTGAATACAAAGTAGCATGTTCTTTTCCGGATGCACAGTCAGAGAACTCGGATATCTTGCATGTTTTGGAAGATAAACCTGTCCTAAAATCTGAAAAAACATCTAGGAGCTTTTTGGACTAACCTATGGCTATAAGAGTCCTTTTAGGTGTGACAAAATCATCATTGTCATTAGAAGCAATAATTTCACATGATTGAGAGCTTATCTCTTACATGATTCAATAAATTTTTTGATAAATTGAATTAAAAAATTTTGATTATACAAAATGGCAAGAATGTACAAATTTCATTAAAATAAATATATAATATTATAAATAAAAAAATGGGAGTTACCTTTGAAGTATTTGTAGACTCAATTTGCATACTTAAAATTTAAGAGACATCAACTGGTATATTCTCCTATGAATTTATATACATGTTAAAATGACTAATTCTTTATTATTGAAATATATATAACAATATATGATTTATGAATAAGAACTTACATTATATATCTTGTACTTAGCTGCAATGGAGGACATCAATGATTTGTCCTCGTTCAATTTCAATACAATTATCTTGCAAGGTTGGAAGCATTAATGTTATCTAGCTTCACAGATACCTTAAACAAAAATTTTCTGCGCTTAAATAAGTTTATCTCAACTGGAAACACATCTTTGTTAACACTCTGGTCAAAATTAAAAGAAAGGTATATAGCATAGAATGAGTTAAAGAAGACTAAATTAATGGATGCATATATATCTAATAAAATAAATTAATATTTGATAACTAAATATAGATATATGTAAAATTGTTAAAAAAATAATTTTTTTAACACGCTACCCGTGAAATTTGTGAAAGGATCAAATGTAGTAATTTCCAGGAATTTAGAGGCTTTCTTATCATAAACAATGAATAAGGCAGAATCTGTATCATGGAACACTCTAAGATGGGTACAAAACTTGAAAATTTAAATAAATGTGATGAAAATACATGAAATATATAACAATAACATTAAAGTACATATAAAGTAAGTAGAATAATATCTAAGTACATGAGTGTTAGGATAAATATCACATGATGAGCAATAATAAGAACTTTCATCTTCTTTCAATGAATGAAAACACATCTTACCATCCTTGTACCACCATCCAAATTTGGTTTCGATTGAAATTACAGTAGTAACATAAGTACCAAACTATTTAACAAAATAAAATAAATTATATATCTAAATATAATAGTTGTATAATTAAGTAAAATTATATAATTAAATTATGCCTCAGCAATATCCTTCAACTCACATATAGGCCTATATTGCGTTAGACGTAGAAAATTCTCCTCCACAGAGTAAGAAGAAACGGATATAATTTGAGATAATTTGTTTGATGGATTTTCAAGGTCCATTATAATACTAATTAACGGACATGTATTAGTTGTAACATATTTTGGAATATAAAAGATGAAAATATTAATATTAAAATTGAAGTTGAGATGACACCTTTGTCTAAAGTCTTTGACCTCTTGAAAATCAGCATTGATCTGTAGAGTAGTATTATAATTGGTATTCAAGATACCCATCGAACCTATATAAATGGAATCAATCGATGAAAATTTTAACTATATCTAGGTGAAATAAATCATATATATACTATATAAGCATTCTAAGGGACAAAATAAATTTATAATACCCTTAAAAAAAGGTTTAATTACTCTGCAGGTCCCTATAGTTTTAGCAAATTTCAATTAGGTCCTTATACTTTTTTTCTTTTCAATTAGGTCCCTATACGTTAATTTTTTTTCAATTAAGTCCCTGCCGTGAAAAACACGTTTAAGATAACAGAATATTCTTGGTAAAAAACGAATATTCCTGTCAGTTGGTTGGAGTAACTAGCTGAACAAACATTAATTTTTCCAAAATACCAAAAGCACCCCTTGCATTTTATCCTAAAGGAAAGAATTCCTAAGTTGCTCTCTGGAGATCGCGTCCATTGCCGTCTCCTGCGTCAGTCCGTCATCATCATCCGTCTCTGGAGTCATCTGCAACGGACACTTGGTGGTCTGCTATCCGTCGCCTCCTTCTTCGTGTTGGTCTGCTCTGTTCTGTTCTGTTCGGAAGTCTTTTGTGCTGTTTGCCTGTCCAAGCCGTCGCCGTACCTCATAATGCTTTGCGTCGCCTGACGTCGCTGCACCGCACGGAGCTGAGCCTCGTAGCGCATGGCCTCCCGTCCCCACGTTATGCCTCTACTCAATCTCCCTATACTCGAATAGTCTGTAAACAGGTGACAAGAAAACCTCTATTTTTAATTTTAAAACTTGATGTTCATGCTAATTTTATTTTTTTTAGAAATATGACATTGGTTGAGTATCTATCTATTGAATTGATTTCTGGATTGTTTTGATATAATAGTTTATTTAGGGTTTATAATATGAATATTTATGTACAAGAATTTTATTAATTGGTGAATTGGCATATAAATTAATTTTGCTGATGATGAATTTGATTTATTCTTGATTGTTGATTGTTATTGTTGTGATGATGCTGTTTTATTAGGATTCTGGTTCTCTTTTTTTTAATGTAGTGATGAGAGATTCAGATTTTACCATAGACATACATCATGGTGGCAAGTTTCATAATATAGGGCATGGGCTAGAATATTTAGGGAAGGGAAGTGGAAGAACATTCTCAAAGATCCCCAATTCACACCCTTTCTCACTTCACGTTACAAAATTCACCTAAGTAGCCTTTTCAATTTTGCATCATTGGGTTTTAAATTTTACTACAATGTGTCTAATTCTCCTTCATGTATTCTGTTTTCTGACAAATGGTGAAGTTTGAGTTTGAGAAAACTGAGTCAAAGGTTTAGGATTTTTAATTTTTATTCTTTTGTGGTAATTTAGGATAAGTGACAAAATTTGAGCATTAGTAATGACACTCAAAGGTCCAAAAAAAAATCTAGGGTTCCTAGAATAAAGGCTGCAGCCTTGGTGCTACCCTAGTTACTACTGGTAATGCCATTATTTTTTCTGGGGAAGATGCTACTCCTTGTCACCACTATGATTCATCAACCTGATCTTTCTGTTGTTGTGGGTGATTCCACTCAAAATGATGAAGATGCCAAGAATTCTCCTGGGTATGCAAATTGATGTAACTAATACTATATGGATTATTGCAATTAAATGATGTGGATTAGGATTGTAGTTGTGGTTAAAACTGTTGTATGTAACACCCTACCACACATGGCCTTACGCTTAAGTCGTAAAGCAGAGGTGGCAAGGTACTACGACTTCTAAAAGAAAAGGATATGTACATAGATATAGTTGAATGAAGTCATATCTAGGAGCCTTGAAGAACAAGCTAAACAAATTGATAAACAGAAAATCGTGACACACTCGCATGGATATTCGTAAAATGGACAGGTAAAATCGAAAGATAACTGAACGCATATATATACATATCAGAGTTCCAAAACTCAGATAGCAAGCTCCAGACTCGACCTGCGAAGCTAAGGCCGACCAGAGCATATAATTATGTTTATATACAACCCAAAATAAAACTCAAACCACAAAATAAACCCCTGTATCTCCAAGTCGACCTCTAGGAGGGACAAAACACAAAATATACATGCGGAGATTCTATAAACATATATACATAGCCTAAAACAAAATATGACAGTCCAAAAGACAGTTCTTCGCTCGTAAGGAGGATACCCAAATGCTCAATGAGGTGTCTCTCGACCTGCATCTGAAAAACAACAACATAGTATGGGATGAGAACCGGAGGTTCTCAGTATGGTAAAGGTGCCCGCATAGTTAATATAAAAGGTCTCGAGAAAGCCAGAGGCATTCCTAAAACTTCGATACTCAGAATCATTCTTAAGGAAAATAAACTAAACCAAAAGTTAGGTAAGCTATCTAAGGTATTCTAATTCTGAATCTAACTTTAACCTAATAATTCACATTCTGTCTCCTCTAATCCTCCGAATCATTGGTGGAACAATCCTCTCTCCTCACACCTTCGCCAAGAAGGATTTCTCAGAAAACATACACATATAGTTCAAGCAAGAAAAGCACAGGTAGAGAAGCATTTACAGCAAGTAGAACAAGTAGCAGATAAGTAGAATTTAACAGTTAAACAAACTAAAGCAATGCACACCCAAACAAAGCAAACAAATGCATATGATGTATGCCTGTCCTATGGCTGATGAGTCTCATCTGTCGGTTATACAGCCAACCCGACAAGTCCTGGTAGTTAACCATTGGACAGTCCCTCTGTGCGCGCATCCCCAAGCTCAATAATATTCCATGGAGTCAAACTCCAAGCTCAAATATAATTTCAACAAATAGTCTCAATTACACAAGCCACATAATAATCTCTTTCTTTTTAAAATACCACCTCAAATCAAAACTCCAATTCTTATAGAAAATTTGGCAATATCTCCTCTAATACTTAAATTTCTGCCACCCTTCAAGGGTCCCAACTATCAATCAAACACCTCTCAGTCACTCAAATCATGTCCAGTAACAAATTATTTCATAATCAAACAAATACTAATATTAAATCTTTTTCCAAACCGACCAACTTCAACAACAAATTATTGACAACAGCTAAACCTCACATTTTATACCATATACACAATCCATCAATTATTCATTCATTTCATTCCTATCTTAAGGTCTTCTAGCCTAAGTTTTCACGTGACATTAAACATTAACTACGAGAAACCAAAACCATACCTTCGTACGAAATACTACAAGAAACCAAAACCATACCTTTGTACGGAATCAAAATATTCAAAGCTTCGGAGAAGCTTTCTGACTGAGCTATCGAAGAAGAAAATGTCCAGAATCGTCTATGCCTCCTAAAATTCCCGTTGGCCAAACCCAAAGAAAAGATGAGCTATGTCACTGTCAATTTCCACTAATCAAAAATGGTACCAACGTGTAGAAGAAGAGGTTACGAATACTCTTACCGGATTAGATTTTTAATTGGAGTTACAGATTGCAAGAAATCGAAACCGGAGGTTCGAAGGAATTTACGTTCTTTCCTTTTTTTTTCTTCGTTACGCTATTCTCTCTCTTTTTTTTCTTTCTTATGATGTTCATCTATATATATATGTATACGTATGACTTATGAAGGCTTATATATAAGCCGCCTTAGCTTTCTTTATTATTATTATATATTTATA
>NC_029778.3:16288650-16322470 GCF_000817695.3 Arachis duranensis | reverse complement strand
TGATTTTAATGGTGTCATCATACGTAATACTTTCGAAACTGGTTCAGCCTCTGACACTAAATCTATCACAACTTACTTTTTCTCTTGACACCTAATCGGTTATTAAAGAGATATTTTTATCGGCCTAATTTTCTAGTATGTATCTAAGTCCAAAACTACGTCCAGTCTTTCTAGTCCTAAACTTTCATATTCGATTATGTAACCTAAATGAAAGCGGGGTCCTAGCTCTATACAGAACAAATCCTTTCTACGCATTCGGTATCATACTTACCTCGATCCTGTCGTGGCCAACCCGTATCTGCGGCTCTCCCACGCGAACAATCCCTAGACATATGTCCCGGTTCTCCACATCGAAAACACATTCCCAGTCCGTACCTGCGCGGCTCTTCTGGAGTGGTCTCACCAAAGCCTTCCTGTAGCAGTGTCCACTTCATGGAGCAATCCTCAGCGAGCTGGCTCTTCTTAACCAACTCAGTGAAATTTGTTAACTTTTGTGGATACACATAATTAAAGATATCTCTCCTTAGTCCTTTCTCATACTGAGCACACTTCCATTCCTCATAATCAGCTGGATTTCCTTGACAAGTTTTCGAGAAACGGCACAGGTTGTCGAATTCACGGGTATAGTCGGCAATGGACATATCCTTTTACTTCAGCTGCATTAACTCCAATTCCTTTGCAATGCGAAACGCATGCAAGAAATATCTCCCATAAAACTCTGTCTTAAATCTATGCCAAGAGACATCCGTTAACTCCACCTGCAAGGTATGACACAATTCTTGCCACCAATTCTGAGCATCTCCTTCCAACATATGAGTCACTATCTCTACTGACTGTACTTCAGAAACATGCTAAGTGTACAAAAACCTCTCCACTTCTCGAAACCACTGATCAGCCTCCAGGGCATTGGCGTTTCTGTTAAACCGAGGTGGACCATTCTTGAGGAAGTCAGTAAGGGTCATTGACCTATAGTATCGACTTACGTTACTCGTACTAGCACTAGCGTTTCCACCTCGACGTCCTTGTTTGGTTCAACCTCGGGATTTTCTCTCCGTATACCTCGTTCGGATCCACGAGACGACATCTGGTCCCTGTTCACACCAAACAAGTGATATTAAGTTGATCAGTTTCAATATCGCAAGTCTAATGCTTCAAGTTCCAAATGCATGCTCATGAACGTTTATGCCACATATATCAATCAAATATCCTAATAGCACATACACACACCCAGAGTATGCCCAAAAGCATAATCAGTCCATCCCTCAGGCTCTACAGGAACGAACTGCTCTGATACCATAATGTAACACCCTACCACACAGGGCCTTACGCTTAAGTCGTAAAGCAGAGGTGGCAAGGTACTACGACTTCTAAAAGAAAAGGATATGTACATAGATATAGTTGAATGAAGTCATATCTAGGAGCCTTGAAGAACAAGCTAAACAAATTGATAAACAGAAAATCGTGACACACTCGCATGGATATTCGTAACAAAAATAAAACTCAAACTATAAAATAAATACCTATATCTCCAAGTCAACCTCTAGAAGGGACAAAACATAAAATGTACATGCGGAGATTCTATAAACATATATACATAGCCTAAAACAAAATATGACAGTCCAAAAGACAGTTCTTCGCTCGTAAGGAGGATACCCAAATGCTCAACGAGGTGTCTCTCGACCTGCATCTGAAAAACAACAACATAGTATGGGATGAGAACCGGAGGTTCTCAGTATGGTAAAGGTGCCCGCATAGTTAATATAAAAGGTCTCGGGAAAGCCAGAGGCATTCCTAAAACTTCGACACTCAGAATCATTCTTAAGGAAAATAAACTAAACCAAAAGTTAGGTAAGCTATCTAAGGTATTCTAATTCTGAATCTAACTTTAACCTAATAATTCACGTTCTGTCTCCTCTAATCCTCCGAATCATTGGTGGAACTATCCTCTCTCCTCACACCTTCGTCAAGAGGAATTTCCCAAAAAACATACACATACAATTCAAGCAAAGAAAACACAGATAGAGAAGCATTTACATCAAGTAGAACAAGTAGCAGATAAGTAGAATTTAACAGTTAAACAAACTAAAGCAATGCACACCCAAACAAAGCAAACAAATGCATATGATGTATGCCTGTCCTATGGCTGATGAGTCTCATCTGTCGGTTATACAGCCAACCCGACAAGTCCTGGTAGTTAACCATTGGACAGTTCCTCTGTGCGCGCATCCCCAAGCTCAATAATATTCCATGGAGTCAAACTCCAAGCTCAAATATAATATTCCATGGAGTCACACTCCAAGCTCAATAGTATAGTATTCCATGGAGTTAAACTCCAAGCTTAATAATATTCAATATTCATATTTATATGCATGTCCATGGGGGAATCCGGGGAGTTAAAGTGCCCGGTCACATCTTGCGACAGAGGGTCAACAAATAGTCTCAATTACACAAGCCACATAATAATCTCTTTCTTTTTAAAATACTACCTCAAATCAAAACTCCAATTCTTATAGAAAATTTGGCAATATCTCCTCTAATACTTAAATTTCTGCCACCCTTCAAGGGTCCCAACTATCAATCAAACACTTCTCAGTCACTCAAATCATGTCCAGTAACAAATTATTTCATAATCAAACAAATACTAATATTAAATCTTTTTCCAAACCGACCAACTTCAACAACAAATTATTGACAACAGCTAAACCTCACATTTTATACCATATACACAATCCATCAATTATTCACTCAGTTCATTCCTATCTTAAAGTCTTCTAGCCTGAGTTTTCACGTGACATTAAACATTAACTACGAGAAACCAAAATCATACCTTTGTACGGAATCAAAATATTCCAAGAAACCAAAACCATACCTTCGTACGGAATCAAAATATTCAAAGCTTCGGAGAAGCTTTCTGACTGAGCTATCGAAGAAGAAAATGTCCAGAATCGTCTATGCCTCCTAAAATTCCCGTTGGCCAAACCCAAAGAAAAGATGAGCTATGTCACTGTCAACTTCCACTAATCAAAAATGGTACCAACATGTAGAAGAAGAGGTTACGAATACTCTTACCGGATTAGATTTTTGATTGGAGTTACGGATTGCAAGAAATCGAAACCGGAGATTCGAAGGAATTTACTTTCTTTCCTTTTTTTTTCTTCGTTACGCTATTCTCTCTCTTTTTTTTCTTTCTTATGATGTTCATCTATATATATATGTATACGTATGACTTATGAAGGCTTATATATAAGCCGCCTTAGCTTTCTTTATTATTATTATATATATATATATACATGTATATATGCATAATAATAGTGATAATATATGTAACTTAATCCAAAATGTAAACCGTCTTTGATTTCCATCCTTTATAATTAATAATAGTAATAATAGTACTAGCAATAGCAATGATGATCATGTAATAATAATAATAATAATAATAATAATAATAATAATAATAATAATAATAAAAATTTAATTAAATTTAAATTATTATAAAATTAGTTTAATTATTGATAATAAAAATAATTTTCTAAAAATAAGGAACTCTAATTTTATAAAATAAATTGTAACTTATTTCTATTTATATTTTTAAAATTGAGGGTTGCTACATTGTATGCCTCAATAAAATAAAAAAGATATTTTGTTACTTTTGAATTGTTCTAAGACTAGTTGCTTTTGTTTATCTTCTTACCAGGTACAATGCAATGGTTTTAGAAGCGCTGTGAGCTCTAAAAGATGCTAATAGATCTAACCTGAATGCCATTGTTAACTTCGTTGAAGTAAGATTATTTATTATTTTTTTATCATAATGGTTTCAATACATCCATGGTTAATTGAAATGTTGTGTATATGAGATTATATGTTATATAGATGTTGCATGTAAAAGTTGCTAATAGAAATGTGTTAAATATAGTTATGCATTTTTTATTTTTAGTGATGGGTATATGGAGATGTATATGGAAGTGCCCGAAGAATCCCAAAGAGATGAATAGATCTCACAACGATGATTTTACTCCAACTTCTTTTGTTTCGAAAGCAGATTACCATGCTTTGATTTAAGTTTTTGGTGAAAATGACTATCTTGTTAGGACACCTGATGAACTCAAGTCTGCTCTTTCAGAATCTTTCTCGACTTGAAAATCGGCATTATCGATGTTATTGTTAATCTTATACTAGTTCAGAGCGTGTGAGGCTGCAACACAATAACTGATTTCTAAATTATCTGTATTACACTGAAAACTATGTTTTCTATGGTTTCGTTTTTAGATTCAAATTTCAATAATACAAATTACATAGTCTTGTGATTTTCTATGGTGTACCATGATATAATAAAGACGTAAACTATATTCCATAAATCCACACAAATATAAAATGTTACATGATTATAATGAATACTTGAATGATAAAAACTGAATTTTACATATACTTATTACTATTATTTCTGTTTTATTTTATCCCTTCCTTTTTTTTGTATGTTTTTAAGATAACGTATTTTGAAAGTAAAAAAAGAAGAAGGTATTTTTGGTACAATTTGTATATAAATAAGCAATAAAATGATAGTGATAAAATAAAAGGGACTATAGGAATATCTTTCATATCGTAAAATCATTAAATAGGGATTATAAGAATATCTTTCATTAAATATTTATAGTTTTACCGAATTTTCAATTAGGTCCCTATATTTTTTTTTCTTTTCAATTGGGTCCCTAAGGGTATACAAGTAATTTCATAATTCACTAACATTTTTTTAATGTTGATAGGGACTAAATTGAAAAAAAATGTATAAGGACCCAATTAAAAAGCAAAAAGTATAGGGATCTAATTGAAAATTTGATGAAACTATAAGGACTTGCAGAATAATTAAACCTTAACAAAATTAAACTTTGCAAATTGCAAATTTGTATTCAAATGTAAACTGATTTTGCATGTGTTGCACCAATTCATTTGCAAATTCTTTCCAAAGAGTGCATCGAGTCTTTCCTTTACCTCTATATAAATTTAACAAAATAAATAAGCAATTTCAAAATTATTATAGAAACTGTTGTAACAGTATAAGTGATAATGATAATGAAATAAGTTTTTTCAATTAGATTGGTTACTGGATGTTATCAAGTTCAAGTATGATGTAGATTGATTTCTTGCCATTCTTTGTGAAGTCAATCGTATCTCCCTTATCAATGACGTATTCGATATATAATTTAAGAAAAATGTGAATAATAGTTAAAAGGTAAATACAATTTTAAAATATGAATAAAAAAATAATTACCAATTAGGTGTGACTGAAGATTGTCATGACCAAGGATAATTTCATTAGGAATAAAGTGAAATATATTATCAGAAAATTTACTGTCATCTAAAGGGCGGATCTGAGTTTCCCTCTTAAAGTATATACGATGAGAATGGATAGTTGGTTGGTATTTTTAATCATTCACAGCAAGTGAAAAATTTGATAAAGCAATTATTCTCTCCTCTACAATGTTATTTTCATATAACCTCTCCTCATATGATTCTTAATGGAGCATTGGATGCGATCTCCTTAAATTCCAACAATGCACATGGTAAGTTGATTTATTTAGAGTAATACTAGGTAGTCAAAACATGTATTTTATTATATAAAAATCAGATGTCTATATTTAATGATGAAACTGACGTGGCATGCTTGAGAGAGTGTTTCTCGATTTAATTGTTTTAACTCATTCAATACAATTTATTGTACTTGCTTAATTATATCAACTAATTGATTTAATTTGATATTTAAATATTAATATAATTAATATAATTATTATAATTTATATTACTTAATTAATTATATTACATTAATTATAATTCATTATATTAGTGAATTAGTCTTTTCATTTATAAAGTCTAAAATAAAATAAATAAATTGTTATTTATTCTAATTAAATTTATTTATATACTATATATGAATTAATGTTAATTTATAAAACATAGAACTTGTGGATTGTGATAAAAATGCAAATCAGAAAAAAATGCAAACACTTATAAAAGAATTAAATCTATCATTTTTATTTATTTTTAACTATCGTTTTAGATTTTAATTTTTTTTAAATCAGTGATAGTGAAATTTTATTGATACTAGATAAAATTATAGAAGAATTTACGAAGCAATATAAATAGTTGCTCTTTCAATCAAATCATACCACATACAAAAATAAATTAAATTAAATAAATTAAATTTGCATTTCTATATAATTCAATTGGATTTAGGCAAATACGTAGTAAATTGAATTCATAAGGTTCGAATTATATGCAACTTCTGAATAATTATAATGATATGGGTATTTTATATAAAAATTAATATAAAAATAATTTAAATTCTGTACAATATTTTTTTGTATTTATGAGCTAATTCATTAATATATGTAATTTAAAACCCTAATCCCAAATTGCATGTGACCTATATATAATTAATTTTATCATACAATTGTCTAAATTTTGTATATTTTTTTTATTTGTCTTGTGTTACAATATTTTTTTTGGAGTCAATAAAAATCAAAGTCTTAAATTTTAAATTATAGAAAATATGATACTATGTTATAAAATTATTTTTTCTATTAATTTAAGCTCTTAAAAAAGGCATATGAATGGGATAAAACTATCTTAAATTTGCTGCGTATGATGCCTGGTTTAAAAAACAACAATAAAAGAATGAAATGACCACATATTTGTTGAAATAGGAGTGGTTCACTGAAAAAGATGGTACAAATTTTAAGTAATCATGACATGGGACCGATATATATTATTCATATTCTAAATTCTTCAATCTGAAACTCAAAATTCGTAAATAAAAATTAGTATATGGATTTTTCCAAAATAAAATAATAACAATAATAAAAATTACTTTTAATTTCTTATTAATTAGTCAGTTAAATTATCAAATAAAAAATATTATTAAATAAGAGTAGTTACTGAATAAGAATAATTGTTAGGGTGTTGGTGTTGTATGCTCGTGTGGCTCACTAAAATAGGTTACATTATATTTATGACCCCGTAAATAAAATTTTTTTATTTTGTTTAAAAAAGAAAACTTTTGATTTGAAATAAAATATTTTTTTTATTTTTTCCAACAAATTATAATATATACACATTAAAATTTTAGTCTAGCCTAAAATACAATAGCTCTATATAAAAACTCTACAATTATATATAATTATTATATTTAGTATTTGATTATTAGATATTTTTTGAAAGTGTTAATGTTGCACATTGCATCACATCTTTATGTAAGTTTTTTTTTCTTTTTAAATAAATTTTTTAAGTGTCGATTAGTCTTCTATTGATTAGTGTTTTCATTTTATTTTGTTCTTCTTTGCAATTTTACTTTTTTACGGTTCACGTGTTATAAACTTATTAGCTTAGTAATTAAAAATAAATAATATTTATATAATTGTTAAATATTTAAAAAAATAAGACTATTATGCACTCTCTAAAAGTGCTGTTACTTCACAATACATTATGTTTTATGTAAGTTTTATTTTCTTTTATCAGATAGATCAAAGTTGTATTTAATTTTTAATACGTAATCTAATTTTTAATATTTAAATTTTAAATGACTAAAATTATTTTATATTGAATATTTTGTCCTTAACTAATTTTTTTTGTTATAGGTTGATTAAAAAAATGTGATTTATTAATCACTTCTAAATTCAAATTTAAAAATTGTTGTGTATGAGTGTATATTTTTAATTAATTATTTAATAATATATAATATAAAAATTATTTTGCTTAAGACAACTATATTTAAAGTGGTTTGGCTTTTATATATATACCCCTTTTAATTAGATTATTAATTTGTGAATTAAAAGTTAATATAATTTTACATATTTAAAAATTAAGTTTTTTATTTTTTAAGTAAAAAATAATACCTCATAAATTAATCAATAAATAATCAGTATTGTAAGTTAATGTATATTTAAAGTTTAACTTTAAGATAAGTATTAAAATTTGAAAATTTGTATTCGTAGCTCATTATTGCGGAAAAAGTATATTGTAGATAAGTGACTTAATAACAATAATATATCCCACTCCAATCACACAATCTAAGGTTACAAGGTTAAGATGAAGGATAATTTTGGCAAGAAAACGAAAAAGACTTGATGATAATGAGTTCATTTTTTTTATGTTTTTGGTAAGTGTTCTTGTGAAACTTTTTTAATTTCTATTTTTTTTATGAGAAATACAGTTTAAACTATCATCATTGTTGAGAATATTAGTGAAGTAGTTTGTACTATACATAATTTTTTAAATATTCTAATTTAGTAATTGAAAAACTGTAAATAACTATTTGTCTTTATAATTTTTTTAAATTCATATTTTATAAGCTACTATGCAATCTTCAAATCTTCATGTTCTATTTAGGTTAATTAATTATTTAATATTATTTAAGATATACTCTTTCATAATTTAAAATAATATACTATTTAATCTAAATTAATACATAAAACTTTATATTAATTGGAAAAATATAAAATTTGATGTTTTTGTGTTGAGCTATTTGACTCGATTTAAATAAATTAAAAATTAAAAATTATATTTAAATTTAGAGTTTTATTTATTATTTAAATTGAATAGTATTTATTTTTAAGTCATGACTGGGTATATTTTAAATAAGAGCAATGCTAGGGGCCAGCAATTTTTGTGATTGTTAGCCATCAACTAGCTATCAATGATGATTTGATGGTGTGAGATTGGTGTGAGATTTCATCCAATGGCTCACCTTCTTCTGCTGGTTACATGCTGGCCAAAATTCAATAAAACTATTGGCCCCCTAGACTTTTTCTTTAAATAATATGATATAGATACTCATTGATTTAGTTTAATAATTTAAAAAATAATTCAATAAAGCTAAACCAATACAAAAAAAAATTTTAACTTCGAAAGTATACTACTAAAATTGTATAAAATCAAATACGAGATTAATTAATTGAATAATTATTATTTGTGTTTCATTTTTTTTTTGACTTAACAGTGCTGAAGAACAACAATAATACAAATTTTGACGTACATAAAAATGTGCATCATATTACTACAAGTCAAAAAATAGTGTGTCAAGAAACTGGTAGCTCATCTAATATTTTCAGTTTACAATTCAGTGAAAATAAAGGTGACATTTTTTTCACTGTAATTGACTCATATTTATCTAAATTTAATTTATATATCAGTTTAATGACGAAAATTTTCTATATATTTCTCATTACTAATTCATAGGGAAGCAACTACCTATGTATGGTGTACACTGTGCCTCGCATGAAATTGGACAGGAAAATACTCCTCCTAATTATGTAAGACCTTCTACATCAGAGATAAGATCTAAATCTTTAACTCTACGGACGAATTCCTCATTGACAAGAACTCCACTGTCCGTGTTAACAAATAGTACGTATAATTAATGATTGCCAAATAATTCATACACCAATATTTAACAAAAAGTATACTTCATCGAAAATCATTTATATAACATAGATTTATTACAATTCTAGCATACTCCAGTATACAAGGACCCGCCAATAATCTAACAGAAGTCAATTCCGCAAAATCAGCTTTCATCACACTGCGATTCCCACAGATCGTGCCTAACAGAAAAGTAATTTAGAAAAGATGATCATCATTATTATATTCTTTTCTTTCCTATAGTGTCTAACGTTTAATTGAATAAAATTGAACTTTTTGTAAAGAAGTTCTACTATAATTGAGGTGCAAAAAAGACAATATTCCTCTGTTGTTGCTTTGGTGGCTATTAATTTGGCACAACTTTATGAAGATGTATATTTATCGACTGTTAAGACACACACACCAAGCGGTGATACACAAAGTGGTCAAAATATTGACCCTTTTGTTGATGATGAAGGTAATTTCTCATTATATCAAGAATTTAAGTTTGTAGTTTGCAAGAGATATGAATTATTACTAATACATCAACATATATGTTTGCATTGCTTTATAATTTTTATTTATTATAGTTTTGAATGGTTATGATGATTCAATGTTGGATGTGGATATGGAAGATAATTTTATACTATCCTCAGAAACCTTAGTCGGTATGTATAAATTTTATCTGTATGTTTATTTGCATCTTTGTGTACATCATGGACTAAATTGCATCGGTATGACATCTGAGTATCTAAAGAAAGTTCATTCGGCAGATGTCTGAGATATAGGAAATCCTATTTATCAATGTCAACACTGTAAAGCATGGATGTGATCTGGAGAAAGGCTTGTTAAATCCAAACAGTTGCCCCAACCAAAATTTTCATTATGTTGTATGGAAGGAAAGATCAAGTTTTCTCTACTTTCTGTGCCTCCTGATGAGCTCATTCAGCTTCATACTGGAGGAGATCAAAGAAGTATTCATTTCCTAAAAAATATAAGGACATTTAATTCAATATTTTGTTTTACATCAATGACCGAAAAAATTGACCGTGGGGTGAACAATGGAACTGCTCCTCCAATTTTTAAGCTTAGGGGTCAAAACTACCATAGCATTGGTAGCTTACTTCCTCCTGATAGTTTGCGACCAACATTTGCCCAGCTATATATCTATGACACAGAAAATAAGATTAATAATCGAATAGGCACACTTCGGTAATTTTCATGAAACTAGTCAAATTTTTTAGTTATTTCTTATTTGTGAGAGAAAATAACATAATTTTTTTTTTCGCAGTTCCATTGAAGCTATAAATGAGCGGGATAGGAAAATTGTGGCAATATTAAGAAACATGCTAGATAAATATAATAGTTTGGCAAAGAATTTTTGCTATGCAAGAGATAGGTACCAACAGGAAAATTGCACAAACATAAAGCTTAAGTTGATTAGTAAAAGGACTACAGATGGCAGGACATACAACTTGCCATCTGCATTTGAAGTGGCTGCATTGATTGTTGGCGATATCGAACAACTTAGCAAAGAAAGAGATATTATTATAGAGAGTCAATCTAGAAAGCTCCAGCGGATTGATGTTTTTCATCCATCTTATTTAGCATTGCAATATCCATTATTGTTTTCGTATGGGGAGGATAGATTTCGTTTGGGTATTGCAACATCAGATTCTATCTCCGCTAGGCCTACAAAGAAAAATAAAACAATCACTTTACTTCAATTCTTTGCTTTTTGACTAAAGAAAAGGATGGGTGAATCTCCGTTAATTCTGAGATCAAAGAGATTATTCCAACAGTTTTTGGTAGATGCCTACACAATGGGAGAATCAGAGAGGTAAAAATTCTTTAGGTGTAAACAACCACAGTTGAGGGTTGATAAATACAAATATCTGCTTGAAAGTCTTATAAACGGAGATGTAAATGCTGCAAGGCTTGGCAAAAGAATCATTCTTTCCAGTACTTTTACCGGTGGACCTAGGTATATGATGAATAATTGTAAAGATGCATTTGCAATTTGCAGATATGCAGGATATCCTAGCTATTTTATCACCATGACCTGTAACCTTGAATGGGATAAGATAAAAAGAGAAGTGACTTCCATTGGATTGAAGGCAGAAGATCGTCTTGATATATTGTGTCAAGTTTTCAAGATCAAGCTTGATTGTTTGATTGATGACCTAAAAGAGGAAAAAAATTTGGCAAAATTTTGAGATGTAAGTCTGTGTTTATGCAATGCTTTATTAAAATCTTATGTTGTAATGCTTTGCTCATTTTTCTTTTTCAATTTTCAAACGTTTGCACTGTAGAGTTTCAAAAGAGAGGGCTTCCGCATGCACATATCCTTTTATTCATGAGTAACGAGTTCAAGCTACAAACACCAGATGACATAGACAAACATATAACAGCTAAGATTCCTGATGAAAATGAAAGGCCAAATCTACATGGAGCTGTTCAAAATTACATGGTACATGGTCCATGTGGTCCGTACAACAAGAATTCACCTTGCATGAAGAATGGATCCTGTTCAAAGTTCTATCCTAAAGAGTTTAGACAGCGAACACTCATTGATGAGGCCGAATTTCCCAAATATAGGTGTACTGATAACGGTTGAACAGTGAAAAAAAGGGAATGTGTAATAGACAATAAGTTCATTATTCCGTATAATCCAGAATTGTTGCTCAAGTTTGGGTGCCACATAAATGTGGAATACACATGCCGAACAAGTTCTATTAAGTACTGTTTAAGTATGTACACAAGGATAATGACCGCGTAACAGCTACTCTATACAATGCTGGTGATCCGTCAAAAGCTACACAAGTTGTTGACGAAATTAGGAATTACTACGATTGTAGGTACATTTCGGCATGTGAGGCAGTCTGGCGTCTATTTGGATATGAAATCCAAGAGAAAAAACCGTTTGTGATTAGACTTTCATTCCATTTGGAGGATGAACAACATGTGGTTTATGGTGAAACTTCTAATGTGAATGATATCATCGAAAGAGCAATATCTCATAAGTCTATGTTTTTAGGATGGATGGCGGCAAACATGTCATATCCTTATGCTCGAAGTCTGATTTATGCTAAGTTTCCAACCAAGTTTGTTTAGAAGGACGATTCTTCAAAGTGGTTTCCTCGAAAGAAAGGCTTCGCAATTGGAAGGTTGACTCATGTACCTGCAGGTAACGACGAGTTTATATTCAATTTTGATCTTACTTATTTAATGATTTAAATTTAAAATCTTAACAGCCTGTACCCCATGTCTATTTTATTCGATTTATCTACAATAGAAAATAAATGTTCAGATAACTTTCAACAGTTATAATATGTAGATTATACAATTTTTTTATTTTTCTATATTTTTTAGGAAAATTATTCTTATGCGGATGTGTAGCTACATAATAATTAAAATAGCATAGCTTAATCCATTTAACAACTTAAAAGTGGGATTTTAACCAAGTTTTTTGCAGCAAATACCGAAGAATATTACCAACGACTTCTCTTGAATACTCAAAGAGGATGTATGAGTTTTCGAGATATAAGAACAGTATGAGGAACAATTTATGCTACGTATAGAGATGCATGCTTCGCCCTTGGACTCTTGCAAGATGACAAAGAATTCATTATTGCAATTAAGGAAGCAAGCTCATGGGCCTCAGGATCATATGTTAGGAGGTTATTTGTCATTCTATTAACATCCAACATTATCTCAAGACCAGAACATGTCTGGGATAGATGTTGGCATGAACTCTCAGATGATATTTTGTATCAACAGAGAGCCATGATGAACATGAGGGGTGAGTTTTTATTAATTACAATGATAAAAGTTCTTCTTTATTGATCATTTTTAGTTTGATTGAATTTTTATAGTATCGTATAATATGCAAAGTTAACAATGTCAGATGATGAGATTAAGCAGTTGTGCTTAATGGATATAGACAAGATTTTACATTCCTATGGTAAAACCTTGAAAGACTATCCTCCTATGCCTTTTAGCAACTGAAGTTGATAGCTCTTTGTTAATCGAAATGATTATTAGGGAAGAGCTAAACTTTAACAGGGATGATTTAAAGAAAAATGTCTCAGACATGTTAGCCATCGCAACACCTGAGCAGACATATGCATTCGATAAAATTGTTACAGCTGTGTATTGTGATGAAGGGGATTTTTTCTTTGTGTATGGTCATGGGGGTACTGAAAAAACATTCTCTGGAACCTTATGTCTACTGAGATTCGCTCAAGGGGTGATATAGTGTTAAACGTTGCTTCGAGTAGTATTACATCTTTACTTCTTTCCAATGGAAGAACGGCACACTCAAGGTTCAAAATACCACTGAATATAACTAAGGATTCTGTATGTAACATCAAATCTGGTTCTCCTCAAGCAATGTTGCTGTTGAAAGCCAAACTTATAATTTGGGATGAGGCTCCAATAGTTAGTAGGTACTGCTATGAAGCGCTTGATAAATGCTTGGGTGGTATCATGACGTGTTCTCCAACATATAGCAAAGATTTGCCCTTTGGAGGAAAAGTGGTTGTATTAGGTAGAGACTTTAGACAAATTCTTCCTGTCATTCCATGAGGATCGAGACAAGATATCGTTCATTCAACCGTGAATTTGTCTTACCTTTGGAAGTTTTGTCAGGTGCTCAAACTACAAAAAAACATGAGACTCTCTGTAAGGATGACTGCTTTAGATCAAGATGAGACAGAGCAATTTGGTGAGTGGTTATTGAAAGTTGGTGATGGTCTAATAGGTGACAATATGGATGGTGAATCTAAGATATATCTTCCAGGAGATATTGTTATTCCTTCTTCGGACCAAGAATTTGATGAGTTGGTTCATTTTTCTTATCAAATATTTTAGAAAACATGTCCTCAAAGGATTTTTTCAAAGCAAGAACTATACTGGCTCCCATACTAGACATCGTTGAAGAGGTCAACAACCATCTGATGGCTATCATTCCTAGAGAAAAAAAAATTATATCTTAGTTCGGATTCCATTTGTATGGATGAAGGGAATACGGAGAGTCAACTAGATCACTATGGTCTTGAATTACTGAATAGCATAAATTGCTCTGGTTTGCCTCCACATAAATTAATACTCAAGGTTGGTGTTCCGGTGATGTTACTGAGGAATATTGACCAATCCAGTGGTCTTTGTAATGGTACAAGGCTACAAGTTAGGAAGCTTGGAAATCATGTCATAGAATGTGAAGTCTTAATGGGTAACAATGTTGGTCATATTGCTTTGATTCTAAGAATGAATATTGTACCAACAAATGAAACCGTCCCAGTTAGATTCCAACGAAGACATTTCCCATAATAGTATCATTTGCCATGATAATTAATAAGTCTCGGGGACAAACTTTATCTCATGTTGGATTGTACTTGTCCAAACCAATTTTTACACATGGCCAACTATATGTGGCACTTTCAAGAGTTAAGAGTAAGAGAGGCTTAAAAGTTTTACTTATGAATCACGTAGGAATGTCTGCAAATTCAACCATCAATGTTGTTTATAGAGAAGTCTTTGAAAAAATAATATTCTAATGTAAATATTTTAATTTTATTTTAAATTTTGTATCAGTGTATAATTATTTTACCTTAAAAATATAAAATAGTTATTACTCACTTTTTTTAAGTTAAATTTTGATTTTGATAATAATTATTTTGTACTTTTGTTTTAAATATCGAAGCATATAATTTTTTTATTTTTATAAATTTTTTCGTGCTGAGCACGGATTCATACACTAGTTATAGACAATAAATAAAAATACATAATCAATAATATTTGCACTTATAAGTAGGGGTGCACAGACCCGGCCCGGCCCAAAGGTCCGGCCCGGTCCCGAACACTTTAGGAACTAATTTTGAGTGATTTCATCGGGTTTAGGGTCGGGTACAGGTCTCAAAAATAGACCCGGTCATTATTTCAGGTCGGGTCCGGGCCATAGCTCGGGTCACCCGAAGTCGGCCCAGTGGCTCGGTCATCATACACAATTAATATTTTGTGTTATTAGTGATGGATCATGACTATTCTTACGTGGAATTTAAGTATTGTAAACCTTAATATTTTGTGTTATTAGTCATTATAAGACTATAAGTTAATGTTTTATGTTTAGAATGCATAAGATTTTAGACTAATACATAAGATTGTGTTATTTGTATTGATTTAAATATTTGGTATTATTAGACAATATTAGTATTGATTGTGGTTATGATTTAATATTGATTGTGGTTATGCTTTAATTTTGACGAATGGTTGGTTCTTGTTATATTTTTCTAAGTGAATTTTACCATGTTAACTAATGGTTGGAGCCTTGGAAATTTGGATATTTTTACATGCTAGTTTACAAGAAGGTATCAACGTAATGTAATGTTAACGGCCCGGTTTTCACCCGGTATAATTGTGGCCTGAAAGTGTATTGGTTTCATCGGGTCTAGGGCCGGGTTTGGGTCTAATAAATAGACCCGGTGTATATTTCGGGTCGGGTCTGGATCACATCAAACCCGACTTCACCCGGCCCATGTGCACCCCTACTTATAAGAGAATGTGAATACTCTCTAGACTTAATTAACACAATTAATTTCTTTTTATAATTATTTTTTCATTTAATTACACTAAAAGTCAATTCTAAATTTAATGTGAATTAAATCTCAAAAAATACACTTTCATTATTATTACATTCATAATTCTATAAATTTCTTTTCAAATAAAAATTTTAAATTTTGATATTTTTAATCCTAAAAGAATCTCAAATCAGCTCAATACATTTTATAAAAAATAAAATATCCTATATTTGATTAGTTTTTATCTATTAAAACCGTCCAAAATGATTAATTTTTAACCTACAAAATAAAATAATAAATAATAAATTAACACCAATTCATTAATTATAGATATAATGTGTTTAAAATTATAAATGTTATACATATAAAATTTTGGATGTTAAATTAAAAAATTTTAACAACTTCTACTATACAACTCATATTTTATATATAGACTATTAGAAAATAAAAAATAGAAAATGAAATATAAACAAAAATTAAAAATTAAAATTTTAAAAATAATTATTAACTCATTATTTAAAATCAATAAATAAGCATACATATGAATATTAAATAAAAAATATTAAAATGATTAAAATTATGATTCATTAATGCATATATGAGATAATAATTTGAAAAAATACAATAAAAAGACACATAGTTTAAAATTTGATAATATTAGTTGTAAAAATTTGTTAGTTATGGATATCATATGTATGAAATTATGAATGTTATTAATATGAAATTATGGATATTATGTGTATAAACTTATGGATGTTATGAGTAAAGTTGTTAATTGAATAAATTAATTTAAATATTTGATATTTTTTAATCCAATTATAATAAAATTTGAAAACATTTGTGTGTTAAAAAATCAGAATAAATTATTATTCCACTTTAAAAAACATGAAATAAATATTACGTGAGACAATAAATTAGTGATTACAAAAGAAAAATTAATTAAAATTAATGACAATTAAAATTTAGATTACTCCAACATCTACAATATTACGTAAGTGTAGTAAAACAATAAGGAAAAAATCAATTAGTAGTTACAAAGAAAAATCAATTAACATTAATGACATTCAAAGTATATTATGATGATTAGTATTTAATGGAATAGTATATATGAAAATCAAATTATAAAAGGTCTCACTAATATATGATATGTTACATCTTGATAGTTAGAGATATAATGTGATAAGAGATAAAAAAAATCAAAATATAAAAAAATTATATAAATGAAGTCAAATTAGAAAACTTTGGGCTAGTTATGTGGCTGAATTATTTTGGTTCCCAAACTTTTTTCCATTTATAATAATGAATCAAGTGTATGATAGGTTCATAGAGAAAAACGAATAATATACTATTACCGACATATCCATGACAATAAATTTTAGCATAAACTTCTTGCACTACAAGAAATTACCAGAATAGTAACTGATTTTTCTTGAAAATCAGTCGCTAAAAAGCCTTAGCGACCGATTCGGCGACCGATTCGGGTGGTTGCTAAAACCTTGGTCGCTAATCAAAAAATAGTGACCAACTTTGGTCACTAAATTTTAGCAACCGATTTTAGTGACCGATTTGTAAACAAGGTCAACAAACCCTCACCAAAGAGTATCATTCGCTAAATTGGTCTCTGAGTAAATTAGTCGCTAAATGGCGACCAACTTTTCAGTCGCTAAATCGGTAGCTAATTTGCGACCAGTGTTTTAGTCTCTAATCATGACTGATATTTCAGTCGCTAAATCAGTTGCTAATTAGTAACCAAGCAATTTAGTGACCAAATTTCCATGGCTGATCCTAATTTTTTAATTATCAATTTTGTTACGAAATTTTTACATCTAGACCATCAAATATGGAAAAAACATCAATACAAAACTTATACCTTAACACATAAAAGCGAACCCGTAACAGATATATCTCAAATAACATAACACCCTTAACCAATAATCAAAATAACTTAAAACCACTTGCAAAAGTCATAGCATCATCTTCAAAAATAAAATCCTCATTTAATAAATCTGGTCTTGGATATTCATCTAACATTGATGCTGTCTTTGAAAAGCCATATTTTGATAAATATGCATCTTCATCAAGAACCGAACCTACTTTAAATAACTCTGATATGGGTTACATCTCCAACAATGAGGCTGTCTTTAAAAAACCACGCTTTTACAAAAGAACCTCACATTCTAGAAACCCATTTGTATTTAGAAATTCTGGCTCAAGTTATTTTGCAAGAGGAGGTGCTAATGCTAGAAATGGATTTGTTAAAAAAATTTATCTATTTCAAAACCAAAAAATTTCAATATTTTAATCAACATCAGCATCATAACTTCAATCATTTTTAGCCATGCACACAGAAATCACTGTTTTAATTGCAATAAATCTAGTCACTCTTCTTTCCAATGCTTTATTGACAAAAGAAGAGTAAAAACAAAATATACAAGGTTGTTTGTAATTTTAATGCACTTGGGCAACCAAGATGGATTAACTTCAAAGGATCCAAATTAATTTGGATACCTAAGGTTACTTAAGAGTGTATGCAGATTTGTCTAGTATCCAAGAAGAAGAAAGACATGTGGTACTTGGATAGCAGATACTTTAGGCACATGACGGGAAGGTCAACATTCTTCGTCAAACTCAACAAGTATGATAGAGGATTTGTGACCTTTGAAGATGACGGCAAAAGTAAAATCATTGCATTTGGAAAAGTAGGTAAAGATCTCTCTACCTTTATTGATGATGTCTTCTTGGTTGATGGTTTAAAGCACAATCTTTTGAGCATTAACCCATTGTGTGATTTAGGTTACTTAGTAATGTTTAAAAGATTAGAATGTCTTGTTATGAGTAAAAAGACTAATGAAGTGTTATTCGTCGCTAACCATTGTAATAATGTGTATGGACTCACTCTTGATGAACTAAAGAATCAAATGTAGCTTGCTTTCATTAAAAAGAATTTGAAAAATGGCTATAGCACAAAAGATTAGGTCATGTTAGCATGTTTCAAATAAACAAGCTTGTTAAAAAGGAATTAGTGAAAAGTCTTCCTAAGATCAAATTTGACAAAGATATCACATGTGATGCTTGTCAAATGAGAAAACAAACAAAGAGTTCTTTTAAACAAAATGAAGACATTTCTACTTTCTACTAAAAGACCACTTGAATTGCTACATATTGATCTCTTTGGTCTAACAAGAATTCAAAGTTTGGGCGTGGTAAACATTATGGTTTAGTAGTTATGCATGATTACACAAGATTTGGTTGGGTTTTATTTATTGCACACAAAAATGATGCATTTTTGGCCTTTAAAACTTTTAGAAAAATAATTTAAAATGAAAACGATTTGAAGATTACTTCTATTAGAAGTGATCATGGCAAAGAATTTGAAAATCAATATTTTGAATACTTTTGTGAAGAACTTGGTATTTCTCATAACTTTTCTTATCCAATAACACCCTAACAAAAATGGTATTGTGGAAAGAAGAAATAGAAGTCTTCAAGAAATGGCTAGGGCCATGTTATGTAAAAGTGAAGTTCCTAAGTTCCTTTGGACTGAAGCCATGAACACGATATGCTACATTTTAAATAGAACAATCATAAGAAAATTTTTGAAAAAAACTCCTTATGAACTTTGGAAAAGAAAGCCACCAAATTTGAATTACTTTTATATCTTTGGATGCAAATGCTTTGTTTTAAACACAAAAGAAAATTTAAGAAAGTTTGATCCAAAAGCATATGAATGTATATTTGTATCATTGAGGAGTCCATACATATTACATTTTGTGATTCTAACTTAGTTCAAAGTGTGTTAGAAGATTGTGATGTAGGAAATCAAGTGGAAAGCAACAAAAATAAACCCCAAAATCAAGAAAAGGATAATGTTGTGCAACATGATCCTGAACCAGCTGTAGCAGACGATTCTGCAGGAGATAATTCCATTTGGTTAATAAATAACAAATTGGGTTAATAATGCAAGTGAGTTTGATGAAGTGTTTAAGTGTGTAGGTCTAAATTGTTTTTGTTGCAACCCAAACCTATGAAACCAAATATACTCAAGGTTGCTGAATGGATAATGATCCACTAACTCAACCCATTAGCTTTCAAGCAAAAGAGAAGCAACCCTAAACCTTACTAAGTTCACTTCAGGAAAATACCAGAAGAGAGAGAGCTTCAGTTTTGTGTTTAAATGCCAAAGAGGAAGAAATAAAAAGCTAATCAAGGAAGCAAATGTCAAATCAAGAAAATCAAAAGCATGCTAAGCAAGTTCAAAGATTAAAGGTAATTTGTTTCTAATTGCATACAAGTTAATTGCTTCATATTTTCTCCTACTCTCTGCACCACCATTTTGAAAAAAATGAAAAAGTGGTAGATGAACATCTCTACTGTGAATCAATGAAAAAAGCACAAATATAAATGTCTGGATTTTGCTAAGCTTGTTGAAAAAGTTGAATGCTGCTACTGCTGCGTTTGTTATGGAATTAAGCCCTGATCTTAAATCCCTAATTTTTGAGGTTGATTGCAGAAAGAGAATGAGAGATTACAGCTGGTTCAAGAACCAAGAAGTTGACTTTGAAGAAACTCTAGCCGTGGTTCAAGACAAGATACAAAAAGAAAATTGATTCTCATTGTTGAGGCAAGGAGAGAGAACCCGAATTGAGAGAAGAGTGATGATGAGCGGATAATTTATACGCTTTTTGGCATTGTTTTTAGGTAGTTTTTAATAGGTTCAAGCTACTTTTAGGGATATTTTCATTAGTTTTTATGCTAAATTCATATTTCTGGAATTTACTATGAGTTTGTGTATTTTTCTGTGATTTTAGGTATTTTCTGGCTGAAATTGAGGGACCTGAGCAAAACTCTGATATGAGGCTGACAAAGGACTGCTGATGCTGTTAGAATCTGACCTCCCTGCACTCGAAATGGATTTTCTGGAGCTACAAAACTCCAAATGGCACGCTCTCAACGGCGTTGGAAAGTATACATCTAGAGCTTTCTAGCAATATATAATAGTCCATACTTTATTCGTGATTAGATGACGTAAACTGGCGCTCAACGCCAGTTCCATGCTGTATTCTAGAGTCAAATGCCAGAAACACGTCACGAACCAGAGTTGAACGCCCAAAACACATTACAACTTGGCGTTCAACTCCAAAAGAAGCCTCAGCTCGTGGATAGATCAAGCTCAGCCCAAACATACACCAGTAGGCCCTGGAAGTGGATTTATGCATCAATTACTTACTCCTGTAAACCCTAGTAGCTAGTCTAGTATAAATAGGATAGTTTACTATTGTATTAGATATCTTGGGATGTTTAGTTCTCAAATCATAGGGGCTGGCCATTTGGCTATGCCTGGACCTTTCACTTATGTATTTTCAACGGTGGAGTTTCTACACACCATAGATTAAGGGTGTGGAGCTCTGCTGTACCTCAAGTTTTAATGCAATTACTATTATTTTCTATTCAATTCGATTTATTCCTGCTCTAAGATATTCGTTGCACTTCAACTTGATGAATGTGATGATCTGTGACACTCATCATCATTCTCACCTATGAACGCGCGTGACTGACAACCACTTCTGTTCTACCTTAGACCGGGCGCATATCTCTTGGATTCCTTAATCAGAATCTTCGTGGTATAAGCTAGAATTGATGGCGGCATTCAAGGGAATCCGGAAAGTCTAACCTTATCTGTGGTATTCCGAGTAGGATTTCGGGATTGAATGACTGTGATGAGCTTCAAACTCCTGAAGGCTGGGCGTTAGTGACAGACGCAAAAGAATCACGGGATTCTATTCCAACCTGATTGAGAACCGACAAATGATTAGTCATGCTGTGACAGAGCATTTGAACCATTTTCACTGAGAGGATGGGATGTAGCCATTGACAACGGTGATGCCCTACATACAGCTTGCCAGGGAAAGGAGTAAGAAGGACTGGATGAAAGCAGTAGGAAAGCAGAGATTCAACAGGGACAAGCATCTCCATACGCTTATCTAAAATTTCCACCATTAATTTACATAAGTAGTTCTATCCTTTATTATTTAAGCAAGCATCTCTTTATATTTCCCATAACCAATTATTATCCGCCTGACTGAGATTTACAAGATGACCATAGCTTGCTTCATACCACAATCTCCGTGGGATCGACCCTTACTCACGTAAGGTATTACTTGGACGACCCAGTGCACTTGCTGGTTAGTTGTGCGGAGTTGTGACTAAGTGTAATTCACGTGTGAGAAGCTACCAAGTCATTGGAGCCATTGTTGATGATCGCAAATCCGTGCACCAAGTGAAAACCTCACAACAAAGTTTGAAGTCTTGGAAGCATTGCACCTACACTAAAGGAAAACTCCGCCAAGATGAAGAACAACATTTTGAGTTCAGAAGTTGGGTTTAACGCATAGAGTCAAGGCTATGAATCATCGTCTCCTTCATGGTTTACTGTTTGTGTTTCTGTTTCAACATTATATCTTTCTTTGCATTCATTATGTGGTAAAAAGCAAAAGAGAGAGAGGCACTGAATAAAAGCCATTGAGAGAAAAGGATGAGAGAAATACTTGAGAGAAAGGTAAGATTGATTTCAGATTTCTTTTGGTTATATTTTTGTTTTGTGTCATGTACTTAAAATGTATCCCTTGCTAAGTTGGGTAAGCACTTAGTGTATTGAGTCTAGGTAGTTACATAGCCAAGTTAAGTTTATGTTGAAGTTTGATGTGTCTCTGATAGGATTATGTTGAGCTCTTGGGATTAGTGTATGTAATACTTGGAAAGATAGTGAAAATTTCACCAACGTTGTGGTAGAAACTGGATGTAGGTTACATTGCACTAGACAACTGAACCAAGATACATGACTGTGTCAGCTTCTTCTTCTTTGTTCTGATTCTGTTCTTTCAAAATTATGAGACAAAACGAAATTGTCTCTTGCATAATCTAATACGCAAATCAAACAAAAGCTAAGTTAAAAGTTGGGTGGTTTGAGGCTTTATTAATATAGTTAAAAGAAAAACATAGATTCAACCCTACTTTTCTAGCCCATCAAAAACCTTCAAAATGTTATGTTTGCTAGAGTTCTAAGAAAGTAATATGTTTTTTGGTTTTTGGGCCATTTGGCCCCTTCACCATAAAAAAATAGTATCTTATTGAATGTAATTATTTATTTTAAATTCATTCATTATGATTATAAATTATTTTAAGATGTAATTTTTTATTTGTATTTTTTATTTATTTTTAAATTTAAATTTTTATCATAAATTTATATATTTAGTTGGTTGTGACCAATTCAACTAGTGACTGTGATTGAACTAGGTAACTATCCAATGATCTATGTTGATGATGTCTTAGTTATAAGAAATAATCAACAAGCCATTTCTTTTTTTTTTATGTTCAAATTAAATGAAATTTTATTCTTAAAACTCTTGAAAATTTTAACTATTTTTTTAGTATTGAAGTAACAAAATTAGAATTTGGTTCTCATCATCTCTCTCTCGAGGAAAATATATTTGAGAATTATTTCATAGGACTGGTATGGCAGATGCTAGACCTATTCTAACCCCAATGATCACTTTTGAGAAAGATTTAATTATTCTGTTAATTTCTATAGTTTTATCAAATTTTTAATTAGGTATTTATACTTTGTTTCTTTCAATTAGGTCATTACACTACTTTTAATTTTATAATTAAGTCCTTCCTAGTGTGAAAAATGTTAGAGTTAACTTAATATTTCTTTGCAAATTAGAGGTATTCATAATTAAAAACCTAACTAGATCTTTGATCGCATGTATTTTGGGAGAAATATTCCATTAATTTTAACGTTTTTGATATGAAAAGGACCTAATTACAAAATTAAAAGTAGTGTAGGAACTCAATTAAGAAGAAAAAATATAAAAATCTAATTGAAAATTTAGTAAAATTATAGGAACCAAGAGAATAATTACACCTTTGGGAAATTGTCCTAGCATGACTTAGAGTCTCATTCTGATCCCTCACTAGGGATGTCAAAGGGGCGAGCGAGGCGGGGCGGGGGCGGGGAATGCCTCCCTGCTCCCCGTCCTCGCCGCCAGAATTAATCCCCATCCCCATTTTCCATCTTCCTATGTTTAATATTTATAAGGAAATTATAATAAAAAATATAAAAAAATAAAAAAACAAACTGCAAAATATTATTACAAACACACAAACATATCTTATTCAAGATTATAAGTCTAGAAATATAATACAGCAAATCATAGTCCATAAAATAAAATTTTGAACAATAGGATTAGGATTTTTCAATGAGTGAAATTACTAAAAAAAATCCCTATATTAGAAATAAAGTAAGGGTTATTAAGTAAGTTCAAAAATTCGAAAAATTATCGGGAATGAGGCGGGGATCCCCGCTCGGGTCCCCGCGCCTGTTTCGGGAGAATTTTGCTCCCATCCTCATCCTCACAAAAAATTCTCCATCATTGGGTCCACATTTGGGGTGATCCCCACAGGAAACTCCGCCTCCTGAAGATTTTTGACACCCCTATCCCTCACAATATCGATCCATTGTGGAAGTACTGCAGTATTGTACTCTAACTCATCTTGAGATTGCTTTCTCAGTGAACAAAGTAAGTCAATACATGTATAATCTCTTGGTAACTCATTGAAAATCAGTCAAGTAAATCCGTCGTTACTTAGCAGGTAGTATTGACTAAGAAATTCTCTTTAATCCTTCTACTCATTTTCGCATATTTAGTTTTGTAAATGTAGACTGGGGGCTCGAATGTAGATGATCGACGTTTTACTTCTGATTATTATGTTTATTTTAAATTCAACATTTTATTTCTATTAAAATGCATTTTTGGAACGTACTTTAAATATATGAAATTATATTTAAAAAAATTATTTCTTAAAAAGATATGCTATCCAAACAAACACAAACACTTATTCAATTGAAACAACTAGACAGAAACATTCTAAACATTTCAAAATACAAATATACTCTAACAAGTAGTAATACACGCGTGTGGAATTACTTGTAGAACTCCATGACCCAGAAACTAGAGACACAACACACAAATCTTATGCCACTAAATCCAGATCCATGTGCTAAGTCCATGAAATCTTGTTTTGTTCTCTCAATCCCTCCGGGCATTTGAGTCATCATGATAACATCATTTCTAAAAGCATTCTTGGCAAAAGATGTTGGCTCAGCAACAATGGGAACCATTGTTTCCACCACAATAACCTTTCCATCATTCGGAATAGCCTTGAGGCAATTTTTCAGTATCTTCAAACATTCTTCATCTCCCCAATCATGAAGTATTGTCTACAAAATTTTCGGTTCGACAAATCTATGAAATCAAATATATGATATGATAATATAATTAATGTTTATGAGATTCGTATTTTTTGTTCTGTTATTTTTTTATAAAAATATTATATGCACTATCTTTGTATACGTTTCTATTTCTTGTATAGTGGAATTTTTTATTTTTTGATATTAAAACTATTGATAATAGGTAAAAAACAAAGATAAAATGTTCGTGTTTTATATAAAAAAATAGGTAAAGTATTATTTTGGTTTCTAATATTTAGGCTAAATTTTACTTTGGTCCCTAACGTTTTAAATATCTTATTTCAGTCCCAAAAAAGTTTTAAACAGGATTAATGTGATCCTACCATTAAAATTGACATTAATTGTACTAATTAAGTCATATCTTCTTTCATGTGTTAGAAAAATATAACCAAAACTTTCTTAGAATATTTTTATTCAATTTTCTTGTTGTACAAAACCTCAAATCCTAACAATTAATTAACGTTTCAAAATTAAAGAAAAATTTTTTATATTAATGATCGTTGGTGAATTGATTTTACTTACATACTGAAATTGAATGTTATTTGTTTTTTAATATGCGAATTATTTATGTCAAATTTAATGCATGGTGGAACAATATTAAACCTGTTTAAAATTTTTTTTGGAATTAAAATAGGACGTTTAAAAGTTTTTAGGACTAAAATAGGAGTCTGAAACATTAGAGACTAAATTAGAATTCAACCCAAATATTGAGAACCAAAATAATACTTTACCCAAAAAAGGTAGAGTTAATAGTCAAATTAGTCCATGAAAGATAAGGCATTTTTCAAATTTGTCTCTGAAAAGTTTTTTCAATCAAATTGATCTTTTAAAGATTACGAAATAGTCATATCTATCCTTGTTACTCTACTCACAATTTTCGGTAACGATTAATGATATGAAATGTTAACTAATAGCATACATGACACTTAACATATTCAATTAAACATTGACTAAATATGTTTACGAAAATCTATCAATTTAGTCACTAGATTATATTAGGAATTTGATTTTTGTAATTAGAAAAAATGACTAAATTAATAAATTTTCATAAATATATTTAGTCAATATCCAATTAGACATATCAACTGGTATTATATATTTATCAATTAATATTTTACGACATCAATTTTTGAAAAAAAATTATTAATAAAGTGACTAGAGGACAAATATGATTAATTCACAATTTTTAAAAGACCAATTTAATTAAAAAAAATCTTTTAAAAATAAATTTAAAAAATATATTACTTTTTAGGAACTAATTTAACTATTAACCCATATAAAAAAAATATACAAATAACAATAATGTATATATTTCATTATTTTATTAGCGGATGTTATGTTTTATATATATTACTATGATAATGAAATAATGAGATTTAAAATTTAAAGTATATGTACCCCCACAAAAAAAAAAATCTTTTATCATTTCTCTTATAATTAACCTCAAATGCATGATTGATCGATAGTATCTTTCTTATCCTTGATTAAAGGAATATTTAGAAGAATTATGTCACATCATTTTTGCTAGTTATTCATTTAAAAAAATAGAGCCTAATATTAAATTATATATGGTTAACAAATCAGACTCTCTCTCTAAAATAGATTTTTAAGTTCTTAGGACTAATTATCTCAGCTAAGTAAATTAACATAACAGTATTTAATAGAAAGTTGGAAATTGATAATATATTTTTTGTGTATTGATAATATGTTATCTGTGAATTATTATATTTTTACGAATAATTTTTTTTTTATATAATACGCACCTTGCGAATTCGGAATACGTCTCTCACAAATTATATTTTTTGAATAAAAAATATTCTGACAAATTATTTATATCACAGACGCCCTTAAAAATTTGTTAAATATTAAATCATTCAATATTTAAATTTAAGGTGATTCACTAATATTTAAGTGATTCACCATCACTAAAACAATATATATAAAAAATTAGTCCAAAAAAGCATAATATATATTCCTCCCACCTTCATGAAAATGGCATCTCCATTAGGAACACTCTCAAACATATCTCCTCCCATGTGCTCCACGCCTGCAACATTATTAGAAAATACAATTGTCATTGGTCATATTTCCTTTAAAAGGAAAAATTTATATATACTACTGAACAATTATATATATACTTCGTTCTGTTTTGCTTTATCTATTTTCTATCTTAAAACAATATATCTAAAGAATTATTGAACCTTCAATGAAAGAATAAATGGAGAAAAAAAAAGTGAAAACGCGGGCTAAAATAATCAAACAAATAAAGTATCACACATACCATCATCATAGGCTGAGGCACATTCTATGACATGAGGCAAATCAAAATTGATACCAAGAATATGAGGGTGTTTGGAAGTGATTATTTTGATAGTTGCCCCAACACCACCACCAACATCCACTAATTTATTGATGTGGTCGAAGCCTTTGTAGACATCAAGAATCCTCTTCATTAATAAAGTGGAGGAGTTGTGCATTGCTTTGTTGAAGACCTCGTTGAACCTAGGATCAATTTTTGCATACTCGAAAACATGCATGCCATGAGCCCTATTGAATGGTATACCTCCTTCAAGGATCGCTCCTTTCAATTCATTCCTAACGATACAAAACATATGTAAACAATTAGAAAAGTTTAGCATTACTTAAAAAGTTTAGCCAACAATATTTAAAAATATATGATAAAATATATTGTTGGATTATTAGATTAAAAAAATTAAAATAAAAAAATTAAATTGATGATTAAATGACGATAAAAATACAATAAATTTTAATAATTCTCTAGTATTTTTCTAATAAATTTGTATGGTTATAGTAGCTATGAGAAATATATGATATGTATTAAAATATTATTAGAGTTGTTAGTAGTTGGGAATTAAGTGAGTAATAGTTAGTAGTTAGTAGATAGATATTTATGAATTTAGTTAAAAATATCGTTATAAATATCATGACTTTTGTATTATGTAAAACACAATTTCAATACAACAATTTCATATAATATTATCTTCTTTTATTCTGCTATTCGCGGCGTCCCAACCTGACGTCTCCTTTCTTCTCTCTTTTTTTCTTCCCTGGTTGTCTTACTCTCAAACACCGAACGAGAGAAGTAGCCTTGTTTCTTCCTCTCTTTATCTATCTATTCAAAACACTGCCGGTCGTCGCGGCGTCCCCGACGTCTCCTTCCCATTTTTTTTGAGTTCAACAGGTCAAAAATCACTGGCATCCGCCACCAAACACATCTTCTTCCTCTGCGTCACCGCATCGCATGCATCGTTTCTTCTGCGTCACTACGTCGCACGCGTATTCTTCCTCTGCGTCACCGCATCGCACGCATCGTCTCTTCTGCGTCACTGCACGCCGCTCAAAGAAGCCCTGTTCCTCCCTTCTGTCATGACCGAATTGCCATCCACGTCGCACTGCTCTTTTTCTTTGTCTGCGTCTCGCGCCACATGCCTCTTCTCTGCGTTACCGAGTCACATGCATCTTTCCAACCATCTCATCGAAACTTATCTAAGTTGGGGATTATTGACATGTTCCATCCACCAACTTGTGGGGGCATATTAAAATATTATTAGAGTTGTTAGTAGTTGGAAGTTAACTCAGTAATAACTAGTAGTTAGTAAATAGATATTTACGAGGTTAGTTGAAAGTATCGTTATAAATAACATGACTTTTATATCATGTAAAACACAATTTCAATACAACAATTTCATATAATATTATCTTTTTTTATTCCGCTCTTCTCCCAGAAATTTAAAAATATGTATAAGTTTTGTTGTGAACTAAATCTAATAACTAACCTGAACAATAAAATTTAGGTGGGTAGATAATTGAGAATGATAAAAATAATTTTTGTTATTAATGTTTGACCAATTTAATTGAATTTAATTAATAAAAAAATTTGTACATATAGTTATTATATATATGTATAAAAAATACATATATTTAATTCATTTTTAATATTTATTTTATATTTTAATATATATTCTATTTGATAACTAATTTTGAATGATATGTATCTATTTATATACTAACCAACTTTGGGTAAAGACTTTATCTAGATGCAGCAACAAGGAAGGTCCCAAAGATACACCATCATCAGCATCAGTCACAAAGTATTTGGAGGTGAGAGGCTATACAGCCTGTGATGCAAGTTATTAGAGCTTTCTGGATCTTTAACAACAGAACAAGACAGTAATGAATGACTTGCAAGAAGCCTAAGAACACGATCCAACATTGATGCTGCTTCAGGGTTGTTGGTTCCAATGTGATCAACAATGTCTTTTGCTGAGAGCTTTGCACCTTTGCCTTCTTTTGCTATGATGTCAAATACACCAAGCTCTATTGTGGTCCTCAAAGCCATTGGAACCACAATTGACCATGCCATTTGAGAAAACAAGAAGCCATCTACTTCTTCTTCATCTTGTGGTAGCTTGAGGAGCTCAAGTAGTTTTGCATCGGATTCTGATGCTGGAGCCATTTGTGAATGGGGACGAAATTAAAGCAGGATGGAGTGCAAGTAATGTAATGTGTGTAGTTATATTTTGAAGTGAACTTATAAAATATTCCTCTCATGAGACCAAATATATACTGTTTCTCGGAATTGCACGGACAAATAAAAAATGTCTCTTGTATATCGTATAAAATTTTTTTATCGATGAATTTTTAAAAAATAAAAAATACACAAAAGAATTAACAAAAATAGGACAATTTATTTAAACAAGATACATTGCAATCTTATTATTAGGATAGAAAAGAAAAGAAAAAATTTATGAGAATTTAAAAATATATTTAAGTTTTTTGACTTTTTTAAAATTTGGACATACTAATTCTTAAGTTTAATTTGTCCAATTTTAAAAATTTTTTTACGTGTGTATCCGTATTAACCAAGTCAGTATAATGAGAATCACATTTAATTTTTCTGTTAAGTCTAATAGATCAAGTGAACATAAAAAATTAATATATCTGTTATAAAATAACTAAATAAATAAGGAAGAAGTAACAAATAAAATATGGAAATATAATTAGATAACTCAAATAGTAATATTTACTAGAATTACTATCTCAATATAATAGAGATGATTAATATATTTACTAATATTAAATATAAAAGTAAGAGAAAAGAATACTTAAAATACTTGTAAGGAGAGAGAATATAAAAGAGAGAGAACGTTGTTATTATTGATTGTGTGTTGTGTGAAATGCATCAGATGATGTCTTCTATTTATACATGTAAAATGTATTCATTTTCAACCTTCATTTAATTAAGTCATCCCTGGTAAAGAGAGGTTCTTTGAAAATGGGCATCCAACTCATCCCTTATCACAACACTCCCCCTTGGATGACCATTTAGGATTATTGCCTCGTTAAAACCTTCCTAAAGAAAAACCCAGTGGGAAAAAAACCTTAGTGAAGGAAAAAGAGTACAATATCCTTTAGTGATGGGGACTGCCTCATTAAAAACCTTGTCAAGAAAAACCCAATGGAAAAAAACTGACCAAGGAAAAAAGAGTACAGTCTCCCCCTCTTGCCGACATTATTTTATATCTCGAAATCGGCGCATCCTAATCTGTTGTACCAATCTTTTAAAAGAAGATTTTGGGAGTGACTTTGTGAATAAATCTGCCAGATTATCACTTGAGCGGATCTGTTGGACATCAATTGTCCCTTGATTTTGAAGATCATGAGTGAAGAAGAATTTGGAAGAAATATGCTTTGTTCTATCACCTTTGATATATCCGCCTTTAAGTTGAGCAATGCATGCTGTATTATCTTCAAACAGGACAGTTGGAGCTATCTTATGATTAATCAGTCCACATGATGACAAAATATATTGAATCAGACTCCTCAGCCAAAAACACTCGCGACTAACTTCATGAATCGCCAGTATTTCAGCATGATTGGAGGAGGTTGCTACTATCGTTTGTTTCGTGGACCTCCATGATATAGCTGTTCCACCATATGTAAACAGATATCCTGTTTGAGATCTCCCTTTACGTAGATCAGACAAGTAGCCAGCATCTGCATAACCAACTAGTTGTGACTTGGATCCATAGGGATAAAGCAATCACATATCAACCGTTCCATGAAGATATCGAAAAATTTGTTTGATTCCACTCCAATGTCTTCTGGTTGGAGAGGAACTATACCTTGCTAGTAAATTCACCGCGAATGATATGTCAGGTCGCGTATTATTAGCAAGATACATTAGCGCTCCAATGGCACTAAGATATGGTACTTCAGGACCAAAGATATCTTCATTTTCTTCTTTAGGGCGGAATTGATCCTTTTTCACATCCAAAGATCTTACGATCATTGGGGTACTTAATGGATGTGAGTATGTTGTTTGATGAATAAAGATTCCACTTTTTATATGCTTGATCTGCAGGCCGAGACAAAACTTAGTCTTTCCATGATCTTTCATCTCAAACTCTTCTTTTAAAGTTTTTATAATTGTTGGAATCTCTTCAAGAGTCCTAATGATATTTAAATCATCAACATACACAGCAATTATAATGAATCCAGATGCAGTTTTCTTTGTGAAAACACATGGACAGATATCATCATTCTTGAATCCATTTTTGGCTAGATACTCAGTAAGACGATTATACCACATTCGTCCAGATTGCTTTAGACCATATAAAGATCTTTGCAATTTGACTGAGTATAACCCTTGCGAATATTCATTGGATGGTTTAGATATCTTTAATCCTTCAGGGACTTTCATATAGATATCCCTATCTAATGAGCCGTATAAATAGGCTGTTACCACATCCATTAAATGCATATGTAGTTTATGATATACAGATAAACTGACCAAATAACGCAATGTTATCGCATCCACTACAGGGGAATACGTTTCTTCATAATCTATACCGGGCCTTTGTGAAAAATCTTGTGCCACAAGTCGGTCTTTATAGCGCACAACTTCATTTTTCTCATTTCGTTTTCTCACAAATATCCACTTATATCCAACAGGTTTTACATCTTCAGGTGTACGGACTACAGGTCCAAAGACTTCACGTTTTGCAAGTGAGTCTAATTCAGCCTTCATGGCTTCTTTCCATTTTGGCCAATCATTCCTTTGTCGACATTCTTCAACTGATCTTGGCTCAAGATCCTTACTTTCATGCATGATATCTAATGCCACATTATATGCAAATATTTTATTGACAATTGTCTTATTTCGGTCCCATTTCTCTCCTGTAAAGACATAATTTATCGAGATCTCGTCATTTTCACAATTTTCAGGTACCTGAACGTCTTCTGGTGTTAACATTATATCAGAATTTTGGACAACTACAAGTGTCTCTACTATGTCTTTTTCAACAGGAATAGTATTTACCTCTTTTCACTTTCGAGGATTTTTATCTTTGGAACCGACAGGCCTGTCACGCTTCTGGCGTGAATTTGCTTCAGTGGCTACTTGTCCTACTGGGACATTAATTCGAATGGGGGCATTTTCCTCTGGTATATAAGATTTGGTAATCCTCTTTGTATCGGAAAATGCATCAGGCAATTCATTTGCTACTCTTTGCAAATGTATAATCTTTTGAACTTCCAGTTCACATTGCCCTGATCGAGGATCTAAATGCATCAACGATGATGCATTCCAGTTAAGTTCCTTTTCAGGAAACTTATTCTCTCCCCCTAATGTTGGAAATTTTGATTCATCAAAATGACAATCCGCAAACCGGGCTTTAAATACATATCCAGTTTGTATCTCAAGATACCTCACTATAGAGGGAGAATCATATCCAACATATATTCCCAATTTTCTTTGGGGTCCCATTTTGGTGTGATTAGGTGGTGCAATGGGAACATATATCGCACATCCAAATATTCTTAAATAGGAAACATTTGGCTGCTGGCCAAAAGCTAATTGCATAGGAGAGAACTGATGATAACCTGTTGGCCTCAAACGAATAAGTGCTGCGGCATGTAAAACAGCATGCCCCCAAACCGAGGTTGGGAGATTTGTTCTCATAAGTAAGGGGTCTAGCAATTAATTGGAGTCGTTTAATAAGTGACTCTGCTAACCCATTTTGTGTGTGAACATAAGCTACTGGATGTTCAACACTTATTCCATTAGCCATACAATAAGCATCAAAAGCTTGGGAAGTAAATTCACCAGCATTATCAAGATGAATTGCTTTGATTAGATTTTCTGGAAATTGTGCCTTTAATATAATAATTTGAGCCAGTAATCTCGCAAACGCCAGGTTGCGAGAAGATAATAAGCACACATGTGATCATCTCGAAGATGCGTCTATTAGGACCATAAAATATCTAAAAGATCCACATGGTGGATGAATAGGTCCACATATATATCACCTTGAATCCTTTCTAGGAATTCAGGCGACTCAAATCCAATCTTTACTGGTAATGGCCTTAAAATTAACTTTCCCTGAGAACATGCAGCATAACAAAATTCACTAGTTTTAAGAATCTTTTAGTTCTTTAGTGAATGTCCATGAGAGTTTTCAATAATTCTCCTCATCATGGTTGTTCCCGGATGACCCAATCGGTCGTGCCAAGTTATGAA
>NC_029778.3:16254883-16288403 GCF_000817695.3 Arachis duranensis | reverse complement strand
AACTTAGTAGATAATAGTGCATTATTTATTATAAATTTTGTTCCTCCAGGAAACAAAATTATAGCTCTTCCGGAGCCTTCTATCACATTGCCTGAGCCAATAATAGTATTAACATATTCTTCTTTTGGCACAAGATGGGTAAAATATACATCACTTTTAAGAATAGTGTGCGAACTTGCACTATCCGCAAGGCAAATATCTTCAGAATATGACCTTGCCATTTTTCTTCAAAAACAAATGATAATAATAATAAAATGAGTAGAAGTACATGCACATTAAAATTATTCATACGAATACTTAGCAAACACACACACACACACACACACACACACACACACATATATATATATATATATATATATCAAACTATTCTCAATTGATATACTTTGCTCATTATTTCTTTATTCATCCCACTTCTGGTGAGATCTTTCTTGTGAACATAATTTCTTTTTCCTTCCATAATTTTTCTTATTATCAAAATCTTGCCATTTACCTCTTCTGGGTTAATTGCCGCATTTACTTCACGAAATGGGGCGGCACCAACTGGGCGTGCTTCATGATTCCTTAAAAGTAACTCATTGTTGCGTTCAGCAACAAGAAAGTAATAAATTAAATCAGAATATTTTTAAATTCTTTTTCTCAATACTGTTGCTGCAGGAGCACATTCGAGACATGGAAGGTCAAGAAAGTTTTCCCTAACATATTGGGCTTGAGGAAGTATCACATGATTGTACATTTCTTCAAAGTCTTTCCACAGATCTGCATGATCTATTAATGTGGGATATTCATTTTTCAATCATACGTCAAGATGACGACGAAAGAAAATTATGGCTTTGACTTTGTCCTTCTGGGATGTATTATTTTCAGCCTGAATGATATTTTCAAGATCCATTGAATCAAGATGGATTTCAACATCTATATCCATGATAAATAATTATTTCCAAATATATCAAAAGCATTATATTCAAGATGAAAGAGTTTCGACATAATAAAAAAATTTGTTACCTGAAGTCTTCCTAAAGATTTTTATCAGAGTCTCGTGCTGATAACGTGTTATAAAATAACTAAATAAATAAGGAAGAAGTAACAAATAAAATATAAAAATATAATTAGATAACCCAAGTAGTAATATTTACTAGAATTACTATCTCAATATAATAGAGATGATTAATATATTTACTAATATTAAATATAAAAGTAAGAGAAAAGAGTACTTAAAATACTTGTAAGGAGAGAGAATATAAAAGAGAGAGAGAACGTTGTTATTATTGATTGTGTGTTGTGTGAAATGCATCAGATGATGCCTTCTATTTATACATGTAAAATGTATTCATTTTCAACCTTCATTTAATTAAGTCTTCCTTAGTAAAAAGAGGTTCTTTGAAAATGGACATCCAACTCATCCCTTATCACAACAATATCTAAATTTTAAAAGTCAAAAACTTAAATATATTTTTAAATTTTAAAAAATTTAAAAGATAAATAACTTATTTATCCTTTCCTCAACAGATAAACCATCCCTTAATGTATGGTTATATATATACACTCCTCATTCTCCGACTTTCCGTTGTCCACAAAAGATGGTCTAATATTATCCAAGAAAGGATAACAAAAAACAAAGAAACATGACTTCTCTTCTAAGTCTGTTTCTGGCACAACACTTGTGAATGGTGAATTTGTGATTGACTATCTGTCAATGAAAGTTACGCATGTGCATCGTACTTCAATCAAATAGGAGGGTTTATGTCATTTTGTTGATGCACGGAAAAAATGTGTGCATATATCTCGCTTTCCGGATTTTTTTTATTTAAATTAAATAAATATAAAATTTGTAAAAATATATAAAATACAGAATAATTACGTAAACATTTAATGTGTCGCATCTTCGTTGTTGAGAAAATTTAATACCTATTTAATTTTTGTGACATCACATACAATTTAAAACATTAAGATAATAAATTAATAGATCTCTCATTTTATAAATTTTTTATTTTTTTTAATGTAAGACTAATTTTATACATTCTCACATTTGCAACATTAACACACGATTCCACCTCTATCTATATATATTAGCGTATTAATACACTTTAATATTCTTATTAAACTATGATTTTATTTATTAAATATATAATTATAATATATATTAGAAAAATTTTGAAATTATAATTTTTTAATTTTTATTTCTATAAAAAATGTTAAATTTTTTTATTAGATTTTAAGTCAAACCAAACTTAATAACAAATCAAATTTTAAGTAAGTTAAGTTCAGAATAGTTAACTATATGACACATTTAATCTATTTCTACTCCTAATGTAAATCTTCCTTCAATCAAATAGGAGGGTTTATGGCATACACGCCGATGTTGGTATGTGCAATACTTTATTTTATTTTATTTTATTTTATTTTTGTTTTAATTGTCACTTTTATATATTATCTATTTTATTAAGATCTTGATATAAGGATTTTTTTTTTAAAGAAAAGATAGAAATAAATAAAAGCAATGGAAAGTATAATTGTACAATTTATATATGTTTGTGCTTATTTTACTTTGTCCAAAACAAAAATATATAATACACGTTTCCCTCTTCTTTCTTTTTGTTTATTCAAAATATTTTACTAAACTATCAAAAGTATTCATTAAAAATGGATTCATCGACAAAAGTAAAAACAAAAAGATAAAAAGTTACCGTTTTAACCTTTTTTTTCAATGAAAAGTTGCCCAATTTTTTCAATCTAATAATAAAACCCTACCCCAACCAAACCAAAGCCATCCCCAATATTGCTCCCACAAAACATTTGAACCATGCCAAATCATTCCCTGACAAGTGTGTTTGGAATGTAAAAAGTTGAAAAATTGACCGTTAGCTTTCTCTCCGTACATTTGCTGCTCGTTCCCGTTTCCACTTAGTCTCATGATTGATTTAGGGAGGCCGGAATGTACTCCGGTCAACCATCAACCAACGGAACAAGAACAAGACCTCCTCCAACGCAGTGTGAAAAAGATTAGACAAGGTAACGAAGGTTTCACTGGAACTACTGTACTTATCCCTCGGGTAGAAGACTGGATGCAGGAGGAACCAGAACAAGCAAGGAAAACATATGCAAGCATGGTCAGGGGCTCAACCAGAGTAAGCAAAGTTGACCCCTTAGAAGATGATACTTTAGAAGATGAAGACAATAGAATGGACAGCGAGAAAAAAGATGCCCCAACACCTGCAAAAGACAAGTCAAATGGTAACCAGAGCAACATAGAGAAGTCAGATGTCACAGTGCAAGATATGGGGGAGGGACTATTTAACATCGTCATAAGTGAAAAGGTTGAAAGAGAACTATGGAAGCCATGGTGGAGATCATTGATTGTTAAACTACTAGGAAGAAAGATAAATTATGCTGTCATAAAAAGAAGGCTTGAGATCATGTAGGGCAGATTTCGAGGTATTGATGTTATCGACTTGGGAAATGATTTCTACCTCGTCAAGTTTTATGCTCAAGAAGATCTCGACCACGCTCTTCTTGATGGACCATGGAAAATATATGATCACTACCTAGCAGTCAGGCTCTGGGAACCAAACTTCAACCCACTCTTAACTTTTATAGACAAGATAACAGCATAAATCAGACTTCCTAGCTTGCCCATAGAGCTGTACAATGATAAAATCTTGAAAAGGATAGGAGATCTGATTGACAAGACATGCAAAGTTGACTATAACACTTCCAATCTATGCAGGGGTAAGTTTGCTTCTCCCCTACTAGGGGAGTTTGACAAGAAGGTCCAATTTCGCCCTATCTTTTTGTGATATGTATGGATAAATTATCCCAATACATAGAACAAGAAGTAGGAAAAGGAAATTGGAATCCCATTAGAGTGGGAAGAGACGGACTGGAAGTTTCACATTTGATGTTCGCAGATGATTTGTTGCTTTTTACGGAGGCTTCCCCCTAACAAATCAGTAATATTAAGGAGATTTTGAGACTCTTTCATCAGGCAGCAGGCATAAAGGTCAACTAAGCTAAATCATCTATAGTGTTCTCAAAAAATGTCACGGCCCAAACAAAGAATGAAATTTTGAGAAGATTCGAGTTCAAGAAAAGCAATGCCCTAGGATGTTACCTTGGAGCGCTCATAAACAACAACAGAAGAGGAAAAGATAATTTCAAAACAATCATTGAGAGAGTTCAAAACAAGTTAAAGGGCTGAAAAAGCAAATGTCTATTCCTAGCTGGTAGAATTACTCTTGCGCAATCTGTCATAAGCCCAAGCGTCAATTTTGAGATGCAACATGGAAGAATTCCAACGGGTGTATGCCTTGAAATTGAAAAACTACAAAGAGACTTCATCTGGGGTGATAATGAGAATCAAAGAAGGATGCACCATATCAACTGGAAGACACTATGTGCTCCTAAACATGATGGAGGCCTTGGTCTAAGAAAACTAAAATCAATGAATGACGCCTTCCTATTGAAAATCCTATGGCAACTCAAAGAAAGACCTAATACTCTTTGCTCAAAAGTCATATCTTATAAATATTGCAATGGTAATATTCATACAGCCCAACCAACAGCAAGAAGCTCAGACTCACCTCTCTGGAAGGAATTGGTCAAATTATGGCCAACATACAAGGAGAATACCATCTGCATCATAGGAAATGACTTATCTACAAATTTCTGGCTTGATCCTTGGGTCGAAGGGACTGCAAACCTGTTAAGTGAAACAATGCAGAATACTACTGATCTTGAAAGCACTGTATGGGAATGGACAGACAACGAAGGAAACTGGGATAATAACAAACTAAAGAGATTTCTACTGGATGAAGTTGTACACAAGATAACAGCCACCTTGTCACCTGCAGAGGAGCATGGAGATGACAGAATAGGTTGGAGACACTCCGAGAATGGAAATTTCATGGTGGGAGCAACCTACAAAGCTTTGGAAAATTGGTCAGAACCAGAACAGAATAACTGGAGCAAGCTATGGAAATGGGAAGACCCACAAAAGGCCAAGACTTTCATGTGGCAAGTCATGCACGGCAGAATCCTTACCAACCAGAGAAAAGCCAGGATGTTTGGGGGATTGGAGAGCTGCCAGATCTGCAATGGGCAAATTGAAGACATTGTTCATGCTCTCCGTAATTGTCCGAAAGTGTCTAGAGTTTGGATAAACCTAATAAAACCAGAAAATGCTCAGATTTTCTTTGGAACCAATAACCTCCAGGAATGGATTCACATAAACTTCAACAACAACCTGGGAGCAAACCAAAATGTGAACTGGATAGATATGTTCAATATTGCTTGCTGGAGCTTCTGGAAATGGCGAAATTAGGAGGTGCATGAGACTGGTTACCAAAGACTACCGGAAACACACAAGGAGATCTTGAAAAGAGTAGAGACATGTCGAGAAGCTTTCAAGAAGAGAAGGAGAATAATGCAAGCTCATCGAAGAGAAGAAATAGCCATTAGATGGAACCCTCCCCCTATTGATTGGATTACCTTGAATTTGGATGGAGCCATGGAGAGGGAAACAGGGAGAGCAGGCTGTGGTGGACTCCTAAGGGATGGAAGGGGAAAATGGATTGGTGGGTTTTCCTACTTCATTGGGCGTTGTTCAGCATATAAAGCTGAGTTGTGGGGAGTTGCCAAAGGCTTGGAGATAGCCTGGATTATGGGAATCAGAAAATTGGTGGTGGAATGTGACTCACAAGTAGTAATTTCAACTTTTAATAGGCAAAAAGATCTCAATAGACAACCAAATGCCCTTATTAGAAACATTGATATTTGGAGACAGAAAAATTGAAAAAAATTTGTTTTGTAAATATTTATAGAGAAGGCAATAGATGTGCTGATTGCCTTACTCGTAAAAAATTTAGATGTACCGATAGGCCTTCACTTTTAAGACACACCTCCTAGAGAAGTGATTAGTCTTTTAGCTGATGATGAACAAAGGATCTCTATACCCCGCTTAGTTTGTACTTAGTCTCTTCTTTTTGGACAGTTTAACCCCGACACAAAAAAAAAAGTGTGTTTGAAATGTCTAGGCAGTGTCTAGGAGATGACTGATGAGTAACCCCTTCAAACGGAATTGCAGCTTTAATTTTTTAGAGGCTCAAATAATTCAAAGAAGAAGGACAAACTTCTTCATGAAGGACGCAATTGTGGCCTTGACGATGCTATATAGTTGGAGTCTCGCACAATTGCAAATTCTGGCCTAACGTTTACTATTTTTAAAAAAATATTTTTAACGTTTAATTTTATTTTTAATACTTTTTATTTATTTTATTTTATTTTTAAACTTTTGTCTCAAACATTTAATTTTATTTTTAATATTTTATATGAAATTAACATCCAAAAATAATTTTAGCATGAAATTAAAAATGTTAGGACAACATTAAATAAAACTAAATATTAAGAATATTTTTAAAAAAATTATAAACAAAAAATATTCTTTATTCCTTGATGTTATACAGGTGAGTAGGATATTTATACAATTTTTTTTTTTTTGACTCGAAATTGCAATTATTTTGTCCGGTTGATTAAATTGATAGTAGGTGACAAAGTTTAACGATAGGTGTAAGTTGTAACAAACCGACAGACACAGACATGAGCAGCAATACAGCATGGTGGAAATAATGATGAAGCCACCATGACTTGAGAAGTAGATAACACTGAGAACAATATAAATATGATTATAATCAAGATGGAAAAGTTGAAAGGTGAAATTAGTTTAGCTAAGAAAGAGCAAATAAATCAGTTGAAGACTTGAGGTAAGACTAGTTTAGCTGAAACAGAATGCAAAAACAGTTCAGCTTTAATTGAATCTTAAAGTTTAAGTACATCAGAAGCAATTTGAATTTGAACAAATCAAGAAGCTAAACAAAACAGAAAATTGATCCAGAATGTGAAGTTGAATCAGTGCAAAATATTTAGAAGTAATTAAATAATATTCAATTTTTTTAATATATTTTAAAGAGCTACTGTTCAATTTTGATTGGTAAAGAGATAAGAAAGCATGTAGGACAGTAGGACTCTTATCAAAAGTCTGACAACATGCTTTAACAAGTTGGAAAAGTTAATAAATTGGTCAAATAAATAATAAAAAGATAAAGTATGTTTTTATTCTTAACATTTTTAAAAGAATTAAAAGTATTTATTATTTTTAATTTAATTGAATTTAATTTTATCTTTAGAATTTAAAATAAACTTTAATTTAATTCTTTATAAGTTAGTCAAAAATTTTTTCTTTTTAATTTCCTAACCACACAATCATCATCAATATCATGTCATTTTCTCTCATCAACCCTCATTTCTGATCTCCAGCAAACGGCAACAGAAAGAAAGGAATTATCAAGTCCAGTATATTTCACTCTCACTAAAATCTTATCTATTTTGTCAGTAAAAATTAAATATAACTTAAATTTTAATTTTTATATGTAATTGTTGAAAAAAATCGTCTAAAATGATAATATTAGTAGGATTGCACTACGGTACAGATCAAAGTTTACAGATATTCTATTTTTTTATTTTATTTCATTACACATATATTGAATATTCTTTGGCTGGCTTAGTTATTCTTTATTTAGCTCTGAGTGAGCTCTATTTAGTTTGACTTGGATATAACAAGTAGCTCTTGGACTCGAATCATAAATTTTGGATTTTATTAGGAAAGTGAGAAAAAAAGTTGGATTAACTTAGAAGCAGAAAACAATAATCATATAAAGCAAATCTATTGAACTAGAAAAAAAAAAAGATAAAAGAGCATGTTGAGAATACTTGATTTTTTTTCATTTTTTAGAATATATTTAATTATAAATACAATTTGAAATTGTAAAATCTTTTTTCTCTTATATAAGATTTAAATAAAGATAGAAAAGAATTAGTTGAAAAATTAATGCAAGAAACAGTCAATATGAAAATGTCACATCAAACATATTTCAAAACAAAAATGCTATTTATATACTAAAATTAGCTATTAAAATCAGCCACAAATATTTTTGTGTATAAATATATGTATAGTTTAATTTATTTTTAATGTGTATTTGTATTTCAACATATATTTTATGGGGCGCACTACACATCTATATAACCATGTAACCAAATTGATCCAATCCCAAATAGAGTCACGTGCATTAACGAGAGTAAAAACACGCATCTGCTCATTATGAAAAAGCGTTACTTCTTCCTCCGTTCTTCTTCTTCTTCTCTACTCGCGTTATAGGCTTCATCGTTCTCTTCTACTCGCGTTTTCTTTCTTGTTTTTGTTCCCTTTCTCTACTCGCGTTCTTTGTTATGGATCTGGATTGACTTCAACGTAATTAGTTTTGTGGTTCTTCTTCTTCTTCTTCGTTTTCTTCTTCGATCTGGACTTCTGAATTGAAACAATGAATGAGTCAACTTCAAAATCAGTTGAATGAGTGCGATTTGGATTATTCTTCCGAAACGCATCACAATAATCTTAAACATTGAACAAAGTAAAAGGAGGCCACCAAACTGAACCACATTCATTTGGTGAATCAAAATCACAAAGGCCACCAAACCGAACAATATTCATGTGGTGAATAAATGGTGACCAACTTTCAATCAACAACTTTTAATCCCAGGTGAAGTGGACTATATACTGCTTTACCTTATTCTATAGTGGAAGCTCGCCAAACAGTTCATGAAACCACTCCCACGCCGGTTTGTCTTCTTTCATAAGTTTCTTAAAATCTATAAGGCACCCGAATACAGGTAAATCATCCACGGGCAGCCCCAACTGGTATGCTACATCCTGCAGTGTGATAGTGCACTCTACAAAAGGCATATGAAAGGTATACGTCTCAAGACGCCACCTCTTAATGAAAGCGCTGATTAAAGGCTCGTCCAACAAGAACCACCTCGCCTTGAGCCTCACCAGGTGGTACAAACCAGCTCTCTCCCGATAAGGTACGATCCTGTCATGCAGAGGTATGTTCTGCTGTCTCCGGACACTATAAATACACCTAGTTAGCTAGAGCATGTGACAGAAGAAACCAAACAAATAAAAAATCTAACACTAATTTAAAGTAATCTAACACAAAAAATACAATATTAAAGTTTAAATAGGTAACATACAATTCTTATTTTCTAATCACAAAATTCAATGAAAGGCATAAATGATTCAAGACCTTAATTTAAATTAATTAAATACTAAATTTTATGATTTTAAAATAATAATTTAAATCTAAATTTAAATACTTAAATCACAATCATTGGAAAAATATTATACGAAATACATTAACTAAAAATAACCAAACTAACCTCTTCGTTTATGCTGCCAGCAACGTGTGCAACGCCGTTGAGACTATAAAGACTGCGTGCCTCCGCCATAGTCCCGGCCCGAACTCAACTCAACCAATTCACACTTTTCTCTCTTTCTCTCTCTAGAAAACCTCTCATTCTCTCTCTAAAAAACCTTACAACAACCACAAATGTAATCCGCGATACCTCTAAAGCGTATTTATACTAACGCATAAACTGCTGGACCCCTGTCGCAGTTTATGCACACTCCTCATTAACACATAAACTGCGACACCCTTATCGCGGATTATGCTTATTTCTCCTAGAACGTAAATTGCGACATCCTTGTAGCGGTTTACGTGTATTTGTAAACCGCGGATCCCTTGTCACAGTTTACATAGTCTATGAAAAAAATACATTTTAGTATCCGTTTTGCATATTGTGTAATCTAATAATATTAAAAGGCAGTTTATTTATTATGGTAAATTATCCTAAAATTAACATTCAAATACCACTTAAAAATTAAAACTGATTTGTTTTCATCTCCAGATATAGATTATAATTTTAATTAATTTTTTTATTATCATTATTTGCATAAAAACTCATACTTTTTTGTAATTTTTTTTACGATAACATAGATTTAGTATTTATTAAATCTGTGACCGAAATGTGCTATACATATCTAAATAAGAAAATTAAAATTATTTAAGATGTTGAAATTAAAATTGAATATTTGAATTTATTTACCTTATGAAGATAAAAAATTAAATTTTTTGTTAAATCCTGATAAAACGTTTTTTTCCTTAAAAAATAATCTTTAAGTTATCTTCAAAACAATTAAGTTATATCAAAGCAAAAATTTTTAATATAACAAATAGCATGGCAATTGTGACCAAGCCAATGTTAAATTGTTAATATACACTTGATTTCTGGTACAACAAATTTAATGTTTTTCATTAGTTTTCAAGTAGTATTTAATGTTATTTAACTACTATGAACCTATTCTTCCCACGGAAAGGGAAAAAAAATTGATTATTACTATGTGTGCAAGTCTATGAGCTCGCAATAATAATTAACTTCAGTGAAATTTTAAGCCATTTAATACTTTGTGAAACCACTTTTTATTGCACTAAAAAAAATTACGTGTCACTATGTTTGTGATTAAAATAGAATATCTATATATTGATATCTGTACTTTATAATTTTTCATATTGGTAAAGTAGTAAGTAGTAAAGTGATACTTTAATCACCTTTAAATTTATAATATTTATTATTTGTGAGTTACATTATTTTAATTTAACGTTAATTAATAATGTATTTTTTTTCTCTAAAATGATAATATAACTTTAGAGGAGTCGGATTCGTAGTTATTTTAGATACACCTTAGATAGTCTTAAATTTGTTAAAAATTAACTTTTAAATTATTATAATATATATTTTTTAACTTTATATTTGTTAGTCTTAGATATACCTTTCCCGCACTATTATCGTTGAATTATTCCCTCGGTAAATTCAACGATAATGTCAATTTTTAAAAAAAAAATATTGTGACGCAATTTTTTAAAAAGTTTTTTCTTTTTAATATTAATTTTTTATTTAAACTTATTTTCACGCAATGGACAAATTATAAATAATAAAAACTAATTATTAAATATTAAATATTAAAAGGCAAATAAATCAAATACAATGAAACAGTAAAACAAAGTCCTAATCACCAAAGATCCTAGTAGTTGTCGTCGTCGTTATTTTCGTGGTCCTGCTAAGGCACCGGAAAAGGCGGTGATGTTCATTTGTGTCCCACCAGCAGCACTGCTGCCACCAACAGCGTCACTTGCCACTAGCGTGCATTTGAGCCTGGTACATCGCCATCTGCTGCTCCATCCGCTAAAGCCGCTCCAGCTGCTCCCTCCACTCTAGCCTGAACTCATCCGTGTCCATCACGCCAGTGAGGATCTCCTAATACCTCTCCCGAGTCTCGTTCAGCTGCTGAGTTTGTTCGTGAAGGCTCCGGGTGAGTTCCTGCACCTGTAGCCTCAAATCAATGCCTTCATCGGGATTGACGGATCGACTAGTGGCAGAGGCGGATGATGGTCTCAATGTGGAGGTACGGAGGCTGTTGGCAAAGAACGACTCCAATCCGTATACGCAGTTCTTGTATGACTCTGAGGCGGTCTCGAGATCGACAACTGAAGCAGCAGAACCACTAGCGTCCTTCCCGTTTTGCTGAGATTGTTGAGTTGCAACCTCCCGTCTCTGCATGTAGGACTCTTGTGTAACACATGTTATTATAATTAGGACGACAGTTGTACAATTAATTGAAAATTTTATATTACAAAATCAGTTGTTTTCTCACATAATGATTCGCAGAGCGCTGATCAACAAATCTCTCTTTGTTCTCCTTCAAAGTCTGGGTATACTTGAAGGTTTCCGCCAATGTCGGATCGCGATCCAATGACTTCGACTACACATGTTGTATTGAAACAATATGTTAAGATGCCTACTAATGATATGTCAAAGAATATAACTCTGTTAATAACAAAATTAGATAAGCTACATACCAGTCTGGCCTTGGTCTTTATGAAGGTCACTGAGCTGCCAGTATACTTGGACGACCTGGCCGATACCCTGTTAGCTCTGTTTGTGAGACGCCGATACCTGAACCCCTCATCGGTCTTCCAGTGAACATACAGAGCCTTCTTGATTTTCGGATGGAGCTAGGAAGTGAGGTGGTTGATAAGGATAACACTTAGTTTGTTTGATGTTTAGCTCAAGATTTATTAATTAGTCTAGATCTTTCTATATTCTTGATGCTATAGTGTAGCTATATATTGAATATAGGAAATACAAGGGAGTACGTCATGATTTGTTTTTCCAAAATAGAAGATTACCTCTTTTCTCTCTTTTGTGATATTGTTATCAAATTCCAAAAATCTCTACATGGTATCAAGAGCCTCGTTCTTGTATATGATCCATGGCTACTAGTGCTGTTAAATCAGATTCTTCAGTCACCTCTTCCTCTTCTAATTCATCATTCACTCCAAGATCCTTTGATCATCCCATAGGTGACAAGCTCAATGAAAATAATCATAAGACTTGGCAAGAACAGGCTTTGGCTGCAATCTTTGGGCAAGCCCTTGAGGATCATCTACACTCTAACAGAATACCCTCACAATTTATGTCTGAAACTGATCGAGCTACTGGTATTATATCAACCAATTATAAACGATGGAGGCAAGAAGATTACAATATTATTTCCTGCCTTGCTTCCATGGATGAATCCTTCAAGAATAAAATGATATGTTGTGTTTTTGCTCCTGATATCTGGAATAGAATTGAAGATTATTTCTCAAAATCGATTCGATACAGGGTCAAGCAGCTAAAAACTCAGCTGAAACTTATAAAGAAACAAGGTCTTCCTATTGCTGACTATGTCTCAAGAATCAAGAGAATTGTTGATTCTTTAGCATCTTTAGGTTTTCCTTTGACTACTGATGAACATATTGATGCTCTTTTGGAAGGGCTCAATGAAGATTATGAAAACCTAATTACTACTGTTTCTACTAAATCCAAGCTGTATTCTCTTCAAGAGGTTGAGATGTCCATTCTATCTCATGATGATATGCTTAAGAAATTTTGCAAATCTGATCCGTTTCTTGCTCAAGCACATCTCACTCAGTCTGCAATCCCTTCTTCATCCTCTACTGGTAGAAGTGCTGGGGGTAGAAGAGGCGAGGTGGAAGATTCTTCAGAGGTGGCCGTGCCTCATTTGCTAATAATAATCTCCCCTAATGTCAAGTATGCGGCCGATTTGGTCATATTGCGTGGTATTGCTTCCAACGATTCAATCAATAACACCCTCCCCCTTCTCAGATCTCAAGATTTTCACAGTCCAATGCCTCCTCCTCTTCTTCTTCTTCGCATTTCGCAACTCCACCCCCACCATCATCATCTTTCCATCATCCCTCTGCCTATATGGCAGTTTCTTCTTCTGTTTCTGATTCAGCATGGTTTCCTGATACTGGGACCTATCATCACATTACTCCTCATCAGTCAAATCTGCTATCGTGTTTTGAATATTCGGGACCTGAACAGATTCATATAGGTAATGGAGCAGGTATGCATATTAAACATATTGGAAATTCTTATCTGCATGCCCTTGATTCTGAAAGATTTTTCAAATTGCAATCTTTAATTCATGCACCTAATATTACTAAAAATCTTGTGAGTGTCTCTAAATCTGCAAAAGATAATGCAGTATTTTTTCAGTTTCATGATGATTTTTGTTTTGTGAAGTGCAAGCACACCAAGAAGATTCTTCTTCAAGGTTTTAATACTGGAGGGCTCTATCAATTTTACAATGTTGTAATTCCAAGAATCACTACATGTTATCCACCTGCTCTATTTTCTGTTTCCTTTTCCAATTTTTAGCTTTGGCATAAGAGACTTGGACATGTCACTACTAACACTATTAAAACTGTTCTTTAATTGTGTAACTCTATACAATTTTCTAATAAAAGTGATGATTCTATACCTGTATTGTGTAATGACTGTGCCTGTGCTAAAATACACAAATTACCTTTTCCTGATTCACTGACTTCATATACTTTACCTTTACAACTCATTTATTCTGATGTTTGGGGGCCTAGCCCCATGATTTCTCATTTAGGATATCGCTATCATGTAATTTTTATTGATGCATTCTCTAGATATACATGTCTTTATCTATTAGTGAATAAATATCAAGTTTTTTATGCTTTTCTGCAATATAAAGCTTACATTGAAAAATTGACTGGTCATCATATTAAATGTTTACAATCTGATAATGGTAAGGAGTATATCTCCAATTCTTTTTCTTCCTTTTTACAGCAGTTTGGGATTGAGCATAGGTTCTCTTGTCCTTACATTCATGAGCAGAATGGAAGGGCAGAGAGAAAACATCGCAATCTCACTGAGATGGCTTTGGCGATGCTCTCTACTGCACATATGCCATTAATATATTGGGATGAAGCAGTTTTAACTGCTGCTTTCCTTATTAATAGACTACCCACTTCTATTTTACACAATAAGTCACCTTTTGAAGTTTTTCTAAACCATAAACATGATTATACTCTTCTAAAGGTCTTTGGCAGTTCCTGTTATCTTAATTTGGGGCCATATAACAAAATCAAGTTTAGTTATAGATCTCACCAGTGTGTGTTTATAGGCTATGCTCAAAATTATAAAGGGTATAAGTGTTTGTCACCATCTGGTAGAGTATATGTTTCGAGAAATGTGTTATTTGATGAGAATATCTATCCATATTCTCTGTTATTCTCTGGGAACTCTGAGTCTCTCAGGAGTATTTCTAATGCTTCTACTAATGAATATGTTCCTAGATCTTTAGCCTTTAGGCCTCCTGATCCTGTATTGCGAGGTGACTCCATCCATTCCTTGCAGTCTAGTGATGTTGTCCCTGATATGTCCACTGATGCTCCCAGTCCATCTCCTATCAATACTGCTGTGACAGCTCCATCTATTGTTTCCTCACAACCAATTCTAATATCTGGCATAGAAATTTGTTTACCACCTGTTCAGCCTGACCCTGTCCCTACAAACACTCATCAAATGGTCACTAGGTCTAAGGCAGGCATTCATCAACCTAAAGCACATTTTTCTTGTCTGAACTCTCAAGTTATTGATGTAGCATTGCCTAAGAATGCCAAATCTGCTTTGAGCATTTCTCATTGGTTTCAAGCAATGCAAGATGAATATCAAGCACTGATTAGGGCCAACACATGGACACTTGTGTCTCCACCAGAAGGTGCTAAGATCATAGGCTGTCGTTGGGTGTTTGTTGTCAAAAGGTTGCCAAATGGACAGATTCAAAAATACAAAGCTCATTTGGTGGCCCAAGGCTTTTATCAAAGGGAAAGTTTTGACTTTGAACAGGTATTTAGTCCAGTGATTCGACCAGCCACTGTCAGGTTAGTTCTTAGTGTTGCTTTGTCCAGAGACTGGGTACTTCGACAATTTGATTTTAATAATGCATTTCTCAATGGAGAGTTGCATCAAGAAATCCACATGACACAGCCCTTGGGATTTGAAATAGATGTTACGAAAAAATTTTGTAAGCTTAATAAATCCATTTATGGTCTAAAACAAGCTCCAAGGAAGTGGTTTTTAAAATTAAGTACTACTTTACAAACCTTTGGTTTCTACAATTCAAAGTCTGATATGTCATTATTTATTCGTACCTCCTTTAAATTTGTTATTTATATCCTTTGTTATGTTGATGATATTATAATCACTGGAAATGATGCTGTTGAAATTGATGATATGATTAAGAAATTACACAAAATATTTTCGTTGAAAGATTTAGGAAACTTAAACTATTTCTTGGGCATCGAAGTAGTGTGGACTGCTGATAAGTTGTATTTGTCTCAATCTAAGTACATTACTGATCTTCTTTCAAAAGTAGGTATGCAGTGTGCTAGCCCTATGCCAACTCCCATGCTGTCCTCTTTGCAGCTCATAAGCAAGGGCTATGAGGATTTTGAGGATCCCAAATTGTATAGATCTGTAGTTGGATCTCTTCACTATGCAACTATTACTAGACCTGATTTATCGTTTGCTGTTTGTAAAGTAAGCCAATTTATGCATGCTCCTAAACTGGTTCATTGGAAATCAGTAAAGAGGATCCTTCGATACTTGCAGGGAAAGAAGGACCAGGGCCTGGGTTTTCATAAATGTCAGGACTTCAGGCTCTATGATTTTTCTGATGCTGACTGGGCTTCAGATTTTGAGGATTGGAGATCGGTGTCTGGCTTTTGTGTATTTTTGGGAACTAATATTTTGTCATGGACTTGTAGGAAATAAAGTACCATCAGCAGATCCTCCACTGAAGTAGAGTTCAGGAGTTTAGCTGACTGTGGAGCTGAGATTATTTGGTTCACAAATCTACTGGCTGCGGATTGGCCTGGCTACGACTTCTACAGTATTCTGTGATAATCTCAGTATGATTCTTCTCACTGCAAATCCAGTTCTTCATGGAAAGACTAAGCATTTTCAAATTGATATCTAATTTGTTCGAGACTTGATTAGGCAGAGACAGTTGCGTGTTGTTCATATTCTAGGAAATGACCAAGTTGCGGGTGTCTTGACCTAACCCCTATCTGCAGCCTCTTTTGTCAAGTTTAGGTGCAAACTGAGAGTTGTTCCAAGACCAACTATCAGTTTGAGGAGGGCTGATAAGGATAACACTTATTTTATTTGATGTTTAGCTCAAGATTTATTAATTAGTCTATATCCTTCTATATTCTTGATGCTATAGTGTAGCTATATATTGAATACAGGGGAATACAGGGGAGTACGTCATGATTTATTTTTTCGAAATAAAAGATTACCTATTTTCTCTCTTTTGTGATATTGTTATTAAATTCCAATAATCTCTACAGTGGTTATGCCTCTCATGTACATCCTCCAACATCTGTTGCAACTGTCTACCCATTCGATGGTCGTATATCTTCCCGATGAGGGCGTCGTGCTCCTTATCCCATATAAAGTTCACCTGCACAAAGAAACTTTAAAACTGGTTAATCAAAATATATTGTATTACAAAAAATAGAAAATGTAAACTTGCTAATAAGGTTTGGTCATCTCCTGAGAATATGCGTTGTTGTTCGGCACAAACCTATCGATAATTCACAAACAAACTAATATGGCAATATAAATAAAACTTTAGAAGCAAATAACTAAAATATATAGAAATTTCTTTAAAAATTTTGGCAGAGTTTCATTTATAACTGGAATTCGCCACACACTATCCATCAACAATAATTTTAAATAGCACCAATTGTCAACAATCAATGAACAACAATCAATAATCAAGAAACAACATCTATAAATCCACTAAATTCAATAAACTATAATCAATAATTAAAAATTAATAATTAAGATATATATCAAATACTTTCAGCAGTTCAAACTTACAACCCTAAATCCACTAAAACTAGAATCAATAATTAAAGAATTACTAATCACGATGTATCAAACACTCTCAATAGTTAAACCTACATTCCCAATCAAAAATAACTAATTACGATATATCAAACAGTTTCAGATAAGTTACTAGAGAATAATCCACCCCCCATTCATGGCAACATCTCTCTCATTCGAACAGTAAAGGATCTTCAAGCTAAACCAAGAGAGTTTAACATCAGCCATACTTTGTGAGAAGCAAACTTGAATGTTGATGCCTTGGCGAAGCCTGCACATGTTCTCCAGGCAGGTCTTTACCTTTTTGCGGACCCTCCCCATTTCTTGTCCCCATTTATGGAAGCAGATAGAAGAAATGTTACGTTTGCTAGAATTATAAGAGAGTAATATAATTTTTTGTTTTTGGCCATTTGACCCCTTTACCATAAAAAAAAGTATCTTGCTAAATGTATTTATTTATTTTAAATTCATTCATTATGATCATAAATCATTTTAAGATGTAATTTTTTATTTGTATTTTTATTTTATTTTTAAATTTAAATTTTATTATAAATTTATATATTTAGTTAGTTGTGAGTTTGTGACCAATTCAACTAGTGACTTCGTGATTGAACTATAGGTAACTATCCAATTATCTATGTTAACGATGTCTTAGTTATAAGAAACAATCAACAAGCCATTTTTTAATGTTTAAATTAAATAAAATTTTTGTTCTTAAAACTTGAAAATTTTAACTATTTTCTTGGTATTGAAATAACAAAATTAGAATCTAGTTCTTATCATCTCCCTCAAAAAAAAAATATATATTTGAGAATTACTTCATAGAACTGATATGGCAGATGTTAGACCTATTCTAACCCCAATGATCACTTTGGAGAAATTGTCCCAGCATGGCTCAGAGTCTCGTTCTGATCCTTCACAATATCGATCCATTGTGGAAGTACTGTAGTATTGTATTCTAACTCGTCTTGAGATTACTTTTTCAGTGAATAAAGTGAGCCAATACATGCATAATTTTTAGATAACTCATTGAAAATTAGTCAAACGAATCCTTCGCTACTTAACAGGTAGTATTGACTAAGAAATTCTCTTTAATCCTTCTACTCATTTTTGCATATTTGGTTTTGCAAATGTAGACTGTAGCTCGGATGTAGAAAATTGACGTTTCACCTCTAGTTATTGTGTCTATTTCGAATTCAACATACATTATATTTCTCTATTAAAATGTATTTTTGAAACGTGCTTTAAATATATAAAATTATATTTAAAAAATTATTTCTTAAAAAAGATATGCTATTCAAACAAAGATAAACACTTGTTCAATTGAAACAACTAGAAAGAAACATTGTAAACATTTCAAAATACAAATATAGTCTAAAATGTAGTAATACGCGCGTGTGGAATTACTTGTAGAACTCCATGACCCAGAAGCTAGAGACGCAACACACAAATCTTATGCCACTAAATCCAGAACCATGTGCTAAGTTCATGAAATCTTGTTTTGTTCTCTCAATCCCTCCGGGCATTTGAGTCATCATGATAACATCATTTACAAAAGCATTCTTGGCAAAAAATGTTGGCTCAGGAACAATGGAAACCATTGTTTCCACCACAATAACCTTCCCATCAGTCGGAATAGCTTTGAGGCAATTTTTCAATATCTTCAAGCATTCTTCATCTCTCCAATCATGAAGTATTCTCTACAAAATTTTCGGTTCGACAATTCTATGACATCAAATATGTGATATGATAATTATATAATTAATGTTTATGGGAATTGCAATTTTTTTTAAATGTTTATGGGAATTTTTTTTTGATATTAAAACTATTGGTAACAAGTGAAAAAAGATAAAATGTTCGTTTTTTATATATAAAAAAAAGCAGTAAAGTATTGCTTTGGTCCTTAATGTTTAGGTTGGATCTCAATTTGGTCTCTAACATTTTAAATATCTTATTTCAATTCCAAAAAATTTTAAATAGGTTTAATGTGGTTCTACCATTAAAATTGGCACTAGCTAATAGTTATAGAATAAGCGATATGGACATTATAATATTACTAGTTAAGTCATATATTTTTTTACGTGTATAACTAAAACCTTCTTTTAATACTTTTTTTCCTTCAATTTTCTCTATGTACAAAACCTCAAATCCTAACAATCAATTATTAATGTTTTAAAATTAAAATAAAATTTTTTATATTAATGATAGTTGGTAGATTAATTTTACTTACATACTAAAATCGAATGCTATTTGTTCTTTAAAATGCGAATTATTTGTATCAAATTTAATGGTTGAATAATATTAAACCTGTTTAAAATTTTTTTGGGATTAAAATAAGACATTTAAAAAATTTTAAGATTAAAATAAAATATTTAAAATGTTAAAGATTAAATTAAAATTTAACCTAAATATTAAGGACTAAAATAATATTTTATCCAAAAAAGTGTATAAAAAAAATATACAAATAACAATAGTGCAGATTTTTTTTTATTTTATTAGCGAATGTTATGTTTGATATATCCTATGATAATGAAATAATGAGATTTAAAATTTAAAGTATACGTATCCCCGAAAAGAAAAATCATTTTATCATTTCTCTTATAATGAACCTCAAATGCATGATTGACCGATAGTATTTTTCTTATCCTTGATTAAAGAAACATTTAGAAGAATTATGTCACATCATTTTTGCTAGTTATTCATTTAAAACAAATAGAGCCTAATAAAAAATGATATATGGTTAACAAATCAGACTCTCTTTCTACAATAGATTTTTAAGTTCTTAAGGCTAATTATCTCAGCTAAGTAAATTAACATAACAGTATTTAGTAGAAGGTTGAAAATTGACAATATATTTTCTGTATATTGATAATATGTTATCTGTGAATTATATTTTTATGAATAAAGTGTTGTTTATAATACGCATTTGGCAGATTGACAATGCGTCTTTCACAAATTGCATTTTTTTGAATAAAAAAATATTTTTTTTTATAATACATCTCTGACAAATTATTTGTATCAGAGGCTCTTAAAAATTTGTTAAATATTAAATCATCTAATATTTAAATTTAAGGTGATTCACTAATATTTAAGTGATTCACCATCACTAAAACAATATATATAAAAAAAATTAGTCCAAAAAAGCATAATATATATTCCTCCCACCTTCATGAAAATGGCATCTCCATTTGGAACACTCTCAAACATATCTCCTCCCACGTGCTCCACGCCTGGAACATTATTAGAAAATACAATGGTTATATTTCCTTTAAAAGGAAAAATCTATTATAATAATAAACTACTGAACAATTATATACTTCTTTCTGTTTTGCTTTATCTATATATCGTCTATCTTAAAATCAATAAATCTAAAGAATCATTGAATCTTTAATGAAAGAATAAATAATAAAAAAGGTAAAGTATCGTTTTGTCTCTAATGTTTGGGGTAACTTTTAAAGTTATCACTAATGTTTGAATTGTCCTATTTAAGTCTCTAACGTTTTAAAATTGACTCAATGTTATTCTGCCGTTAGAAATCTGTTAACGAAATTGACGGCAGAAAAAAATTGAGACGATTTTGAAACGTTAAGAACTTAAATATGACGAACAAGTTGGGGACAAAAACGATACATATAAATAAATTTTAATTTTATCTTTCAATAATATCAATTTTTTTCGGTACATGATTATTCAATTATTTTTTAATCACATCTAAGTAAATTATATTTAATCACATTAATTTTATTCTAAATAAATTTATTTTTTATAATTTTACTCTTAAAATTTTTACTTATCATAAAATATTTGTAGAATGACTAGTACATAAACTTGTGGGAAAAAAAATTATACATATAGAATAAAATAATGTGATTCTAATCATTTTATAAACATTTCATGATGAGTAAAAATCTTTAAAGTAAAATTATAAAAAAAATTAATTTATTTAGAATCAAAGTAATGTAATTAAGTGTAATTTACTTAAATGTGATTAAAAAATAATTGAATAACTATGTACCGTAAAAGATTGATATTTGTGAAGGATAAAATTAAAATTTATTTATATGTATCGTTTTTGTTCCTAACGTTTTCGTCCTATTTAAGTTTTTAACATTTCAAAATCGTCTCAATTTTGTCCCACCGTCAATTCCGTTAACAGATTTCTAACGGCAGGACAACATTGAGTCAATTTTGAAATGTTAGAGACTTAAATAGGACGATTCAAACATTAGGAACAACTTTAAAACTTACCCCAAATATTGGAGATAAAAATAATACTTTACTTAAAAAAAAAGTGAATACTCTGGCTAAAATCAAATAAACAATAAAGTATCACACATACCATCATCATAGGCTGAGGCACATTCAATGACATGAGGCAAATCAAAATTGATACCAAGAATATGAGGGTGTTTGGAAGTGATTAGTTTGATAGTTGCCCCAACACCACCACCAACATCCACTAATTTATTGATGTGGTCGAAGCCTTTGTAGACATCAAGAATCCTCTTCATTAATAAAGTGGAGGAGTTGTGCATTGCTTTGTTGAAGACCTCGTTGAACCTAGGATCAATTTTTGCATACTCGAAAACATGCATGCCATGAGCCCTATTGAACGGTATACCTCCTTCAAGGATTGCTCCTTTCAATTCATTCCTAATTATACAAAACACATTAACAATACAATAAGCATTAATGTCGAAAAGTTTAGCATTACAATTATTATTGGGTTAAGTACAATTTTTATCCTTAAAATATAAGTCAAAATTTTTTTTTTATTTTCAACCTTTTTTTACATACAAAATCATTCTTAAGATTTTAAAATTATCTTTTTTATCAAAATTTTAATTTTTATTATCAAATTATCTCTAACTAAAAAAATTATAAAATAAAAAAAACACAAATGAGGCAGAGAGCATTTAAAGTTGAGAGAGAAAGAGAACCCCGGGAGGCTTGGCGTCGGAATGGGTGGGAGAGGAAGTGGGATTGGAGTGGGAAGCATTATGATCGGAGGAGGGATGTTCGATAAAGAGGCCTTCGAATTCATCCTCGTCCCAGAAATCGAAGGTGGTGGGCGGCAATTTCAGAAAATCGGAGAGTGCGGGTTTGGGATTGGATTGGGAATCGATAGGGGTAGGACGAGTGAGGTCAGTTGTGAGATGTTAGAAAGGTGTAGAGCAGAGAGTTGTAGGATCGATAGAAGTGTCTTCGAGTTCGTCGTCTTCAACTTTGAATCTCTCAACGTGGCGCGCGGCGCTATGACATGTTCTGGGAAGGGAAAGACGATGCTTGTGGTGGCTGCTGGCTTTCGACGGGCGGTGACAGTGGGTGGCAGTTGGAAGGAAGAAGAAGAAGAAAAGAAGGGAAGGTTGAAGGAGGGTAGAACCGACGCATTGAGGGCGGCGGCGGCCAGAGGTTGATGGCTTCTGATTTTGATTCTGTTTTTATTGTTGTTATGTTTCTGATTTTGATTCTATTTTTTGAATTCCTTGTTGTTGTGCTTCTAATTTTATTGTTCTTCTGATTTCACTGTATTTTGATTTCTTGTGTTTTTTTAATTTTTTCTTATTGTGCTATTGATGATGAAAAAGAAGAAAAAGAATAAGAGACACTGCTGTGATGGAGAGGAAAAATCGGGTATTTTAGTGAAGAAGGAGAAAGACGATTTTAAAATTAAGTTAAATCTTACGGATGATTTTGTATGTAAAAAAGATTGAGAACGAAAAAATTTTCAACGACCTATATTTTAGAGACCAAAATCGTACTTAATCCATTATTATTAGTGTATAAAAAATAACTATTATGAAATATTATTTTTTATTATTACTAAATTATCAAGAAAAAAAAGTGTCTAGTATTTTAAACGGCCGTTCGAAATTAAATAAAAAAAGTGGCAACAAGTTTTGATGAAGAGATATGCAGCAACATTATTTTTTGTTGCAAAACATGTTCTATTGCAGCAAAAATAATGTTTTACAGTAATTTTTTTCCGAAAAAATATTATATCTTGTAGTGAGAGATATATATACGTATAGCTAAAAAATATACATAAAAAATGTTTAAATTTTTTGACATTCACGTAATTGTAAAAAAATCTATGTTAAAATACTTAATATTCGGTTATTATTAATAGTAAAAGATAAGATTCACTAAAATATTATCAATATTTTTTTGATAATTAAATTCTTGTTAAATGTTTTTAAAAATAATTATTTTTAATAATCATTGACCATTAAAAATAATAATTTCTTTTTATGAAAATTAAGTGATGAACGTTATAAATACATTTGAAAATCTTTTAATATAATTATTAAGTTTTATATTGTTTAAAATTAAGAATTTGATAGTCTTTATAAGTATGAGGCAACCCTTATTTCTTGAGTTAATTTTTAGAATAAATTGAGTCTACTTAATTTTTTATAATAGTTATTAATTTTTCTGTTAATACATTTTTAAAAAAATTAATATTTATCAAAATAATTATTTTAATTTATTTAGAAATAGATTCAGTGACCAATAGTTGAGGAACAATTTCATTTTTTCCCTCCATTTTTCTTCTTGTTGCAGACTTGCATCCATTCACGGTTCTCTTGAATTCTTATATTGTTTTATTGTTACTGACCTTGATGGTGAAATTAAATGTTTTCCATTTCTGATGACATATTTTTGACACAGCTTGGTGTTGTGAATTCAGAGTTTCACATCAGTTGGATTCATCACCACCTGCCACCCACCAATACACCATCATTATCAACGGTCATCAGTCTGATACTTGCGGTAGTTTTACTCAATTTAAATTCTAAATTCTAAATTTTAGATATTAAATTATAAATTTTAAATTCTAATTATTAATTTCTAACTTTTAAAGTGTAAATTCTTAATTTTAAATTTTTTAAAAAATAAAAACTAAAAAAGTAATTTTAATATAACATGTAATATTAACTAACTAATTAAAAAATAATTTTTATCTTGTTTTACTTTTAGATAACTTTTATTCTTTTTATTAATTATTAAAATAATTTTTAAATTAATTGGTTAAATTAATATTGGTCTCCAAATGTTTTTTAGTGGCAGATATTAAGGTGTCTTAGTTTTTGTTTTGCTTATTGAACTTATTATCTAAATTTTGTGCCTTAGCAATGGAAAAATTGGTCTCTATTGTAGAAATCGAAAATAATTCGTCACTAAAAGATAATCAAGCTGGCCACTAAACAAAAATTTAATAGTCAAAATTATTTTTAAAAGATACTTTGATCTTCATTTTTGTCCTCGAAAGTTTAATCAAAATCATCCCCGAAAGATACACGACTTGGTCACGTTAATCCTTCCATCAGTTGGATGATGACGAGTCACGTTAAGTGTCACGTGGCACATGATAACGTAGTGGGTTAATGCCATGCGTCACAAGATGATTGGTTGACGTGTCAGATCAGTGACACGTGGCATCACTTGACATGTAAACAAGTTATTTATAATCAAAATAGTCCTTGAAAGTTTAGACGTAAATCATTTTCATCCCTAAAACTTTAAAAATTAATCAAATTTTTGAATTTTGACTTTTAATATCACTACCATTACATCCTATATGTAAGTAATACCGTAATAGAAAAAAAAATGTAGTAGAAAAAAATAGTGGTATAACTTTATTTAGGTTATCATACATAAATTTTGATTTTGAGCATATAATTTTGTTTAGGTTAACAAATACATACATGTCAATTTTGAGTATATATATATTCTAGCAAAATGTGATAATGTAAGAAAAAGATTTTAGAATAGAAAAAAATAAGAGAGATTTTGAGAAGAATTAAGGGAGAGAAATAATTTTATTGAAAAATTTTTTAAGAAGAAAAGATACAATTACTAATTTTTTGTTTGTCAATTACATTTCTATTAAAATTAGTAGTATCAAAAAATATTTCAAATTTAATATTATGAAGAAAAAATAAAAAAATTATATAGGACTAATTTGACTAATTTTTAAAATTTGAGGGATGAAAATGACTTACGTTTGGACTTTCAAGAACTAGTTTGACTATAAAAAACTTTTTTACATGTCAAATGACACGTGGCATGCCACGTGTCGCTGACCTGGTTTACATGTCAAGTGACACGTGGCATGATCTGACACGTGGCATGCCACATGTCACTGATCTGACACGTTTTGACATGTCAATCAATTATCTTATGACACGTGACATTAACCCACCACGTCATCATGTGCCACATGGCACTTAACGTGATACGTCATAATCCAACTGACGAAAAGACTAACATGGCCAAGTCGTGTATCTTTTGGGGACGATTTTGATTAATTTTATCTTTTGAAGACCAAAATGGAGATCGACAGGCACGGACCCATGCATAGTAGTGAGGGGGCACTTGCCCCCACTCTCATTTCATATTTTTCAACAAAATATATATATATATATATATATATAATATGCCCCCATTTTAAATTTTAAATGACCACATTACAAATAAACAAAGTCCAATTGTTAAAATCTCTAAATCTATTTTATCTTTCTATCATTTTAACTATCAGTTACCCTAATCAAATTTAGTCTTCTTCTATTCTCAAATCCCAGCCATCACTCATATATTCTTTTAAACCCTCTTTTTAATTTTATAATTTCAACCTTCTTTTCTAATCCTTATCTAGTGGACATTTTCTCTTCATCAGAAGATAAATTTTAAATTCTCTATTTTATTTTATATAGCTCTCTATGACTTTATTTATTTTTCAATTTCATTATTTCTCTTTTTGATATTTTCAATTGCAAATTTTAACTCAAACAATTATAATTTAGGTATTAATCTATTTTTTTATTCTCTTCATGAATTTATATATTTTATTTTATTCTCAATTTAGTGATCCTTATTATTTATTTGTTTATCTTTCGTTCTATTCTATTATATGTAATTATGTTGCATATAAATTTTTAAAGTGAATTGATCAATTTACTAATTTAAAATATATATTTTTTATTTTTAGAAATAATAATGAAAAAATATTTCAAAAGAACCACTAGAATTTGAAGTCACTCTATTAGTCTCTTCTAATAAAAAGAAATTCTTAGAATTGAAGCGAAAAAAGTTAGCGGTTAATGTAATTTTTGGTTTTTTTGTATTCAAATAATTAATGTGCATTTTTATATTTTTAAATTTAAATTAATATATCTTTTGATAGTAATGTGCATTATTTTTGCCCCCTCAACATAAATTTTCTGGGTGCGTTACTGGAGATCGAGATATCTTTCAAGAAGAATTTTGACTATTAACTCACTAAACAAACTTGACAATGGCAATTTGTAAATCCGTTGAAAAAATCAATCTCCAAAATATATCAACCGAAATCGATCTTAATATTCTTTAGCAACCACTGACCATTCGGTAGCCAAATCAATATCTATTAGGCAAATGTTTTAGAATTTGTCATGATATTATTTTTTAAAAAAATTTAAATGGATAGAAAAAATAAACAGAAATAGTTATATTTTTAACGCTTTTTTTTAAGTAATAGCCTTTTCTAGATTTGCTTGAATTATTTTGCATAGACCTTTTTTCTTCTTTTATTTATCTTGTGTTTTTGTATATTGTTGGAATTTATTAAAAATCGAAATCTACACTTTTCGAACAAAGAGTTCTGTAACCATATTATGATATCATTTTCCTAAAAAATTATGCTAATAAAAAAACAACATAAATAATTATATCTCTAACAAAATTTAATCAATATAAAAATTTTACAAAAACATGCAATTATTTATTAATTAGCAAAAATGTATGACTATTCAGGTGTTCACTATCTTAACAATCATGAAAACAAACAAGTGAAGCTAAAAGCTTGTATACTAGTATTTTAATATATATATATATAAACGTTTTTTATTATTTAACAACGTTTTTTTAAAAAGTGATGCTAAAAAGTGTTACTAAAATAGAAAAAAATATGACTTTAATTTTTAAAACACTTACATGGTTATTATAGCCATTATAAACATAGACATACTAGAATTAACACACACGTATATGCGCATTTTAGTATAAATATTGCTAAATTAAAGTAATGGTTTTATTATTTTAACAACGCTTTTAAATAGAATTTAATTTTGATGTGTAAACATTATGGTTCTGAAAATCAGACCGGATCGACCGATTCGACCGGATTAACCGGAAATCGGTTTTATAGTCGGTCTGGTTGACATGCAAAACCGTCTTGCAAAAATCGGTTTAAAAACCGGCCAAACCAGTGATTAACCGGTGAACCGGCTGAACCGGCCAGGTCAAAAGACCGATTCTCTAAAAAAAACGTAAAAACCCCACCCCCCAAAACACCCGACCCTCTCTCCCTTCTGTCTCACTCTCATATTCCAACTAAATCACTAATTTGCCTAACCTTTGAGAGAAAACACCGCAGCCAACATCAGCTCCCAGCAACCACCACGACATCCCTTCTCCCTTCTCCCTTCTCCCTCACTCTCATCAATTTCACTCCCCCAAATCCTTAACCCACTATGGTGCTACTTCCTTCTCTCTCTCAGCCAGGCGCCAGCAGCCCCCGCCTCCTCGTCTCTTCCTCGTCTCGCTCTCAGCCAACAACAGCAGTATCCGGCGACCCATCATCCGGAAAGCTGACCACCATTCTTACCTTCCCTCTTCTCTTCTCGCCTCTTCTTTTCCCTTCGAACGCTTCTGCCCCCCACTCAGCTCTCGTCACTGCCACAGAGAGAAGCTAGGTTGTGGTTAGAGGATTCTAGACCTGATAATTGCTCCGTTCTTGATTATCCAACATGGCTTAATACTGCTTGTTTGCTGAATGATGTTGGTGTCATCATTACTGTGTTGTTTCTGTTTCATGTGACCTGATTCTACCTGCTGTCATGCTAAACTGTACTTGTAAAATTAAGTTTGATGCTGCCTCTGTACATGCAATCCATGCTTTTCTCATGTTAATTGCAATTTTTAGATTCATGTGCTTATATTTTGCTGCTACTTGCTACCCAAATTTCTAGAAATTGTTCTATTTTTAAACTTGTTCCTTAAGAGTTGAACGTGACACTTTTCAAATTCTTAATATCACTATATTTCTCTTCCTTAATGATCTATGAAGTTGTTTAGTTATAAACTTTGATGTTTGAAGTTGTTAGTGAACCTCTAATATTAAGTTATGAATAATTTATTATGTGAAATTTTAAATTTTATTAAGTTAGACATTATTGAATTTATATATTTAAAATTATTTTTAGGTTTTTTAATAATTTTATTTAATATTTTATTAAACCGGTTGAACCCCGGTTGAACTCCGGTCGAACCAGTGAACCATTGAACCAGTAACCTCACCGATTTATTGACCAGTCCGGTTCTCGCAACCTTAGTGCTTATTGAGAAATCTTTAGTGGATATCGACTTCATAACCGAGCTTCGCACCTATCATAGGTTTTGTAGTCTTAAGGCTGATGAGCCCAAGTATGAATTAGTGGCCCCGGATCTTGAGGACCGGGTTTGCTGTGGGAGGGTTGTTGATTCTTATTCTCACTTTTTCTTCATGTACGACTGCCTTTTCATCCGTTTGGGGTTTTCCCTTCCTTTCTCTGATTTTAAAATGGACGTTTTGTCCTATTGCCGAGTTGTCCCTACCCAGTTTCATCCCAATTTTTGGGGTTTCATGAGGATCTACCAACTTGTCAGCCAAGAGCTTGGTTTCCCGACTTCTTAAAAAATCTTTTTCTATCTCTTCCACTTGACTAAACCTTTCAGTGCTTCCAATAAAGAAAACAAACAGCAGTGGGTGTCTTTCCGGGCTATTCAAGGTTGGAAAGTTTTTTGCATCTTTGATGAGTCCTTTCACGAATTCAAAAACTTTTTCTTCAAGGTCCAGGCCATAGAAGGCCATCATCCTTTTTTCTTGAATGAGAACAACCAGCCCCGATTTCCTCTGTATTGGTCGGAGGCCTCCCCCGTTGAGAAATACAGCCTGAATGATTTGGATGAGATAGAAGAGGCCATTGTTGGATTTTTTCGAGAGGCTTGTAGGTGAGCTCCAAACCTGGATACTAAAAAATTCCTTGTTAGCTCTCCAAGATTCGTCCAAACTGAGCTAGGTAATTTTTGTTTCTTTGTGGCTGTTTTTAACGAGTTTCGATTTGCAATGTGCTTTCCTTCGATTTGTAAGCTGATTGACTTTTATTCTTTTTTTCAGAAATGGTGAAAAGCGGATCGAGTGTTACTTATCAAAAGGTGCAAAGGCGAAGAGGAAAAATTCGGACGGCTGGGGTCTGTATTGCCCTTCTTGATATACTCGACAAAACTTTCTTGAGTTCTTTTCAAAAATCCATCGAGGACCTCCAGTGGAGGATTGTCTTGTATCAGGAAGAAGAGAAGAGGCTGCAAGAGGAGAATTCCTGGCTGAAGGAGGAGCTCGCTTGGTTCCAGGATAGGGAGAAAAAGTTAATGGCCCAATGTGCATTGGCTGAGGGGTTGAAGGAGAAGGCGGAGTAGAATTATGTTAGGCTTTTTTTGAGAATATTGATCTGTAGAAGTAGCTAGAGTTGAATCAGGAAGCTTATCAGGACCCGAAGGATTCTTTCACGGTGTTCAAGGAACAAGTCGGAGTTATCGCTCCTGACTTGGACCTTTCACCTCTCCATTCCGACAAGGTCGTCATCGATGGGGTGATTCTCTCTCCTCCTCATCCTGAAACCAATTTTGAGCTGAAGACTCATGGGCAGCGTATTGTTGAGTCTCCTCCTTGTGAGGTGGAGCAACAGGAAGGATTAATTAAATTATTGACACATGGAATGTGTTGTGTGTATATATATATATGTTCGTGCAATTCTTCTTTCTATCCCGAGTTGTTTTCGTCTTCCACTTGGATATATATACAAACACGTTACCACCACATCTTTTTAAATAGTTAATGCACTTTAATTTGCTGCTTAATGTAATAATCAAAACTGTTGCATTATTCATGTCAACTTCGAAAGAAGACAAAATGCATCTTCTATATGCGTTGTATCAAGTGTCAAATTTCTTAAAAAAGTTTAGGGCATTAAGCAAAATATTACTATCTCCTATGCTTTATATTTGTCAATGGGATCACTTCTTAGTATGTATACCCAAGATAAAAATAGGCCAAATAGCTGCTCAAGAATTTATAACTTAATCTATGATCTGTATTTAATTTGGTCTAATTTATTATTAGGACAATTTTCGTATTTAAATTGTTTCACTCTCAATATTACGTAAATACATTGTTTCACAATTTAATACGTAAATATATTGTTTCACATAACTATATAAATCGTTACTGGCAGTAGCGGTTTACAAAAAAACAGAAACCGCTAGTACCAGCCGCGGATTACATGTATGGTGGATTGTTCATAAACGCTGCTGCCAGCAGCGGTTTATATTGGTTGATTTGCATGCGTAAACCGCTGGTACCTATAGCGGTTTACATTTAGTGTGTGTTATTGGGGTCCCTATATAAACCATGGAGGGGCCAAATGTGGAGATGTAGAGTGTTATTTACAAATGAATGAGGAGAATAGTGTTAAAAAAATACAATACTCAAAGTATTAAATTATATAAATAAAGACCATTTTTTTATTCTCATCTCTTTTAAAATTTATAAATAATAAAATAATTTATTTTTAACCAAAAGTTCACTAAATTATATATTTTTCTCTTTAAAAATCATTTCATTCTTTTATTTATATCAACTATACAAAAAAATTCGGAGAGTTTGGAACATGGGTTGTGTTCTTTGCTCCTGATTTGCATTTGAGATTCTAGCTAAATGAATTTTTTTTATTTGTGAAACTTTGTTGTCTTATGCCAAAAAATAAAAATTATTTGTATTTTATAGTTGATTGATTGGATAAATAATAGTGATAGCATCATAATTTTGATGAATAAAATAAAAAATATAAATATGCATGTAATAAAAAAAATTATTTAGCTAGAATCTCAAATACAAATCAGCAGCAAAGAACACAACTCATGTTCCAAACTCTCCGAATCTTCTTTGTATGGTTGATATAAATAAAAGAGAATGAAATGATTTTTAAAGAGAAAATTATATGATTTAGTGAACTTTTGGCTAAAAATAAATTATTTTATTATTTATAAGTTTTAAAAGAGATGAGAATAAAAAAAATTAGTCTTGATTTATATAATTTAATACTTTGAGTATTGTATTTTTTTATTTGTAATTTAGTCTCACTTTTAATAATAAACACAAATAAAAAATTTATTACATGCATATTTATATTTTTTAAATTATATTGTGAAATGATAAATTAAATTTATTATTTATGATATTATTTAAATAGTATATACCATTAATTATTTATTTTGTAATTATTTTTTAGATAAAGATTAGTAAAATTATTTGTTTTCCTACTCAACGTAAACTGCTGTTGCCTCTAGCGGTTTACACACGTGTCCCAAAGTAGCGGTTTATGACCAATCATAATCATGCAGAAACCGTGGCAGGCAACAGCGGTTTCTATGCTGTCACAACTCAACATAATCTGCGGCTGGCAGCAGCGAATTTTGTTTCTGTAAACTGCTACTGCCAGTAGCAGTTTCCATACGTAATTTTGAAGGTGAAACAATTTATTTAGGTGAATTGCCCTCATTATCATCATCATATTCTTCTTCTTTTCCTCCTTCTCATCCTCCTCATTTTTTTTCTCATTTTTCTCTTTTATTATCATCGTCACCACTACCACACCACCACCTCCATTTCCTCCTTCTCTTTTTTCTGGTTCTCTTTATTTTTTCAATTTGAATTTCTTTGATATTTTCCTCATCCTCTTCTTCTATCTTCATTATTATCATCATTGTTATCTTATTGTCATTGTCATCATCTTTTTTTTCTTATATGTATAACAGTTTAAATTCAGAATACACTGAAATCTTTTTAACGATAAGTTTAGACCAGAATGCACCAAAATTAAATCTAGAATAATGCATCGAAATTAAATCCAAAATTCACCGAAATGACTTAATGATAACTCAAAACTCCTCCTCTTCCTTTTTCTTCTTTATTGTCATCATCATCTTATTCATCTTTTCCTCCTCCTCGTCCTCCTCTTTTTTTTTCTCATTTTTCTAGTTCGTTATCATCATCACCATCACCACATCACCACATCCATCTCTTCCTTTTCCTCCTCATCTTTTTTCTTTTTTTATTTAAATTTTTTCGATCTGCTCCTTCCTTTTCTTCGTCCTCCTCCTCCATCATCATTATTATCATCATCATTGTCATTATTTTCATCATCGTTGTCTATTTTTTATATGTATAATCGTTCAGATCCATAATGCAGCAAAGTTTTTTTAATGATGAAGACACAGTGACAAACTCGGTTTTAAACAGGTTCAAACTAAAAGTGTACCTTATTTAAATTCAGAATACACCAAAATTTAAATCCAGAATGCACCGAACTCAAAACTCCTCCTCCTCCTTCTTCTTTTTCTTTTTCTTCATCATTATCATCTTTTTCTTTTTTCTTTTTTGTTCTTCTTCTTGTTGTATTACCTTCTCATTATTCGCCTGGTTTACTCTTTTAACAAGAAAAAAAATCAAACAAAAAAAAGAAGAAACGCATAATGTTGCAAAATCACTAAGAAAATGAGGAGAAAAATAAAAAATACAACAACAGCAATAAAAGAACAACGATGAGAAGAAGATGCACGAAGAAGAAGAAGAAAGAACGCAAAGGAGGAGGAAGAGAGAAACGTGAGAATGTTTACGTAATTGGAGCGTATATTCACACTCTCACTAATGAAATTTGATTTTTATTGGGTTTGAACCAACTTGGTTGGGCTTGGTTATTAGAAAGATTTGAATGTGTAGCATGACTCTATTTTTTTGTATATTCTTTTTAGGATTTTGCTAAGGGCAAAACACCTCAATAAACCAAATGCACATCAATATTACCTGAATGTCCTCAACTAGAAAATGCAACATCAAAATCCCAAAACACATTTCTATATAAATTGAATTGATTAAATTCGATTTAATGAAACAATAGTAAATCGAATCCAATAGATTCGAATTAGGTGAAGAACGTTATTGAATGAAAGTTGAATCAAGTAGGTTCGGATTAAGTGTAAGGTTAAAATGCTAATAAATCGAGTGGATTGACTTCGATTTACATATTTGCTTCATCTCCCATAACTCGAATCTAATGGATTCGATTTGCATGGATTTTGGTTAATAATTTGTGCATGATATATAATTAATGAATTTTTTTAAGGTTTATCAATATATAATAATATCAATAATAATTTT
>NC_029778.3:16236720-16254647 GCF_000817695.3 Arachis duranensis | reverse complement strand
ATAATTATATATAAAATTACTAAATTATATATATACTTTTTCAAAATTTTGAGGGACCAAAACCAGTACTTACCTTTTCTTTAGATCCGCCCCTACCTTAATGTATGGTTATATATACTCCTCATTCCCCGTTGTCTACAAAAGATGGTTTAATATTATCCCCAAAAAAAATTTCAGAAACAAAGAAATCACTCCTCTTCTAATTAAAGTGGAGCATAACTTCTTTTTCAATATGCACCGACCATCTAATAAGTCTGTTTCGGCAAACACTCATGATTGACTATCTGTCAAGGAAAGTCACGCATGTGCATCATCGCACTTCAATCAAATAGGACTATAGGAGGGTCTATGTCATGCTGATGCACGGAAAGTCCCGTCATAATATCACTAACTTTTTCGAAAATTTAAACTAATTAATTAGCAAACCTGCCTAGGTCATATCATATATTCAAAACAAGCATCGCAGCCGTCCAAAGAAGCAACCAGTCCGATCCGGCTAGTTTCACACTTTGACCGGTCACAATTGTAGACTCAGAGTCGATAATATAAAAAGGTTATTAAATAGAGAAAAATTTTACATCCATCCATGTAAAAAATACATGGATATTATCCAAATTTTTTTGGCTATATACATCCTCTTTCAATCTCCAAATCATTTGTAATTCACGCATTATATATAACGTAAATTTTCTATGACATTTGTTCAACATAAACCTTTTGCTGCAACCTAAACCTCTTCCTTCTTCTTGTGTTATAAGCTTCGCTATTTTCTTCTACTCGCGTTTTCTTTCTTGTTATTCTTCTTCTTCTCTATTCGCGTTCTTCGTTATGGATCTGAATTTACTTTAACCTAATTAATTAGCTTCGTCGTTCTTCTTCTTCTTCTTCTTCGTTTTCTTCTTCGATCTGGACTTTTGAATTGAAACAATGAATGAATCAACTTCAAAACAGTTGAATGAGATTATTACATTGAGACAGCTAGGAAATGATTGTTGCATGCTATCACAATAATTTTAAACACTGAACAAAGTAAAAGGAGGCCACCGAACCGAACAACATTCATCTAGTGAATCAAAATCACAAAGGCCACCGAACCGAACAATGTTCATGTGGTTATAAATGGTGATCAACTTTCAATCAACAAGAATAGTATTTCTCCTCCTCTTCCTCCTCCTCCTTCTTCTTTCAAATTTGCGCACGTAGGTAATCATTACCAATAACACCAACATTTTTCTCGGTTAAGTGGAGTTGCTCATTTTGATTCATTTGATTGTTAATGTGTTCAGTTGAGTCTTTTTGCATGCAGAAATATTTTTCTTACTGATTGAATGCTTATCACGTTTATTCAGCATATGATTGGTGTTCGGTTCAGTGGTGTTGACAATTTCGGTTCACCTGATTGTACTCGATGAACGAAACATAATCCATTATATGAAATCAAATTCAAAATACCTCTGTTTACAATTTAGATATTATCAATTCAATTCAGATCCAGAACACCTGCGTCCATTCAATTCAATTTCAATTTAATTTAATAATTGCATTCCATTCAATTCGATTGAAAAAATAATCCATTAGCAAAATGTTGGTGTTGTTGGTGATGACGATAACGAAAGAGGAGAAGAAGAAGAAAAAGAAGAAGAAAAGGAGGAGGAGGAGAAGCAAAAGAAGAATATGTGTGCGCAAAGAAGAAGTCGTCATTAATGCGCGTAACTTTATTTGGGCTTGGGCCAACTTGGTTACATGGATGTGTAGCACGCCCCTATTAAATATTTTTAAAATATTAGTATTTGATAATTTTAATAATTTATTTTTATTATAAAATATATCATTAAAATTAACAGATAAAATTACTCTTTTAAAGAAGGTCCGTATGTTTATCATGAAACCATAAAAAAAAATAAAGTCAAATTGAGCAACCATGTTAAAAAATTACCACCAATTATCAAGAGTAAATTAGAGAAAGTGAGAAAGGAATCCAAGAACTGACACCCTATATGAACAAGAGATGATGAATATAAAAAATTTGAAGTTCATGAATATCTCACAAACTATGTTGTTAATTTGGAAAAAAAAAAGATTATGTACATGCCAATTCTGATAATATTTATAGTGTTTGGGCTACTTTTTCTTTTAGTATTATTATCTTACTATTTTCATATCTGCTAAATTGTTGTAGGAATATCATGTGTACATGCATGTACTGTCCTGTCTAGCATGAACAAGCCACCAGAAATTTTTTGTCATTTATTGGTGATCATAGAATGATACAAAGCAATATATAACCACCACATAAATCTAATACCTGGACAATCTTTGTGGGAGGTTTCAAAGTTCAATAAGCCACTTGCACCAAAGGTTAAGAGGCCACCAAAAAAATTGAAGATAAAAAGAAAAATGAATTCTGATGAAAAATATGGAGGTGGAAAGAGATCGAGGCTTGACATTAAGAAAAATGATAACACTCATTTAAAAAGGTAACTTAAAAAAATTACTACTGTAGTGATAAAGGTCACACCAAGAGAAGTTGAAAAAAGAAAAAAATTGATTGATGTAGCTGCTGCTGCGGTTGAGGCTGCTAAAAAAAAAACAAAAGCGGCAAAGGGAGGAGTGATCCACCAACCGATCAAACATGTGCTACTGTCTCTGATGGAACCAACTAAGAAGCTGAAGGAGGAAATGTGTCACCTACTGATGTAACACCTATTGCTGGCAGCCAGTGATATCCAACCAGTCGAAATTGAGTTGTCTCAACCCACCTATTCTGAATAAGAGGACTCTCAACAGGTAAAGATATAAATGACATTATTATATCATAACCTATTATTGTAAGCTGACTTCGAAACCTGAATATTTTTACATCATATAGTTTGTTGGAAATATAAGACCTGCAAAGTTGCCGGCAAGAAGAAGAAGTTCTCCACCGACAAGTGCTACCACAGTCAATCCATTACAGGGTGCTAGTTTAGCAACAACATCAAGAATAGCAAGTATCATGAAGTTCGTGCCTACTCTCAGTTTCAAGGCACCAAGGAAGAAGATTTGAAGAAATTAATTAAATATATTTAGGGAAGTTATGAACATTAGTATGTGGCACTAGGCTTTTAATATTTTGTTAAAATTTAGACAATTTAGGCAATGGCTACTTTGATCAGCCCTCTTAAGACATGGTTGTTTTGTTATCACACTGGATCTTTTGATGCTAATACCCATGATGTTTGTTTTTGTATTTTTTTTGTTCAACTATAATAATTACTTTAATATAAGTCATAATTGTTAGTTTAAGTTGCTTTATGCAATCCTATTTAAATATAAGTTAGCTTTTTTAGTTTATGCATTTTTTTGCAATGTTGTTTAATTACGTGCGAGTCACAAAAATTATACAAATTAAACTATTCATTCAATTTAAATATTCATCACACAATACATCTTCCATTACATTACATTTCACATGAATTTTTCAATAAGTTTTACTTCAAAATCTGTAACAAATCAATAACAAAAACACCACTATCATGAACACAGCTACCATTAAACAAATGAATCATAAATTTTTTACTCCTTACATCAGCTTCCAAACTCCCAACTCTCCATGCTAGGTTCATATTCATTTCAGCATTGACTCTATCAGAATCTACTATCCCATTACCTTCATCTATTCTAATATCAGCCCAAACAAACATATTACACCAAATCTTTTTCCTTGTCTGAAATGATCCAACCAAAGATGAAATCAAGCAGACAAGAACAAACAAACAAAATGATCATATGTTTAACTTACATTATAATTGGGATATCCAAAAAATGACTTGTTTTGATTTGATTCTGTTTCATACCATTGCAGAATTGGACGGCTGTCGTACCCACATTATTCCGGCACCTTCGCACTTCGATGGAGAGTGAACCGAGCTTCCAGATGCTGTGCTTCAACCACCCATCATGGTGCCTCAACTAATAGCGACAAATGACAAAACTTTAACAAGGAGAAGAGCAACAACAATAAGAACATAAAGATGAATAAAAAGACAAGAGGAAGAAGGAGGAGGTTGAAGATGAACCTAACTCAGATAAATAATAAGAAAATTAGGGTTTCAGGAACTTAATTGGGTACAAATACAACCCTTGCCACGCCAGCTAACCGTTGCAGCGTCCAACGTGACAGAGAGAGTGTGTCATCTCAACACTCTGTTTGTCTAGTCATCGTCGGAAAGAGTCGAGGGACTCCATTAGTGCCCAAACTTAAATATGGAGGACCAATACAAATTATTTTAAATTTCAGAGACCAAAATAAATAATCACGTGAATTTCAGAGACCAAAATAAAAATTTAGTCATAAATTTATGTATCTTTTTCATAAAGCTTTTTGTATCCTGTGATTTTTTTTGGTTCCTTGTGAGTTTAAAATGAATTTAAGTCTATTACTTGCAAATTATTATTCATCATGAAGCTAGTAGTTGAATTAAAAAGATAATATGTAATATTCAATAATTTTTTATTTGTTTTATTTTAATATATATTTTATATATATGTAATATAGTTGGAATTTAAAAAGATAACATGCTAATCTGAGGTTAATTACTATTTTTTGTAAGATTATAAAAAAATTTAAAACCTGATAATTTATTTATTTATCTTTTTATTTGTTTTATTTTCCAAAAAGCGTTACACTCTTTTCTTTTACTCCACACATTAGCATGTATTAGTTAACTGTACATTGTGATTGAGTTGAACCGATAATTTTTTTAGATTATATTATTTTATTTCTAGAGTGTACTTCATGATTGGAATGACGAAGAGTGTTTGAAGATGTAACACTTTATCACTCAAAGTTTTATACTTAAGCCATAAATTAAAAGTGATGAGATATTACGATACCTAAAAAAAGAAGTATGCATAATACTTAAATAATAACAATATAACTAGGAGTCTATGGAGATAAATAAAATCGAGCACGGACATCTACACTCGAACCACATTAACACAAGAGAACGTTGTATACAGAAACAAAACAGATTTATATCTATAGGTACATAAGTTCCGGAATAATATACATAATATTTACTAGTCTCGACCTGCAAAGAAGAGACCGGCTAGAACATTACAAACCAGAAAATGTGCAAAATAAGATCCCCTTTCTCCAAAATAAAAGTTTCTAAGAGAAATATATAATAAAACTTTTAAAAGTGGAGAAATGCTAAATACAAAACAAGTATCAACAAAAGTCTATTTCACTTTGCCAAAAGAGTCATGCACACTCAATGGGGTGCATCACGCCTTACCTCTGAAAAATAGAAAATCCACGACATGGGAGAATCTGAAGGTTCCCAATAGGGTAATAGTTCTAAATAAAGACTATATAAAGAGAGATGAACCCTCTAGGCAATCCTAAATCTCCAACTTCACAAAAGTTCAAGCGTAGGGTCTTAACTAATCTCAACAAGGTCAATTTCTAAAATCTTAGCTCTATCAATTACCTCTAGCCTCAATCATTCTCAATACACCGCCATCTTTTCTCCCAGTATTCAATTGCTCAGTTCAGTATTTAGTTCAGTAACATCAATCACAAATAATAATCAATACGGGATTAGTTTGCTAAGTTTAACATACTGTGAACTACCATCGATCTCATTCATTTCCATAGTCATAATCACCATTTATCCCAAGTCTCAATAGTGAAATCATACACAAACAATAAGCAGTACAAAATAAACACAATTAGAGAGCAATTACAATAAATAGTACATTTAACAGTTAACAAAAAGTCAATTAGGCAAACCAAAACAGTTATGCAGACCCAAGCAATTTCAAACAAATGCAGTATGATGCACGCCTGTCCTACTGACCATGAGCTCACGTGTCGATTAAACTGCCAGAACCCGACACATCCAATAGCTAACTCGGATATCGTCTCTCTTCTGTGCATCCCAGGAGGCATACAATTGAGGGATGAGTGTCCTACCACCTTCTCCTGTGAAGTCGTGCCATATTGATCGAGGGATTAGTGCCCTACTACCTTGCAAACAGAGAGAATGTGTTTTCAGGGATATAGTGCCTGTCACACTCTAGGGATATAGTGTCCGCACAATCTTAGGATATATTTTCTAGCACACTTTTCAATCATAATCATAATCAATCAAAATCAAAATCAAAATCAAAATCGGAATCATAATTACTTATATTCATATTTATCACAAAGATAATTATCCTCAAGCCGTGAGCGGGATGAAACCACCATCCTCACCACAGTTGAGAATTGAAACGAAGAGAATTCTCACCCTTCTATCCAATCCTTCTGATGCAACAAGTAAGGAAATTCTCAACCTCAAACTTATCCACCACAACAAAAGAGGGAATCTTTCATCCTCAACTATTCACTCTGGGATATAGTACACGCCACACTCTTGGGATATAGTGCCCGCCTTACTTTTCAATCATAGTTTTCATCTTAAGCCTCATATAAATCCTCACATTTTGATCTAAGCCTCTAATCGATTCAATTCAATCCTAGTCATAATCTTAACCAGCTTCGTAGAGCATAACTCATCATAATCCTATTCACATACATATATATGTATAACCGAAGAGAATCCTCAACCTCCTCAATTCTTGAGCGGGACTATACTACCATTCTCACCGTGAGCGGAACGAACTATCATCCTCACATCACACTGCAACTACGAACAAGCGAGATAAAACCACTGTCCTTACCCGGTGCAGGTGCCAAGTCAATACGCAAGCGGGACGAAACCCACGCTCTTGTTAATTCAGTCTTTCAGACCACATTCATTCAAAATTATTTACTCAAATCAATTTCGTAAGTTATGACATTCATTAACCCCAATTCTTTATCAATTTATCAATTTCGTTATCTCGTGAACGAAACTAAACCATCGTCCTCATCGTGGGCGGGACGAACCATTATCCCCTATTTTCATCCGATTAACCAAGTGTTTATTTAGGAATTAATTCAATTCAATTTATTAGATATACCCATAGTTATTTCAAAACTTAAAAATTGGTTATCAGATGTCATACAGGGTTTACAGGGGGTCATAAGCGTGTCAGGAAGGCTAAACAGTAAAAAAACAGCATTTTGTAAAAACCAAGTCATGTGCGTACACACACCTCTGTGCGCACGCACAGATCAGCAAGCTTTCCAACGTGATGTGTGCTTACCTCCCTATGCGTGTGCACAAGTTCATTTTTTTCTTCTTGTGTGTACGCACGCCCCTGTACACACGCATGCATAAGAAAGTTTTTTGGTGTGCTACAGAATTTGTAATTGATAGTTTTTCACACTGATTTTCAAATGTTCATAACTTTTGCTACAAAATTTATTTTTCTTTCATTCTTGGACAGTCTTAAATTACTCTTCCCCAGCTTTAATTCAAGATAAAGTTCATTCAATTTCAAACTTCGAGCGTCAAGTTATGGCACGTCAAAATTGCTTAAAAATAATTTTTTTACACAAAATTCTGCATAGATCAACTTTTACAAATTCTCAAATTTACCTCTTTTAAAACCAACATAACCTAATTCCTATGTACCCTCTATACTCAAACATCAATCCCAAATCACATCCTAGCTATTCAAGACCCAATCAAACAATTCCAATTTCCATAAATTCCGAACTCAACATTATACCGTAACAAACTCAATGCATATTACATTATAGCATATTCACATAGTCAATCCTCATCAACTTATATTACCAATATTCCTCCGATCATAGCCTCTGGCCCAATTATCATTCAACAACATTTAATAATCAATCAAACCACAATCCGTATCCAATTTCAATCATACATATATATAGCTCATCAAGACTCAATTCATCAAAATCATGCCACATCATGTCACCATTCAACCATCAACCAGTATTTATTATTCACAATAAACCATCAATATCAACCACATCAATTATCTCAATTCATCACTAACCTAGGGTCACTTAACCTAGATTTTACATAACATTACATAGTGTTTACCCGAAACAAAAATCCATATCTTCGTTGATGGTAGATTTTCAAATCCTTTGAATCTCCTTTTCAATCACATCCAAGCTTTAACCAAAACCACTAAGCCTCACCCGATCCTCCTCAGATCAAATGGCGCACCCAATTCTACACCAATTCAAACCAACCTTCCAAGCTACTCAATTTCAATCTAATTACATCAATTATCAAGTATTTACACTAGAATTTTCACTCAAAATTGGGGATAATGGAGGAATTGAGTTTTTTTTTTTTTTTACTTTGCTCCACATAATCATGGGTCAAAACTCCACTAAAAAATGTACTTAAACTCCCACCTAAAATATTAAAATCACAATTTTTCAACACCTCAAACTCCAAACTCAAAAACAGATGAAAATGGAGAAATGAGATAAGGTTATTGGGATTACTCATTGCAAAAGTTAGATAAAATTGAAGAGAATGACGAGGTGATCACGTGGCCACAAATAAGTCTTCGATTGAAGCTCTGGAATGAGAGAAAATTGGATTTGAATGGAGGTATGAATAGTGACTCACTCTCTCTCTCTCTCTCTCTCTCTCTCTCTCTAAATGTAAGATTATGTGATTTGAGTGTGAAATGGGGTGTGTTACGTTTTTATATAAGTGAGTGAGGGGCATTTATGTTCTTTCATCTATTGGTTCCACTTAGGACCAAAATCTTTAAAATAAGTGTTCCGATTTTTATTCTAAATATTTTTTTAATTATTTTTACAGTTTTATTTTTCTCATACGTAATACCGAACAGACTTAAGTCTGTACAGTTAATTATAATGCCGATAATTACATTTTTGCACTCTAATTAATTTTCTGAGTTCGATTTATCCGTAAATTTTTTAATTTTAAATTTTAAAATTTCTTTCCAAACAAAATATTTTAAAAATTCTCTTAGCTTACTCTTATTTAGTTAATTAATTATTCAATTAATATTTTTTCAAATCTTACAAAAAATATTAAAAAATTGTCAGAAGGCTATACTGAATGATGAGAAAGTGATTGTGGTGGACAAAGTTCTTCCTATAGTGCCAGAGTAGACAAATATTGCTAAGATGATTTTCAGATCTGATGTTTTCATGATGATTCAAATGTCAAAAAGGAAAGGAACGAACTTCCCAACATTTCATGCATTTGGCCAAAACATCTGGATTTAGTAGCATAACATTTCTTTGTAATGTATCCAACTTATGGGTCATGGAGTTCTTCAACTAGTAGCCATACCGCAAACTTTTAAATGTCTTAGAAACAATATCAGCCAGCTCTAATAACCAATGACCGACCCTGAATAACATAAAAACCTTAATCTAACTGACCGATTGATCGCGATTTTTTATCCAAATCAATCGTTTGTTGACACCAAGACAACCGTCTGTCGACTAACCCTCCAATTGACCGCCAGTCGATTCGAGATGACGTAGGAATGTAGGATAGAAAGCGAAAAAGTGAATGTAGGATAGAAAGCGAAAAAGTATGGTAATTATAAATAATTTATAAATTGATAGTTGAGAGTTGAGAGTCGTTAAATATTAAAATATTAAAATAAGTTGATAGTTGAGAATCATTAAATAATTTAGTAAGTTTAACTAAATTATCATCATCTAATAATTATTAACTATCAATTTTATATAAAGTTAAGTAATTAACTATACGTGAGTTCTACTATAAAATAAATAAATGTTGTAAAAGATTTTTTTTTTTTTATCTCGTCCATCATAGCCTGTTGTTGTATATTCTCTTTTGGGCCATATTCTAGTCTCCTATTTCTTTTTCTATAAGGCCCACTTGCTCTTCTGGCTATTCACAAGTCTTCTTTTGTTTTTCATTCAATCTGGGTAGAAATTCCGTACCGTTTTCAACTGAGCTTATGCTGTTACCGGCTTACCGCCTACTTCCTTCTTTTTCTTTTTCTTTTTTTTTTTCTTATCTCACTTAGATCTTTGATAATCTCTCCTAGGAAAGATTACCCATCCTAAAATTGGTCCCAAATCCTCTAGGTTCTATAGGATTCTGGTCCGTCTAGTTGAATTTTTTGATAAAAAAAATCTTTGTATTGTTTATCCTAACCCATAGGATTAAGGCCTAAATTTTATGGAACTGACCTATTGACAGTACTAAATACGATATATTCCAAATTCATAATAGAAAAGATAATATTGTCAACATCTAGAAATCGGCTCATAAAATTAGTCATAAAAAATGGTTGTGAAATACCAGTATCGAAGTAGGATGGGTAAATATTTCTTGAATATGAAAGCATAAACAAATCTCTAAGGGAAAATTGTTATTTAGGTGAGGCAAATTATCATTTTCTTTTTTAACCCAATTACGGAGTCTAACAAAAAAAACAATTAACTTTAGTCAATAAATAAGTAAATTTTCAATTACTCACAAATTTTTAAAATTATCTTTTTCTTTTATTTTTTTTCCAAACACCATAATTTCAACTATCATCAACCATTAGTCATCATTACCTATTACTGCTGGCTACTTTAGATCTGTTCTAAGATGTCCCTAAAACGGATATTGTGTAAATAAGCTTATGTGAAGAGGTTGGAGATAATCACGAATCCGCCTGAAGTGCAAAATCTATTAAAAACTATTGATTATAAAAACAACTTATAAATAAAAACAACTAAAAACTATGTCAACTTATTTTATTCAGGTATAACAAGTTGAATTTTGATTGAATTCCATTCTAAAGACGATTCTGTTGCATGAGTCACCAAACTAAAAGAAAAACCGTAATTTCATTATGTATATATAATATAAAAATACATATTAATTAATATAGTAATACAAATAATAATATACTAGACATATAAATAATATTGTTATCAACTAAAAGAAAACATGCAATTTCATTATATATTTAAAGAAACGAATATAAAAATACATATTATATTTGTAAATAATAAAAGTAAAAAACGATACACAAATAATAATTATAAAAAAAATCTAGGAACCAACTATAGTAGCTAACTAAGCTAATCTCTTTTCATTTTAAAATTTTAAAAAATAGGATAATAATTTTTTTTATAAGAAACCTATTTTTTAATTAATTAATTAGAATTAACTTTACTCCTAATTATTTAAATAACAGGATCGTAATGATAATTTGACTAACTCCGTTGTTCCACACGTCTACAACTAACCCAGTTGATCATCTATTAACTGAGGATGAAAAAAAAATGAAAATTATATTTTTCACTCTCACACGCGTATATTCAATTTAAAATGTTAGAAATAAGAGATTAAATTGAAAAAAGAATTTGTATATTATTGAGTTGTATTCAAATTATCTATTTAAATTATTTAAAATAATATAATATAAAAGAATATTTATAAATACTAAGAAAATTATATAATAAAAATATAATCTCTTATAATAAATATTCAAATATATTAAATAATACTAATTAATTCTAATTATATTCTACCATAAAATATGATGGCTCTAATATAACTACACTGAAAATGGCAAAATGCTATGTGTTATTAATTTATTGAAAAATTTTACCAACCACTTTATTGGTACAACAATATACTATGTATGAATCGGCGACCAGTAAAAGTTGTCATCTTGCATTTGCATGGTGTATATTGACGAAAAGGTCCATAAAAAAGCAGAAAATAGATACCTAAAGATAATAAATTTGTGACTAAATGATGACTTGTATTAATAAGTCAGTCACATTAAAATAAATTTTAGATGGTTGAAAGTTGATTGGCTCTGTAGATACAGACTCAGATATAATTGGAAGAGACTACATTAAAAAAAGTGATTTCTTCCAAATCTATGACAATTTTGTGGGTAAGTTATTCTTGCACATGTGTTATCATCTCAACCATTGATTAAAAAATTTTTCAACCTTTTATTAATGTATTCATTGATAATAGTAAAAACCTTTAATAAACATATACTATAACAAATACTACATTAATTATTATATACATATACTATATAGTGTATTGGAGAGCATTTATAATTATAATTTATAATCTCTAACTTGTTTTTCATTTTATAAAATACCATCCATCACTTTCTGAAATTCAACATGCATGTCTCACAAGCCTTTAATGCATGTTTCACTTCCTGGAAAACGCAGAGAACTCACTGCCCACTGGTTTTTTCGCCTTCGTTCTATACCCACTACCCAACCCTGAAATTTGTTATCCTAGAACCCACTACCTAACTCTGTTTGATTTTTTCGCCTTCGTTCTATACCCAGCGTCCATTTAGCAAGAATGATCTCCTTCGAGTAACAGGTTTCGAAACTGGTACTCTGCTTTCGTCGGATTGGCGTCGACATCAACTGAGGAGAGGGCGAACGCTAAACTGATGTGGCTCCGGTAGAGAAATTTGTAGCAGAACTTCTGCTAGATCCGAAGCTGTGGCTGCTGGAAGCTGGTTTACCAACATTCATTTTTCGGCTGCCTTCGAATTAGGTGCGTCGGATTAGGTAAAGGTCACCTCCCTCCGACTCCGACAGTGTATTTTTTATCCGTTGAAGCTCAACCTCTGGTTGTCATCAATGTATGTCCGATTAAGTTTTTTTCTTAATCCAGATTAGTTTAATTTGGATGATAGTCTATGTCTTTTAAACGGTTCTCTGTTTAGGGTGTTGGGTTGCTATCCTTGAATTTGGAAATTAAGTTACATTATCCAGTTCTATGCTGTGGCTAGCTTTGGGGAATTCAAATTAAAACCTAATACTGGGGTCGAAAATAATTGGGTTAGTTTAATTGGTTTTGGTTCGTTTAATTTTACATGCAGCTTAGTTTAGCTTCCCGTAGTTGCTGTCATTGGCTCTGTTTATTGACATTTTTGGGTAAAATTATGGCAGGGGTTAAATTATGTCCATAAAGGAGCATGATGTTAAGAATGATTCTGATAATGATTTGGGTGATGATTTCGATTATCAACCGACTGCAGAAGATAATGCTGATGACGACGATGTGGATTCGCTGGATTCCACTAACAAGAGTGAAGAAGTTTGTGGTGTAAAAAGAATAGCGGAATTAATAGTGGAGGATATTTGGAACCTGGAGTTTAGGACGGAGGATGAGGCTTGCCAATTTTATAACGCTTATTCTTGTTGGCATGGATTTGTAATGAGGAAGGACGACGTGGTTAGGGATAATCAAGGTAGAATCATTAGCAGGCAACTTGTTTGCAACAAAGAGGGCTGGAGAAATATGAGGTATCTTGATATGGACGATAGATCAAGGGAGGCAAGGTCACTAACGCGAACCAAGTGTCCAGCTCGGCTTAGGGTAAAGCTTGACTACGGCTGCAGTAGATGGAAGGTATCATGTTTTGTGGAATCTCACAACCACGATCTGACGCCACCCCAATTTGCGCATCTGGTACCGGCCAATCGTCGTCTAACTGTCACTGATAGAGTCCAAGTGGAAAATCTTCATAATTTTGGTGTCAAGAGCTGCCATATTATGGGGTATATTGCATTCCAGAAGGGTGGATATCGTCATGCTGGCTTCACACGGAAAGATTTGTACAACCACATCGATCGTTATCGTCGGGCAAAAGTTAAAAATGGGGATGCCAATGCGGCAATAAACTCTTTGGTTGTTAGGTCTTATAGTGAATGGTTTCGTGCCTATGGTTTATGGGTTGGCGGTTTCCGATTCAATGTGTAACGTTTAGGGTTCACGGTTTGGTCGTTAGGTGTCATAGTGAATGATTTCGTGCCTATGGTTTATGGCTTGGCGGTTTTGGGTTCAATGTGTACGGTTCAATGTGTACGGTTTTGGGTTCACTGTGTATGGTTCAATGTGTACGGTTTAGTGACTAAGTCTTAGAGTGAATGGTTTCGTGCCCATAGTTTATTGTTTGGCGGTTTCCTATTCAATGTGTACGGTTTAGGGTTCACGGTTTGGTTGTTAGGTCTTATAGTGAATGGTTTTGTGCATATGGTTTATGGTTTGGCGGTTTCCGGTTCAATGTTTACGGTTTAGGGTTCACGGTTTGATCGCTAGGTCTTTTAGTGAATGGTTTAGTGTATATGGTTTATGGTTTGCCAGTTTCCGGTTCAATGCGTACGGTTCAATGCGTACGGTTTAGTGACTAGGTCTTAGAGTGAATGGTTTTGTGCCAATGGTTTATTGTTTGGCGGTTTCTGGTTCAATGTGTACGGTTTAGGGTTCACGGTTTGGTCATTAGGTCTTATAGTGAATGGTTTCGTGGCCATGGTTTATTGTTTGGCGGTTTCTGCTTCAATGTGTACGGTTCAATGTGTACGGTTTAGTGACTAGGTTTTATAGTGAATGATTTTGTGCCTATGGTTTACGGTTTGGCGGTTTCCGGTTCAATGTGTAAGGTTTAGGGTTCACGATTTGGTCGTTAGGTCTTATAGTGAATGGTTTCGTGCATATGGTTTACGGTTTGCCGGTTTCCGGTTCAACGCGTACAGTTCAATGTGTACGGTTTAGTGACTAAGTCTTAGAGTGAACGGTTTCGTGCCCATGGTTTATTGTTTGGCGATTTCCCATTCAATGTGTACGGTTTAGGGTTCACGGTCTGGTCGTTAGGTCTTATAGTGAATGGTTTTGTGCCTATGGTTTATGGTTTGGCAGTTTCCGGTTCAATATTTATGGTTTAGGGTTCACGGTTTGATCTCTAGGTCTTTTAGTGAATGGTTTCGTGTATATGGTTTATGGTTTGCCGGTTTTCGGTTCAATGTGTACGATTCAATGTGTACGGTTTAGTGACTAGCTCTTAGAGTGAATGGTTTCGTGCCAATGGTTTATTGTTTGGCGGTTTCTAGTTCAATGTGTACAGTTTAGGGTTCACGGTTTGGTCGTTAGGTCTTATAGTGAATGGTTTCGTGGCCATGGTTTATTGTTTGGTGGTTTCTGCTTCAATATGTACGGTTCAATGTGTACGGTTTAGTGACTATGTCTTATAATGAATGGTTACGTGCCTATGGTTTACGGTTTGGCGGTTTCCAGTTCAATGTGTAAGGTTTAGGGTTCACGGTTTGGTCGTTAGGTCTTATAGTGAATGGTTTCGTGCATATGGTTTACGGTTTGCCAGTTTCCGTTCAATGCGTACAGTTTAATGTGTACGGTTTAGTGACTAAGTCTTAGAGTGAACGATTTCGTGCCCATGATTTATTGTTTGGCAGTTTTCCATTCAAAGTGTACGGTTTAGGGTTCACGGTTTGGTCGTTAGGTCTTATAGTGAATGGTTTTGTGCCTATGGTTAATGGTTTCGCAGTTTTCGGTTCAATGTTTACGGTTTAGGGTTCACGGTTTGATCGCTAGGTCTTTTAGTGAATGGTTTCGTGTATATGGTTTATGGTTTGCCGGTTTCCAGTTCAATGCGTACGGTTCAATGTGTACGGTTTAGTGACTAGCTCTTAGAGTGAATGGTTTCGTGCCAATGGTTTATTGTTTGGCGGTTTCTGGTTCAATGTGTACGGTTTAGGATTCACGGTTTGGTCGTTAGGTCTTATAGTGAATGGTTTCGTGGCCATGGTTTATTGTTTGGCGGTTTCTGCTTCAATGTGTACGGTTTAGTGACTAGGTCTTATGATGAATGGTTTCGTGCCTATGGTTTACGGTTTGGCGGTTTCCGGTTCAATGTGTAAGGTTTAGGGTTCACAGTTTGGTCGTTAGGTCTTATAGTGAATGGTTTCGTGCATTTGGTTTACGGTTTTCCAGTTTCCGGTTCAATGCGTACAGTTCAATGTGTACGGTTTAGTGACTAAGTCTTAGAGTGAATGGTTTTGTACCCATGGTTTATTGTTTGGCGGTTTTCCATTCAATGTGTACGGTTTAGGGTTCACGGTTTGGTCGTTAGGTCTTATAGTGAATGGTTTTGTGCCTATGATTTATGGTTTGGCGGTTTTCGGTTCAATATTTACGGTTTAGGGTGCACGGTTTGATCGCTAGGTCTTTTAGTGAATGGTTTCGTGTATATGGTTTATGGTTTGCCGATTTCCGGTTCAATGCGTACGGTTCAATGTGTACGGTTTAGTGACTAGTTCTTAGAGTGAATGGTTTCGTACCAATGGTTTATTGTTTGGCGGTTTCTGGTTCAATGTGTACGGTTTAGGGTTCATGGTTTGGTCGTTAGGTCTTATAGTGAATGGTTTCGTGCCTATGGTTTACGGTTTACCGATTTCCGGTTCAATGCGTACGGGCTAGGGTTCACGGACTAGTTACTATGTTTCAGATTGAATGGGTTCATGCCTATGGTTTATGGTTTGTCGATTTTCGGTTCAATGCGTATGGTTCAACATGTACTGTTTAGTGACTAGGTATAAGGTCTTCGAGTTAATGGTTCCAGGTTTATAGTGAGTAGAATCAATGTTATGCTACTGTCAATTATACTAAAAAAGTTCCAAACACATTACTAATAGTTAGTTGTAAGTTTCGTTATTTTCTTTTGGGGAAGGAAGTGCTTTGCGATGAGGGATGGGAAGTTTAGTCTCCTATAAGTAATAGTCAACGGGCCTAAAGGTGGAAAGCAAAAAAGTCATTAGGCAATAAATTAGATGATGAGTGTCCATGACAAACGAAAAATCAAAGAAGTGTGTGGGAGACAGGTAATGTTATACACATAGTTAATGAAAAGGAATATAACTCATAGAAAATGGAAAAAAATTTCCCTTTTCTCGAGCTATCAGCAAATACGTGTATGATTTTCATACTAACCTTTTCGAGTGTTTAGCCATCGCATTAAACTTTGTTGTGGACTAAATCTTTGACCGGGTGTGTGATAATAAGAGATAACAACAAACACAATTCTGTTATATGAGCATATTACCTTATGAGAAGTAATTGATTAAACTTAATGGAGACAAGCATTCATTATGAAAATTAAAACAAATCTTCCAGTAACCGATTGGTTAAAGAAAAAAAATAGACGGTTACTAGAAAATTTTTATTAGCTTTGACTACATCAATGTAAATAAACTAATGTATTGAGTTGAATAACTTCAAGTAGTTCCAAAAGATGGAGACTTCGACTCAACAAAAATAAAAATAAAAAAGGGTTGGAGCCTTATCTTTTACCAATCAGAAAAAAGAGTTTTATGTAAATTATTTTTTTGCAAAACTTTAGGAATATAAACTGGATACATAAACTGCCTCATATATTAGAGGTCTACAACCAAATATCAATCAGCTGTCAAAACTCCTTTGAATAGTAGGGACAACTGGTGCGCGAAATTGTGAACAATACTTTTTCACAACTCTCATAATCCCCGGTAATGGCTCCAAAAACTTGGTAGCTCAATACCATGGCATTACACAACTTCGCACAACTAACCAGCAAGTGCACTGGGTCGTCCAAGTAATAAACCTTACGCGAGTAAGGGTCGATCCCACGGAGATTGTTAGTATTGAAGCAAGCTATGGTCATCTTGTAAATCTTAGTCAGGCAAACTCAAATGGTAATGGTGATGAACGAAAATAACACAAAGGTAAAGATAGAGATACTTATGTAATTCATTGGTAGGAACTTCAGATAAGCGCATGAAGATGCCTTCCCTTCCGTCTCTCTGCTTTCCTACTGTCTTCATCCAATCCTTCTTACTCCTTTCCATGGCAAGCTTAAGCAAGGGTTTCACCGTTGTCAGTGGCTACCTCCCATCCTCTCAGTGAAAGCGATTGCATATGCTCTGTCACAGCACGCGGAATTCAGCTGTCGGTTCTCGGTCAGGCCGGAATAGAATCCATCGATTCTTTTGCGTCTGTCACTAACGCCCCGCCTGCTAGGAGTTAGAAGCACGTCACAGTCATTCAATCATTAAATCCTACTCAGAATACCACAGACAAGGTTAGACCTTCCGGATTCTCTTGAATGCCGCCATCAGGTCCTGCCTATACCACAAAGACTCTGATCTCACGGAATGGTTGGCTCGTTTGTCAGACGAGCACTCAGTTGTCAGG
>NC_029778.3:16229028-16229653 GCF_000817695.3 Arachis duranensis | reverse complement strand
CAGGAATCAGTGCAATGCTAGTCTAAGACTCCGGTCCAGGAATTAGACATGGCTTCACAGCCAGCCAAGCTTTCAGAGAAAGCTTCGGTCCAAAACACTAGACATGGCCAAAGGCCAGCCAAGCCTTAGCAGATCACTGCTCCAAAAGCAAGATTGATAAAAATCAACAAGCTCTTGTGATGATAAGTTGAAACCTCGGTCCAATGAGATTAGACATGGCTTCTCAGCCAGCCAGATTTCAACAAATCATCATGAAACTCTAGTATTCATCTTCAAGAATTTCGAAAAAAAATAAATACCTAATCTAAGCAACAAGGTGAACCTTCAGTTGTCCAAACTGAACAATCCCGGGCAATAACATCAAAAACTTGATGTTGTTGCCGGATCTCGGCACTGATGTTACCAAAAGCTTGCTCAAAACTTGAACAATCCCCGGCAACGGCGCCAAAAACTTGGTGCGCGAAATTGTGAACAATACTTTTTCACAACTCTCATAATCCCCGGTCATGAACCCCAAAAACATGGTGTTCAATACCTTGGCATTAACACAACTTCGCACAACTAACCAGCAAGTGCACTGGGTCGTCCAAGTAATAAACCTTACGCGAGTAAGGGTCGATCCCAC
>NC_029778.3:16215774-16228042 GCF_000817695.3 Arachis duranensis | reverse complement strand
TTAAAAAAAAAATAGACAGTTACAAGAAAATTTTTATTAGCTTTGACTACATCAATGTAAATAAACTGATGTATTGAGCTGAATAACTTCAATTAGTTCCAAAAGATGGAGACTTCGACTAAAAAAAAAGGTTGGAGCCTTATCTTTTACCAATCAGAAAATAGAGTTTTATGTAAATTATTTTTTTGCAAAACTTTAGGAATATAAACTGGATACGTAAACTGCCTCATATATTAGAGGTCTACAACCAAATATCAATCAGCTGTCAAAACTCCTTTGAATAGTAGGGACAACCTACCATGTTTGTTATTCTTTTAAGAAATTGTGCTTGCTAGTGGAGTGCAACTCATTAACTGTACATGTTGCAGTATTTTTCATGTTTTTTTAAAAAAAATTAAACAGCTAAAACACCCAAAGGCTGCCAGAGGGAAGTGACGCTTAACACAAAAAAAATAGAAAAGGGAGACGACGAAGCCAAAAAGGAACAAAGTAGAAAAATCTCAAAAAAAGTAGTCGACAAGGAAGTGATAGAACTGTCATCAAGGTTAGAATTAAATTATATTTTGACAAACTAGTAATGTCCTTTTAAACCGATTCCGAATATAAAGTATTCATATTTTTTAGTTTTGTTTTTCATAGTCTCCGAGGAAGCACCATGCATGACCAGCGACTACATGTAAATTTTAACGGTGGAGCCGTCAAAGAGATAAGCGACGACTTCGGTAAAACTACAGTCGTAGAAGGTTCCCTAAAAGAAGTGGTAACGCAAATCTCGACGATGATGAATACACTTTCAAACCTGATTGCTTCCCAGACCAAGATGTGTTATCCTGTGTTTGGAACTATGCCACAAATGATTAATCTTTGGAATGGTCCGCCCGATAACTTCAACCCTACAGTAATGCCTATGATCATGAGCAGATTTAGCATGCCATCCGGTACTCTTGAGAGGAATCTGGATTCCTCCAAGAAGATTAGATCCAACATGTCCAGCATTCATCAAGCCGCGGATTCAATATCGCATATAGCTACAAAGTGTTGTTCAATGTCTCCGAAGTGTGAACAAACACCGCCAGATGATTATGTTATTCGCCAAAGTTTGTTCAGCGATGATGGTACTGGAAAGAAGACAGCTACAGAACCAGTTATAACGAGTAGCTTAGACAAGGCTGTATATGTTAGCTACTTCAACCCGGCTGACAGAAAATTGCCACTAGCGAAGGAAATCGTAAAGATACCTGCGGTGGGTTATATCATGTTAAGTAAGTGTTAAAGATTTGTTGTTCTAATTAACTATTAATAACTAACGGCTTAGTTTTCGTTTTATCAGTGGACGCCTGTTCTGTTCCGTCCCCCAGCTGATATGGCACTGTGCAAGGACGAAGTTTCAGTAGTAACCTACGTCTTTGGTTCAGATATGGAGGATGAAGAATTGAATTCGGAGATAATCTCACAGACTAACTTGTGGCACGCTAATAGGAGAGTCATGTATACTCTACTGCCAAACAAACCATTGGTGGACGAGGTATGGATTTTTCAGTCATTAGCATTTGTTAATTTCATAAATGAAATTCCTAACATATAAAATAATTTTAATAAGGGAATATATGTTTATATTTTTTCTTATTGGCCGTCAAACAACGAACGATAAAGTAGATCATAAACCTGACATCAAGCATGCTCATGTGTGATGCACGCAAGGACACCGTTTTCCCTGCTTGTGGTTTTTACCCACTACATTTTCGGTGAGTGAAAACCATTAAGAGATTCTCCATCTCCTGGTTTCCATTGATCTTATACATGTTCACGAAAAATCAAATTTCAGCAATTTGCCCTTAATTGGACTCACTTCCCAAAGACTTTGAAACGCTATTACGCTGAGGAATACATGGGAGAGTTTGAATCGTTATGCAAGGTAAGTTTCTAATTTAATTATCGTAATATATGATAATGTAAGTAAAGAATGCTTATTCCAATATAACTTATTTGTGTATTTTTTTGTTAGATTTTTGTTCCAATGAATGAGGATAACATGCACTGGTACCTGCTTGTAACTGACATTGAAAAAAGACACCTAATATTACTGGATTCTAAACCATGCGTCTCAAGCAGAACCAGGCACCGTCGTTGTGTGAAGCTAATGGTAGTGTTTCAAAATTTCTAATAGGCGGAAATAAATTCTAAATTGCTTGAACAAGCAGCGGACTTGACACTTGAAATAAATTTTACTTTGATTACAGGCACTGTTTATTGAGGAGATGCTTGATGACTCGACCTTCTATGCTAACCAAACAACACACAGACCAGTAATTTCGGAATATCCTATAATACACCCTGCAGAGATTGGCGAGCAAAACGATGACTCGTAAGAAACCTTATAAGTTTTTATTGCTTGTTAAATTCTGAATTACTGAGAGACATCAATGAATTTGCTAACGTGTGACGAAAAAATTTTCCTTTTGCACAACTAAAAGAGACCGCTAACATATTTATTGACATTGTTATTGTGCTATACATTGTTTTTCCTGCCAGCGTTGGTTAAGGAAGATAATATTTTTTACAGTACCATTCCATCTGCTATGATAATGTACCCTTAGAAATTAAGTTGGTTATAGACTTCAATAAACTTTTTTTTAAATATACAAGGAATGATTGTGGAGTTTGGGTGACAACCTGAATGAGGGAGTGCCAATGGAGGAGTAACTACAATATTAAGGTAATTATAAAATAAAATTGGTTTCATGGTTTCATATATTATCTCAAAATTTTAATCTAACTTACGCGTCTGAATTTTTTTTTTGCTTAGGTAAATGAAAGCACTAGATTACGGCTGGCTATTGATCTGGTCATGAATCTGTTCAATTTGAAATCCCAGGAAGTCCTTGAGGCAGCAAAGAAATATTACAACGAAATATCTAAAAAGGAAGAGCGATTAGTTAAGGGGATAGGAAATATGCTCTGAGTTATTTATACCTAAGGCATTAAAATAGTTGTGTCCATTGCATAGACTTTTAATACTTTAATGCTTGCAATAACTTATTCTGATTATGTTATTTGAAGTACTTTATGTTAATTTTCGATTTAGGTTTTGTGTTGCGCTTACTGATTGAGAAAAAGCTACTGGGTCGTAAAAATTATGATTATGTTATTTGAAGTACTTTATGTTAATTTTTGAATGGAACACCACATTTTGTTATGTTAATAAAAAAAGGTTTGAATGATTTCCTATATTTTGTAAATCAATTAAGTAAACATGATTTCAATAATTTACGTAAATATAAACACAAGATTAAACTTATTATATTTTTTTATTTTATTTTGTGTTACCTTCGTTATGTTTATTCATTTAGTGATACGTATACCAATGAATGGTTATTAAACTACATTCACCTTTACCAAAACAAGAGTAATACAATTCAAATAGAGTTTACTATTTGTATTTATTATTCAGTTTAGATTTTCGAAAAGGTTTGATTAGTGATGAGGTTTGAATCCTAATGGATGGCTTCAAGATATCCCTTCAACTTCATTTCCAACCGGTGTGACGTTTGGTTTTACCCTCTTTAAAAGTAAAACTTGACTTCCTAAAAAAATCATTTGACAACAACATTTTAAACCCTCTCTAATTCACTCACCGCGCCTATCGACTTCAGAAACTAGTCACTAATCTTAGCAAACAAAGATGGAGCCAGAATTCCGGTAAGCATATAACTATTATCTGCTTTTTGTTCAATTTTTTTCCACACACATGACCATCTGTCTTTGCATGGTTTGTTCTTTTTAATATTGATTACTTCTCAACTTTCGGTTCTGTCCTTCCATGGTTTCTTATTTTTAACAATGCTGACTTTTCATTTTTTGGTTCGTGGTGGGTAGTTACGTCAATGCCTTAAGGAACGTAAGAAGTTGCCCTGACCAGACTTTCATCCTAAACCTATTCCCAACAGATGTAAGTTTATTTCAGACGCCGCAGATGCTACTTCTTTTTACGTTTTTTTATCTAATTTTTTTCAAAATCTGTTTAACATGTAATTTTGTTTCTCTGACTATTGGAAGATGTAAGGTTTCCACAGCACATTGTATGGAACTTTTCGTTCTTCACAACCAGTGATCTCTACTTCATAGACAGACAAGACAACTGTCTCCATATCCACCCAAACAGAGACGGTGATAAGTACTGGATCAAAGCAGCCGACATAGGGAAGATAAGATCTCTCTATCGACCAACTCCATGGCTTATTCTGGAACTCAGTTACGTAGGTTGGGGTATCTTCTACATGCTTGTATGGGACAATACTCATTCGGAAGAAATGCCCAGAGCCGTTGATGAGATATATGCCTCCAACGTATTGTCGGACCAAATCAAACAGTGGCTGGCGGACAGATGCAAGGTACACTTCAACAAGAATGCACAGGTGGCTGCGTTTGAGACCGAAAGGTTATTACACCGGCAGCATCGGAGGCAACAAGGTTCACCACCGCGTTCTCACGAGTCAAGGTAACAATAACTTGTTTACTTAGGAAAGTAAATTTACAGCCTTTTTTATATTCATTGTTGTATAATAAATTTTCCAAAATTACTGCAGGTTCAACCGCCGTCAACAGGGGGGAGGTGCAGTGGCAGGACCTAGTAGGAGGGCAGTCGCAGGACCTAGTAGGAGGTATGGAAAAAATTGGCCGTCTGACTCTTCCGACTCGTCTGTGAACCAGAGAACACCATCATCGTAGGACAGAACATGACAAATTAATTTGTTTAAGGTTTATTGGTGAACTAATGTTTTGTAATAGTGTTTCGGTAGCCATGTCTATATGTACATGTTTACTTTTGTGGACATCTTCGATTAGTATTCTGTGTAATAGCTTTGATTTTCTGAATGTAAATTATCGTGTTGGAAATCGTTATTTTGTTAATGTATATACATCTATTGGTTTATTTTTTATCAACTCTCACACAAGTCTACCATCAGAAGAATTTTTTTATTCCAGTCATTATTTGTAAGAAAATTTGGTAACAAATACTTTTTTATGTGGAAAACTTGACTGTTGTTTTCCTGTGGCTACATGGATGAGGGTGTGACAGTGGTAACTGGTAACATCCTAATTAGGTATTGGAAATACTTTATGCTAAATCTGCGGAAATGATTAAATTGGTAGTAACATGGTTTTCTTTAGGATGAGGGGTTGTAATGGTGTGATAAAGCCAACAATATTGGAAATCAAGTAAACAGATGAGTGACTATATTAGCAAAATAAAACTTAGCAAGATAAGGTAAATACACATGCAAGACACATAGGAAAAATTGGCGGCTGCTTATAATTTCAAACTAAATAAACAAAAAATCAAAGATTGGAGTATGTTGGAATTCCAACGGAATTTATTTACTAGGATAGGCAAAAACTTTGGTAGATGAGACAAATTTAATGGTACACAACACCTAGTTCAAACTGGTTACGATAACACCGGCAAATACAATATTCTGCCACATCAATTCTCGTTGGATGCAACATCTCACACAATTAATAAGTTAGAGAAATTTAGGTTCATTACTTAAAAGAGAGCAACAGACTTCAACCATACAAAAACTACAAAATAAACACAACCGAAAACCAAGACTACAAAACGCGCGTCTAGTAAAATGACTAAATTCCAACTTCCCTTGCCGATTATTCCGGAAATCTTCCTACGAAGTAGTGCCAAAGCTGTAAGGAGATGTATGTGCTTGAATAAATTCTGGCACCGACAGCTACGCCAACCAGAGACATGCATATAACACATGCGAAGGCAGAAAGTGTTAGATCAACATGTTTTGTTTCATGTTGGATACTCACTACTGTTAATGGGTTCAGATTCACTATATATAGTGAATGTTGCTTCTGGAGAAGAAGTGCATGTTCAGCAACCTTTTCGAGTTGGCATCCATGGGTGGTTTCGTATTGTGGGAGTGTCAAACGGGAACATATGTTTCAAGTTCTCCCGTGAACAAGACGACACAAGACTTTTGGTATGGAATCCGACAACACAATGCTCTAGAGAAATTTCTGACCCCCACAGGGACCACGGTAGATCGTATTTCCCAGTATATGGTTTCGGTCATGTACCAAACTCAGATGCATACACAATCATACATATGTGCAAAAGGGACATAGCTGATGCCTACGTTTGTTTCTCTAGATATTGTTCAAGGCGTTCTACATGGTTTCACTGCGTTGATTGTCTCCCTGGTGTAGAAAAAATTGACCCTAACTCTGTTTTTAATAATGGTCATGCGTATTGGATAACTGGTACAGGAGATAGCTATGCTACACCCAAGTCTGTTTTATGTTACAGTGTTGAAGATGAATCATTTAGCGAGGTGTCTATTCCAGTAGGTGCAATATATACCGTTCACAATTTACTAACCCACAAGGAAAAAGTTGCACTCCTCGCTCATACACACAATGAATTTGGTTATGTCGCAGCAATTTGGCACTTGAATGAAGACGCCGATGGAAACAGAATATTAGAGCAATACTGTAGGTTTGCGATTCGAAGCATCAGAGAAAATTCAATACTATTCATGGATGATAACCTACTTTTTTTGGTGAATAATTCAAAGGAAAGAGAGTTACTCGTCAATTACAGGTGCAGAGAGCTTGTGTTGACAGAATATGACATCGAACATTGCACTAGAAATCTATTGGTGAGGAAAGCATGGCGATACCCAGAAATGCCACACCCGATTACAGTAAGGTCTACACTCAAGTATTTTGCAGTGATGTTTTCTGTCTAGAAATAATTGACATTTAGATCTACTCCGACTACATGTATTGTGAAACTTGGTTGAAACTCTATGTTTAGTATTCCGGTTGATGTTAATTATGTTTTTTTTTGTTAATGAAATCCCCATAACTGTTATGACACTGGTTAATTCCTAGTGTTTTTTTCTTTCAGTTTGTCTTTACTAGTGTATGTTTTACATTGGTTTGAAAGAGCCAAAATTAAGAGAAATGGTTTTATAACAACTTCAATCTATCTAATTCGATGTGTCACGTAGTGTTCCTCGCGTACAGGAGATTTATAATGGTGTTATTATGTTTCTAACCATCCTAGTATAGGGATTATGTGAGAAATATCAGTTAACCTACTAACATTTTACACGAATATTCAATCAAGAAATGCTATTCCAAAAAAAGATTGATCAAATTAACGGTTAACACACACATGAATGGAATAAATAGTTACCTGGAAAAACTTGGTTTTCTTTTAAAATTCCAGAGAGAGTTGGGCTTAACCGGTTTCAAGCCAGTTGCTGCATTAGTCCTCACTTGAATTATCAACTAATTGTTTTTGTAGCTGGCCCAAATTGATAGATAGCCCACTTTACTTTTAGATAGACTTGAACTACCAAAAAATAAATGTCTTTCCAGGTTAGTTGACCGAGCCCAATCCCAAGTATGACAGAAAGACTAAATATTCAGTTAATTAAAGTAACTAATGATGGGGAAAAAATTTCGATGACCTTTGATCATATAATATGTTACACCTTAATACCTAACTAGAACTCATCCGGGATAATCGTGAATCGAGACAATTCGACCTATAATTCGACCAAAGTTTTCTTATGTAACACGATTCGACCAAAAAAGATGACATATAAACAGACATATAAACGGGCAATGTTACAAGACAAACTTACATGATGGCCCTGGGTTTCAGGAGAACAATTGTATACACCACTGCTTTGTTGGACGATGGCATAACCTAGCCCAGTGCACGGTAAAACCTGCAATAAGCCATATACTCGTTGAATATTACTTTATAAGAAGAAAAATAGAGCAACCCAGTACATGGTAACTTGGTAAGACCTGCAATAAGCCATTAGCACTCCATGAACAAACTCCAGGTTGCACTCTACCTCCACGGCCACGTCTCTGAAATGATCAACCCATTAGCACTCGTTCATTTACTTTGGCTTATAGAGTATTAGGAATTCAATAAAGTGCATGAAGGGGTGAATAAAGTCAAACAAATTGAGCAAACAAAGGATTCAGCAATAATGGGAAGTTATGGTTTTTTAAAAAGTCAGATCTTTCAATTGGAGTATTATACATCATGTGCAAGGGTATAAAGATGATGATCTACAACTTCAATACCTGATGAGATGAAGCCTTTAAAATCCATTATGTTAACAGACAGGCTAGCTTATTTCAAGCATCATAGCTGCTCTCCTTTGCTGAACAATTGATGTGTATTAGAACAAAGCAGTGGCCATTCATCATGATCAAATAAACTACTAGTGTTAAGATTTATTTAGGTTCAAGGGATTAGGAATTTGGAAACCTATGCAGGAAATTTTCTGAAAGGAAAGCAATTAAACTTGACTAACAAGTTGCAATTCAACAAATTTCCAAAGCCTAACATAACATTCTAGTTTACTTTCAGCTTCTTCATTCTCTCACAAATTAAAATTTATGCTGCACACTAGTATATAAGAAGAAAAACAGATCTTGTCAATTATCTATTGTGGTGGCTGCATGATTTGTCATGGAAGTCACCAAATCATCAGTGTATATTGTCATGCCCTTCTCCTTCCTACTCTTACAGAATTGCCGAAGATTGAGTTATAACATGACTGCAATCTTAAGCATTCGTTTCACTAATAAAAAGGTTGCTATTTTCTGGTATTCAGGCTGACTTACTACAACATATTAGCCTTCATACGCTACTGAAATTAGTAGGAAACTTTGATAACTAAGTCACAAAAATAAATACCATAAAACATATACGTATCTATAGGTAAAACATAATCAAATTCCAACCATGTTGCCCATATCAAATAAACGACATCGATAATTTTTGCTTTAAAAGCTTCAAGCAATTGTGTGTCTACATTCTAGCAGAAAAATTCTAAAAGAAGGAAATTATTCTTAAGTTTCTCAACCTAATAGAGGTGCTTCAGGTTCCGGTTTTGATCTAATGGTTAGACTTTGTTGATGAAGCCTCCTTCTCTCTTGCAGCTGCTTCTCTAGTCTTCTTCCTCAACTCTGCTTGTATACTTTTCTTGTTCAGTAGCTTCTCTAGGTTTATATTATTTTCTCTACATGTGCTATCAGGTTATCCATTCCCAAATGTTCTTCAACATGATTCTGCTTCCCATCACTCGATCCCCTTGTAGCCTCCCCTTCTCTGACCCTTACAATGTGGTCATCAACCCAGAGAAAGAATTTGCAATGTGCTTCTGTCACCTAAATCAAATAGAACACAATGAATGTATGGTTGTACAAAACACTCCAATTCAATCTAATCCACATATGTGACTGTAAATAATCCCTAAAGGCTAAATCTTAAAAATCCTTTCAAATTTTAAAGCAATTTTTTTATATCATATCAGGTTATATGTCAATTCATGCCTCAATCATTCTTCAAAATTAACCAGCACCAATATCAAATTATATACAATATCAACCCAATTTAACAGCAAATCGCTTACAAAATCAAATCATTTTCATAACCAATAGGCATGCCATTCCAAACAATTCAAAATCTCATCCACAACAACTTGAGCTAGGGAAAATAACCAAAATCTATATTCTAAACCTCCATTCCAAAAATTCAAAATCAACCAAAATTTAGCATAAACTTAGTGATCATACATGAAGAATTGCATGCTTACCTTTAACAATGGGCATCCAAAAAATAGCCTATTTGGGTTAGTGTCTGTCTTAGACATGTAACAGATGGCATATTTTCGCATAAGTATTTTGGGGCCACACCATCTTTTACATCCCCAGGTTGCAGCGAAATTGAACTTGCATATCCAGCTATCAGTTCCTGTTGTCCGCCGACTTCGACTATGCCTCGTCTAATGTTTGAGGAGCATGCATCACTGGCCATCAATCTGATTAACATTAAACACAACCATGAAAAAATATTCTCAACTATTGCATTCAAAATTGAAACAATCTACTTCGATGAACGGTTATTAAAGAAAGTGAATAACAGAACAAATCATGCAAATTTGGTTGTTAAAATTGACAACTGAAACAAACAAATTAGCTACAGGAGGAAACAGTAGGCCTTACAATGGTTTTTCGAGAGGGTTTTCCTCGTGGGTCGCCAAAACCTTTTCCGCCTAGGGGATGAGTTACGTTCTTCAACAGTTTCGTAAATACTTCACTCTGCCTGTGAGTCACAATAAAGGACACCCGCGTAACCCTAGACGAAGAAGCAGTAGGCAGGATCTTTGATGGGGTTCGAAAAAGTCGGTTCACTAACGATGAGTCACCGAAGAAATTAGAAGAATGGGGTAGAAAAAGAGGCTGTGGATGTTAAAGCGGTTTTTAAGCGAAGGTTTTGCGAGTGGGTCGCCGGAAAAATCAAACGCTTCACCTACAGGAACGGTTGGAGGAGCAGTGAGGTCGAAGAGGAATTTGTGGACATTACAGGGGTATTAGGGGAAGGTTTTTCGAGTGGATCACCGGAAAAATCACACCCATCGTCTATAGGAAGGGTAGAGAAGAAGGAGTAGTGGATACAAGGGTAGAAGAAGCAGTGAGGTTGAAGAAGAAGCAGTTCCTTCGAACTGTATTTTGAGAGGTAGAAGAAGAAGAAGCTGTACACATTGAAATGGTATTTGGGAAAAGTTTTAATTTGTATGGTATTTGGGGAGGGATTTGTAAAATCGATTATTTGTATATTGTACCCATTTATGTTATAGTATAAATACTTAGTGTGGTATAATGTAAATACTATAAAATACAATGTAGTGTAAAAGCATTTAATGAATCAATTAATGAAAAGTTGAAAATTTTCTTGATCAATGGCTGAGATAATGACACATGTGTAAGGGTAACTTATCCACAAAATTGTCATGGGTTTGGAAGAAATCACCTTAAAAAAATAGATGGGAATTTATTGTGTTTAAATTTAGTGGGCATAAATGTACTGGTGAGTTTGCTTTAAGACAAATATACAAGGTGTTTTCTGTGGTGGCTTGTTGTTTGGTGGCTAAAAATGACTTTCTTTTGACCATCCAATGATATAGGAGTACATGTATAGTAGATAGTCAAATGAAAGAGTACACCAACTTTTAGTCAAAGCTAGCAATGAGTGCTAAGTGCGGTAACATTAAATATTTACTCTAGGGGCATGAACGGAAATTTGGGTTCCAAAAACAGGACTTTAATAGGGGTCAAAGTTTGAGTCTAACAAAAACATATGATTAAAAAATTGGCTGGATATCCAAAAATTTCTTAGACGATAACTAAGATTTATAGCCCAAAAGAGAGATAAATTATGAATTCTGTTGTAGACGAAATTAAAAAAAAGGATAAAAGTGGTTCTTATATGTCTGATTTAAAAAGAAAAGAAAAAAAATCATGCAATAATTTTTTGTTATGTTAATTAGGATAATCTTTAAGAATGATATTCGGTTGTTGACTTGCTGACTCAAATTAATTATAGATTCTGTGCAGCATAATTAAGGTATACAATAAAAACCATAAAAAAAATTGAGAATAAAATTTAGTTATATTAATTTAAGTATTAGATTCAATTGAAAAAAAATAATTCATCGTTGTAATTTTAAAATTTTAAGTATTTCTTTGAGAATAAGAATTTGTTTATTGTATTAGAAGCTAAAATTTAAGTGAGAAAAATTCTAAAAGAACCTTTCATTGCTTTTAAGGAGACAAGTTACGTAGCAGTATTATTAAATCAATAATATTTAGAAAACAATAAAAATTAGTTTAATATAAATAATTATAAATTATTTTATTTAGGGTTAAGTATGATTTTGGTCCCTAACGTAGGGGTTGAAAATTTTTTTCGTCCCTCGCCTTTTTTTCGCTCCAAAATGGTCCCCTAGATTTCAGTTTGTTTTAAAACCGTCCTTCGGACCAAAATACCCCTATCCCTTCTTCCCCAAAATCATGCAAAGCACCAGCACCACCACAACCACCACCACCCACCACCCACCACCCACCACAACCACCATCATCATCATCATCATCATCATCATCATCATCATCATCATCAAAATTCAGAATCAGAACCACCACCACCACCATCACCACCACCACCACCACCACCCCCATCACCACCACCACCACCACTACCCCCCACCCACTGCCACTCCATCACCATCCATCACACCAACCAAAACATCAGAAAATCAACATCTTCATCGTCATCCTCATCAAAACCCAGAACTCAAAAAATCCAAAAAAATCAAACAACAATATTACTCAGAATCAGAAAATCATCATCATCATCAAGAACCCAGAATCA
>NC_029778.3:16213150-16215518 GCF_000817695.3 Arachis duranensis | reverse complement strand
TTTAAAAAACAATAAAATTAATTTAATATAAATAATTATATATTATTTTATTTAATATTTATTAATTATTATTAAAATAATTATATAATTTAAATATAACAAATATGTAATTATAGATGTATAATAAAATAATTGATTAAATTAGAATTTTTTAATATTAAAGATTTTTTGAAAGTATAAAGTATAAGTAATCTTAAGTTTTAATTTAATTGGTTTGAAAATTTTGTATTTATAAAATTCAACAATAATCAAGACTATCGAACAATCCGTAAACTTTTGGTTTAAGCTAACATTTCATTATTGAAAAAGCGTGCGCATTGTCCGAAGTGTCTTGATTATTATTAAATTTTACAAATATAAATTTTTCAAACCAGTTAAATTAAAATTTAAGATTATTTATAGTTTAAAATAACAAAAAATTTTTAATATAAATTTTTTTAATTTAATCAATTAATAAATATATATTTATTATATTTAAAAGTATATAATTATTTTAATAATAATTATTAAATATTAAATAAGATAATTTATAAATTAGATTATAAACTTTAGTTATTGTCTAAAAAATTTTTGGTCATCCAACCAGTTTTTCAATTATACATTTTTGTCAGACTCAAACTTTGGCCCATGTCAAAGTGTTGTTTTTAGAACCCGAAATCCCACTCATGCCCATGCAGTAAACCATTAATGTTACCCTACTTAGCACTAACGGTTAGTTTTGACCGAAAGTTAGTGCACTCTTTCATTTGATTGCTTGCTGCACGTGTCCTTATTCCATTGGATGGTCAAAAGAAAGCCATCCTTAGCCATTAAACAACAAGTCACCACAGAACTTACCTACATACAATGCATTTAAAAACTATTTTAAGTTTTATTTTAATATATTACTAATAAATAGATATATGAAGAGAGAACTTTTGTGTGGTCTAGAATTTAGAATAAATTTCCGTTGTAAGTATAGTTTCTAAACCAATAAAAGTCCTTTCTTACAAACGTTTTGGTTGTCACAAGTTACAAACCCCTGATAAAATTGATAACCGAAGTATTTAAACCTCAGGTCATCTTCTCAAGGAATTGTAGGGAGGTATGTTCTTATGATTGGTTATGCAAAGATATATTTTGGGGTTTTAAAAAAGATTGAACAAGTAATTTAATTGACAAGAAAAATAAATAAATGACTATAAAATAAACTCTTGGCAAGATATGAAAACTGGAAGTCCTATCCCAGTTGTCATTATCAATTGTGATGAGAATTTGATTTTTCTCCCACTTAGTTAACCTTTACTAAAGCAAAGGAAAGTCAAGTGGACTAATTAGTTTGATCCTCAAGTCCTAGTCAATCTCTGTGGGAAGACTAGCTTTAGAGCAATCTAGATCAATTAGAATCTGCCAATTTCAACCACTGCTGAGTTTGACAACTCAAGAGTTACCAATTAATCAACCAAAATCAAAAGGGAATAAAATCTACTTGAATGAAAATAATTTGGATAGAGCCCAAGCATCAATGACATAAATTAGAGAAAACGATCATAAGTCTGAAATACCTCAAATAATATTAATTAAGAAAATCATAACATGAATGTCATTAAGCCAAATTGGCAACGTATAAAAAAATAAGAGAAGTCAAAATAAAGGAATATTGAACCTGATATGAAGATGAGATAAATCCTAAATCCTTTAAGAGGAATCTTAATTCTAAATCCTAAGAGAGAGGAGAGAACCTCTCTTTCTAAAAACTACATCTAAACTAAAAATTATGAATTATGAAAAGCATGTTGATTCTCTGCATGTTTCTTGACTTTAATCTGTGTTTCTGGGCCGAAAACTGGGTTGAAATGCGGCCTAGAATCTTTGCTAGCGACTTTTGTAATTCTGCAGATCGCGCACGTCACGCGTCCGCGTCGTCCACGCGATCGCGTCACTCAGCTTTTTCGTATCACGCATGCGCTTCGTCCACGCATTTGCGTCGTTCGTGCAGCATCCAATCCGCGCGGTCGCGTCAGGCACGCGAACGCGTCACTCTGATTTTTTCCATTTGGCGCGGTCGCGTGAGCTATGCAACCGCGTGACTTCTCGCTGGTCATCTCCTCAATTCCTTGTGTTCCTTCCATTTTTGCATGCTTCCTCTTTATTCTCTAAGCCATTCCTGCCCTATGAAGCCTGAAACACTTAACACATAAATCAAGGCATCGAATGGTAATAGGAGAGGATTAAGATTAGCTAAATTAAGACCAAAGAAGCATGTTTTCAATCATAGAACTAAACTAGGAAGGAATTGTAAAATCATGCAAATCATATGAATAAGTGGGTGAAAAGCTTGATAAAACCACTCAATTAAATACAATATAAACCATAAAATATTGGTTTA
>NC_029778.3:16181491-16212947 GCF_000817695.3 Arachis duranensis | reverse complement strand
GTATGAAATGCAACCTATCTATATGAATGCAACTACATGCAAAGATGATTCTACCTACTTGGTGAAAAAGTAAATAAATCTTTCAAGGATAAATATGAGCTAGATTTCACTAATTCAAATCATAAAATACAATACAAATAACTTGCAAGAAGAAGATAGCTCATGAAAGAAGGGAACATAGAATTAAGCGATGAACCCTTACTTGGTAGTGTATATCATTCTAACTCTCAAGTGTCTAGGGTCAATTCTCTCAATTCTCTACTAATCATGCTTTCTATAGCTTGTTCTTTATCTAACAATCAACAAAAATTTAATGCACCAATACACAAATCAAGAGGTCTTTTAAGGGTTGTAATGGGGTTAGGGTCAAGGTAGGATTGTATTTGGCCAAGTGGACTAAAATCTGAATCTTTAATTAACATAAACTTTCCACCTAACTTAAGACAATCCATTTAATTAAAATACAAAATCTAACTTCCCATTAACCGTGTTTTTCACATATTCATGCATCCTAAATTTGAGTTCAGTACATATGCATTGATACCAACACTTACTTTGGGGCATTTTGTCCCCTTTTATTATTTGCTTTTTTTTCACTTTTTTTTCTTTTATTCTTCTCAATGCATATGATTAAGGTTTTGAATGCATAAACATGTTCTTAACATTTTTCATATTTTCACACAAAGTCTAACATACTCAATTTCCAAACCAAACGTTTCCAAGTCCACTTTTTCCCACACTTAATTCATGAGCATTCTCACTAGTCTAAGCTAATCAAGGATTCAAATTAAGGACATTATTATTTTTTGCTTAGAGTTAGTGATGAGCTAAAGTAAAGAACAAGGGGTAAAATAGGCTCAACATAGGTTTGTAAAGGATAATAAAAGGTAAGGCCATATGAGTATGTAAGCTCAGTGAAACAAGGCCTCAATCATATAAGTGCATGCATACATCAAATAATGGAAATATAGAATTAAGCAAGACAAAGATCACAATTTTAGAGAGAAAAACACACACCAAAGATAAAATATTGGTTGATAGAATGCAACCAATCAAATAGACTCAAAATCTCACTGGTTTTGTGTGTTCGAGCTCTAAACTATGTTCTAAAACAATATTTCTTCATACAAGTTTTTCAAAAAGTTTTGTTCAAATTAGTGAAATACTATAAAAATTTTCTTGAAAAAGAAAATGTTACTTCAACCAAGTGGTAAAATATGCACAGAATCAAACAAATATGCAAATGCAATAATGAAAGACAAAAATTGGTGTTGAGAAGGGACTAACTAACCCGTGAAGATCGGTATCGATCTCCCCACACTTAAAGATTGCACTGTCCTCGTTGCATGCAAAAATGTGCAGGTGGGCGGGGGTTGTGGTTCCTCAGCCAGTGCTAGTTGTAGAGTCTTTCTCTTTACTCCTCCTGGTGGCCAGCCATGGTGGGTTGTCTCCCACCCAGCACTTTTAGTTATAGTCCTTAAGTTGGACATTTGGCGAGCTCCTTGTCATGGTGGCTTGTGCTTGAACTCATCTTGAAACTTCCACCAATGCTTAGACTTCCAATAAGCTCTATCAATACCAAGTAAATTTACCAAGTGTTGATGAAGTTCTCCACAAGCTTCGAGCTCCCAAAGTTGATCCTCATATATTCTTGGATCCCAAATTTGTTTCTACACCCATCTTCAAGTTGATTATCATGATTCCATCTGGGTGGCAAGCAGTCTGAATTCTCACTGAAGCGGCCAAACAACTTCTTAGACCCATTCAGTTGAGCTCTACACCAATCTTTGCGTTTAAACTTAAAACTTCCAACCATAATGAACCTTGCAGGGCAATTCTTACCACTGACCATCTTCCTCTTACTCTTAATGCCACAAAGAGCTCTAAGTTGACCATCCGTCTCCAGTAGCCCATATTCAAGTGGAATTAGAAAGCTAAGGGATATGAATTTTACCCACTTGAATGTTGTGAAGGGTGATGGCAACTTAGGGGGAGGGGTTTCTAATGAACTTGCAAGCTCCACTCCTTTGTGCTCTTCTTTGACATCTTCCACCTCTTTGCAAGCTTCTTCAATTTCAACCTCTTCCTCTTGGTAGCTTTCTTCTGATTCAATTTCTTCTTTATTGTTCACCAAGGGCATGGGAGGTTGTGCTTCTTCTTCTGAAATCTCCATCTCTTGATCAACCTTTTCCAAGTCTTCAACCATGATATGTCTTGGAGGTTGTACACCCTCCTCAACAACAAATTCAAACTCCTTAGAAGAAGGTTCTGTGACTTGAGGTTCCCGTAGAGGTTCTACATCTCCTAAATCTTTAACCACTTCTTCTTCTTCAATAGTTCTGGCTTCCTTCACTTGTTCCAGTACAAATTCATGCTTCTTACTGTCCACCGGAGTTTCTAATGACTCCTTCATGCTACGTTCTTCATTAGATTGTCCACATGAAGCCATGGGGTTTCTTGAGTGTCCAAACGTCGGAAAGCTAATTGATTTATCGCTTGATTCAATTGATGAAGGATTGCGTGAAATTGATCCACTGTTTCCTGGAAATGATCCCTTGACTCTTGTTTTTCCTTGATGATTACCTTTCCATGACAACTCCCTTCAATTACTCCTTCATCTTCAAGGGTCTCTCCTACCTTCACCTTTAGTGCCTCCTCTAGCTCCTTATGAAGTATGGATTCGCGAAGATGATCCTCTCTCTCTTGTTCCACATCAATAGCATCATTGGGATCATCTTGCTCTTGAATTGATGGATGTGGGTGCTTTTCCATGGATGGTGGTGATGGGATGGAGAGATCATTCTGTGGTTGAAAAGGAAGTGCATTAGAGCTTGAGGGTTGATTGTTGAAGGTATTTGGTGGTCCGGTTTGGGCGGCGAGAGCTTGTATAGTAGAGTTTAGATCGACAAATTCTTTCTCCATAGAGGTTTGGGGTGGGTAGGAGGGTTCATTTGTTGGGAGAAAAGGTTCATAACACGGAGGTGGTTCCTCTTGATAAGGATATGGAGATGGTGTATATTGAGGTGGTGGTTCTGGGTATGGTTCATATGGTGGTTGGTGTGGTGAATAAGGATTGGGGTCATATGGAGGTGAATGGTGGAAAGGGACTTGTGCGTGTGGTGGTTCAAAGTTATATTGTGAGGATGGTCTCTGAGCATACGGTGGAGCTTGTTGGTAGCTACTAGGCGGTCCACCATATCTATCAGCTTGGTATGCACTGTAGAATGGTCTTTGTCTGTGATATCTAGGAGGGTGTTGTTGCCTAAAGGGTTGATCAGATCCTCTGGGCTCTGTCCATCTTTGATTGCTTTGACCTTGATGCATATTCCTGTTATAGCTTCCTCTTCCTGCAACATAGTTGTAACCATACTCATAGCCAAAGGGGTGAGAGTTCATAGTAGTGAGAGAAAATAAAAACAAAAGCTAACAAAAGGAAAATATTTTGAAAAAGATATAATTTTTGGAAAAAAATAAGATAGAATTTTGAAAAAGATATGATTTTTGAAAAAAGATAAGATAAGATAAAAAATTTTAAAATCTGAATTTTTTTTATTTTTTTGAAAAATATTTACAATAACCAATAATAAGGTACACGTTTGCAATTCCCCGACAATGGCGCCATTTTGAAGAGAGAACTTTTGCGTGGTCTAGAATTTAGAATAAATTCCTGTTGTAAGTATAGTTTCTAAATCAACAAAAGTCCTTTCTTACAAACGTTTTGGTTGTCACAAGTAACAAACCCCTGATAAAATTGATAACCGAAGTATTTAAACCTCGGGTCGTCTTCTCAAGGAATTGCAGGGAGGTATGTTCTTATTATTGGTTATACAAAGGTATATTTGGGGTTTTAAAAATGATTGAACAAGTAATTCAATTGACAAGAAAAATAAATAAATGACTATAAAATAAATTCTTGGCAAGATATGAAAACTGGAAGTCCTATCCCAGTTGTCCTTATCAATTGTGATGAGAATTGGATTTTTCTCCCATTTAGTTAACCTTTACTAAAGCAAAGGAAAGTCAAGTGGACTAATTAGTTTGATCCTCAAGTCCTAGTCAATCCCTGTGGGAAGACTAGCTTTAGAGTGATCTAGATCAATTAGAATATGCCAATTTCAACCACTGCTAAGTTTGACAACTCAAGAGTTACCAATTAATCAACCAAAACCAAAAGGGAATAAAATCTACTTGAATGAAAATAATTTGGATAGAGCCCAAGCATCAATGACATAAATTAGAGAAAACGATCATATGTCTGAAATACCTCAAATAATATTAATTAAGAAAATCATAATATGAATGTCATTAAGCCAAATTGGCAACATATAAAAAAATAAGAGAAGTCAAAATAAAGGAATATTGAACCTGATATGAAGATGAGATAAATCCTAAATCCTTTAAGAGGAATCCTAATCCTAAATCCTAAGAGAGAGGAGAGAACCTCTCTCTCTAAAAACTACATCTAAACTAAAAATTATGAATTATGAAAAGCATGTTGAGTCTCTGCATGTTCTCTGACTTTAATCTGTGTTTCTGGGCCGAAAACTGGGTTGAAATGCGGCCCAGAATCTCTGCCAGTGACTTTTGTAATTCTGCAGATCGCGCACGTCACGCGTCCGCGTCGTCCACGCGATCGCGTCACTCAGCTTTTTCGTATCACGCGTGCACATCGTCTACGCATTCGCGTCGTTCGTGCAGCTTCCAATCCGCGCAGTCGCGTCAGGCACGCGAACGCGTCACTCTGATTTCTTCCATTTCGCGCGGTCGCGTGAGCTATGTGACCGCATGACTTCTCCTGGTCATCTCCTCAATTCCTTGTGTTCCTTCTATTTTTGCACGCTTCTTTTTTTTTCTCTAAGCCATTCCTACCCTATGAAGCCTGAAACACTTAACACACAGATCAAGGCATCGAATGGTAACAGGAGAGGATTAAGATTAGCTAAATTAAGACCAAAGAAGCATGTTTTCAATCATAGAACTAAACTAGGAAGGAATTGTAAAATCATGCAAATCATATGAATAAGTGGGTGAAAAGCTTGATAAAACCACTCAATTAAATACAATATAAACCATAAATTATTGGTTTATCAATATATAAACTAATAAATTAGTAGATATACAGTATTTTTTAATTTCTTTTTATTTATTATATATAATTATTACAATACCAGATTAGTAAAGATGATAGAATTTATTATTTTTAATCATTATTTAGTCATTAATTTAATTTTTTTAGTTTAATAGTCTAACAATATTTTTTATCCTATATTTTTAAATATTAATAACTAATTGATGAGTAAAAATAATAAATTTTGATAATTCTCTAATATTTTTCATAAAAATACATTAAATCTATTTTCTCTAATTTCTTTTTATTATATTAGATAATAATTCTTATATTATTAAAAATATTATTTGGTTGAATCTCACTTTTTTAATTATATCGATATGATAAAAGATTTTTTTTTAATCTCAGAACCAAAAATTTTATGTTATAATGTATTATAATATTTGTGTAATACTTGAAATAATAAGACGAAAAATAATAATTTTAATGGTTAATAACATTAGACTACATTAGACTAGTCTAATGACAACTATTTATTTAATTTGAACACTAATATATATTTCATTACAAAATCTAAATTAAACCATTGGAAACGCTTCACGTGCGCCACGGTACGGTAGTGGAGTTTCAAAACTCCAACGTCTGGAAGTGTTTAGATTTAATATAAAAAATTTGATTGACTAAGATTAGATGAAGTTTTGATACTGTGGGGTTAGGTTAGGTGGGATCCAGCGTGGAGATGCGACAGGCTGTAAAAGTGACATGTTAACCGAATGTTAAAGGTCAAAATTGGGCAAAATATAGTTGAGTGAAATGACGGAACTTGTAGTCAGCTACCCTAACAACTGCATGGCTTAGGCTTCCGCATGGCCTAGGCTTTCTGGCATGGACATTGAGGTCCGATTAATGATGGGCCCGTTAATGACATTTTGTGGTAAAACCCAAAGATTTAAAAACAAAGAAATTGAGGTGGGCTTGTGGGACAGGGTTTACTATTTAGAAATGGAGTATTTTGATGCCTAGTAAGTCGCGGTGTTAAAGGAGAGTGCTCCTTTCATATGGCTAAGATGGTCAAACAAAAAAAAAGAAATTAAATTCAAAAAATCAGAATAAAGATGAAAAGCATTGTGAAAAATAATAAAAAAAATAAGACAATGAGATATGTGAACAAAAAAGATTAAACACAATGTTACTTGGTTTTTGTTATATATCGAAACTAATATTTCCAAAAAATTAGTAGCGTTTCTTAAAGGTTCAAGGATATTATGAATTTGTTGGAATGTATTAAATTATTTTTGCTAAATAATTCAGTTTTGATAAATAACAAGAATAGAATTAATGTACTTAATTGCTAATTCAGTTTTCATATAACAAGCGGTAAATAGAAAGGATTGTTTTTAATGTAATAAGTTTATTAAAATATTTTATTGTGATGTTTGTAAATTATATCGCAAGCTTTCTCGCGTTTAACTTATTTTTCGTTTTATAAATTTAATGGAAGTAGAAGTTAAATTAAGGTGGATATGTTGTTATCATTTATCTTCGGAATGCTAGCAAAATTAAACTACATCTCATATAGAAAAGGTTATATGTTAAAACAGAAATAGACTAAATAAGTTCATTGTTGAACATACTAAGAAATAAATGATGAGATTGAAACAAGGACAAACACAGGAGAATTCCAATCCAAAAAGCATGGAGAAGAGTCATAACAGGATTGTAACTGTAACAAAATGCAATATTTGATAGTTATCGTTGAAAGCGACGTGTTGTCTGGCGTCGGATTCAACCATGGAGTACCTTTGATATCCTTAGCGAGAAGCTGTTGCTGGGATGGATTCCCGGGCAGAACAACAGCATAGTCGCGGTACCAAATGCCGTCGGGTCTGAATGGGCTAGCTATAAAATTTTGGGTTGAAAGCATGGGAAATGGGCTAATGAATTATGTGGATGAGCATGTGGAAAAAAATTGTATCTGTATAAATGAATACGAAAAGCCAAAGGTACCTCCATGAATGAAATTAAGTTTATCCAAGTTTTGGCTTAAGTGTTGCCCTTTTTTTTAAATGGTTCACTTTGGATAAGGCGGTTAAAATTTTTTTTGTCGGAGTTGATGGAGGTGAACTGAGAATCTATTTAGAATGTCAATTAAAAGAAGAGTAAGTAGATATAGAGAAACGCAAAATTTTGATGTAAAGTTTGTGGGCGTATGTATTTAAGTACAGTTAGAAGAATCACTAAAAAAAATTTCTAAAGGACAGCTTAAAAAATTTAATTGTTAAAAAGGATGTGTAGTTAATATCAAAATTATTAATTAAGACAAAATTGTTTTATAATATTTTAAAAGATAGGGAAATTTTTTATAGAAAAAATAATATATCGTTTAGTATCCTATGTTTATGTTTTATAATTTTCATGCTGATAATTTAAATTTTTCCTAAAATTTTAGTAGGGTATTTATTATTTATTTAATTTAATTAATTTAATTTGTTTCTGTGATATTTTGTGTTGGCCAAAAAAGAACAAAACATAATAGAAATTAAAATAAGTAACAAATAGATTATTAATTTAAACTAATAAAATTTGAGAAGCAATAAAGAAAATAGAAAATATTGGCGTCGGTCAATATCGGCATATCTTGCGTGGTCACAGTTGTGATAACATAATTTTGAGTGTTGGGCAAATGAGTTTTTAGATGATAATGGAATTCATTCATAAGACAGTGGAATAGATAAGTTGGATTGATCATGCAAGGTTAGCACAACAATTATCGACATGAGCATGGAATAGAGAAATATATTTCCGGCAACGTTACTATTTAAAAGTCTTCCTAATGATGTGATGATTGATCTGTAGAATGCAGGACAATTGGATATAGAGGGGGTGGGGAAGAGTACTATGGCGATACGTTCTCCAAGCTGCTGTCGTAGCCGTGGAGACGAGCCTTCTCCTGAAGGCGTTCAACCTCTTCAGATAGTTCATTGTTGGCCATCTGTAACATCTTTGCTTTCAAGTAGTTGAAATCCCTTACTTTCTGACCCGTGGTGTGGAGGACCTTTTGAAGCATGTTGTAAGCAGCATCTTCCTTAGCATCCATCTCGAGAGGGCTGAACCTACCCTTGGCGTGGACGTCGGCTCCCAAGGGCTTCCAAGGGAGAACGACCGAGAAAGCATAGACGACTCCTGTGTCACGGAGGCCCAGCTCAGTACGGAAGTAGGATGGAGGTGGCAAGGAGGCGTTGTAGCAAACCTTGTGTAGCAAATCTTCCATGCTGAGGTTGACGGCATAGGCAGCGGAGGCAACCTCGGTAGGTGGGATGCAATTAACCCCTGTGTGAAATTTGAAAAGCTCGGCGTTAGGCATGTCTGGTAAAAAGGTGTAAATTTAGCAGATTGTAGTATGTGTTTAAGTGAAGAAAGACTTACACCGAGAAAGAGGGGCTCGCCGGCCGTTTTCGGTGATGACGGTCGCAGGGCTTTTTGGTGGAGACTCATCCGGTAGCCCCATTTGCAGCGTCATCTCATCTAGGGCCTCTTTCTCCTTTTCGAGCGCCGTTAATCACGCCGTGTAGGAACCAAGTGCTAGGGCCTAACAGTTGAATGCCTGGTATTCGGCGTTTGGATAGTCTGCAACCTGAGCACTGGCCTCGTCGAAGGAAGTGAAGACTCCCGGGTTCCTTCCTTTGGTGACGACGAAGTAGGTGAATTTACTCAATTTGGCCTCCATTGTTGTTGGCGGTTCGGCAAGGTGGTTCCGGTCACAGGTTCTCAGGTGGTTGGTTGTTGTGATGTTGTTTAGGTGGTGAGTGTTCTAAATCTACAAGGGCATGGAGTGGTTTGTTGTTGTTGGGGTGGGTGAATGAGAGATGCAATGATGGTGGTGGACGAGAGGTTTATTCAGGCGGAAGGCATGATGTGAAGAGAATTTCTGAGGAAGATTCTTGCATTGAGTGAGTTTAGAAATTTATTTAATTTAAAGTTAGCTTTTAGGTTTTAAGATAGATTAGTTGATTCGTGAGTAAATATGTTTGGAAAAAGTATAGTATGGACGGTTTCGACGAATCCGTTAAGGGAATAAAAAGCACAATTGAATTCTTTAAATCCCGTATTTTTGGTCCACTTGAGTAATTTTTTTCAAAAGCGGACAGGATGTGGGATTTAAATTCGCATTCACCGTAAATAACCAAATAGCATTTTTTTTGTAAGGAAATTTCAGTCAAGTATAGTGCTGTGCTTTTTGGATAGAATTGTTAATATGACCGATATATCAGAAATTTTTTAAGATTTTATACTCAAACTTAGGTCTGTATAGGAAGTTAATTTTTTAAAGTTAAAATTAAGTCTTAAAAAAAATTTTAAATTAATGAAGAGTACTAAAGAAGAGTACTAAAAATTTATGTTATGGTATAGTAAATAGTTCAAAAAAAAGGAACTATTTGGCTCCACAATGTTACAGATGAAATCATTGATGTTATAAAAAATAATATAAATTTCGATGTACAGATATTCAGGAGTTTGAAAGTGTAAAAGAAGTGATTAACATGAGATTAACAAAATTAGGCATATATCCCGCACGTTCCACATCGTAATTAACGGTGGCCCTTTGAGAGTTATTAAAATCCATGTTTCTGAGATCATCACGAATTTAAAATGGAACTGAAGTGTGTGTTCTAGTTCGGCCAAGGACGAAGCGTATAGTGTATGCTTTGTAGCCTGGAGGATTAGCGCCACCATCATGTCGTAGCCAGTCTAACGTGTCAGCTGAGTGTCTCCCGTGACAGAAGCAATGATGCATTGTTGACAGTTGATATTTCCCAAAGCAAAATGATCACGCCTTTGTCTCACGTCCATTTGGGGAAGGAATGACATTCACGGAGGCTGTCTTGATGGGGCAAATCGTAGCATTTAATGCGATCGAAGTCTGCAACACTTAGTGGGAGTGGGTTTGCTCGAAAAATGCTCCAGCTGATGCACAGAAAGAGACTTCAAGGACACATGTCCAAATTTTGTTTCCATAGTGCGGTAATGGGCCTGAGGAGTTTTGGGTTGGTAAAAAATTTGTGTAAATACAGTGCACCCCGAAAACTGTTGGCGTAGAATAATAGAGAGTTAACTTATTTAGATTTTGGTAATTAATTGTAAATATCGAAGTTACGTATGTTAAGTATTAAGAGCCCGTTTGGGAAGTAGCAGAAGCTACTTTTTTTAACTTTTGGATTATAAAAAGTCACAATCTATGTGTTTAGCACTATTTTAAAAAAAGTTTTTAACTTTTCGAAAAGTTAATTTGCAGCTTTTTGAAGAAGTAGAAATATATGACTTCTTGCTTCTCGAGAAGTCATTCTACCACTTACTTAAAAAAATTAATTTTAAAACAAAAAAAAAATCTATTTTCCTTCTTGACTCTATGAAAAATACTGACCATTCATCACCATTTTCACACAAGGTCTGCTAGAAGCACTGGCCTTCTACCATCATTCTCACGCAATGTTCCAAGTCTCACCATTTTTACGTAATGAAACATCTGATGGAAGTATTGATCCTCTACCACATTTTCAAACAATATTACATCTGAACAACTTATTGCATATATTCCTTTTAAGTATTTTTTTTATCATTTTATCACTATTTTTTATTATTAAATTTGTATTCAAGTGTGGTATGAAATTTCAGTTTTAATTTTATTTTTTTCATATGTAATTTTATAGCTTATTATTATTTTCATAGTTAATTATAACAAGTTCTTGACATCAATAAAGGAGAAGAGAGTTCTAATAGGAGTAAAAATAAAAAATAAAAAACAGCAATAAAATATACATTGAGACACATTTTATATTTATTTTTTATTTTCACCTACCATATCATACGCAATATTAGTGATTAGGTTATGTAAAATCAACATTCAATATTGGAAAATATTTGTTATCATGGTTATTTTAATATTCATTCTCTTTTATAAAAAAAAGTTTATCTTTTGCGTTATTTATCCAAACGCTACAACTTTAAAATAAGTACTTTTATAAGTAAAAAATCCAAACACAAAATAACTTATTTATAAGCTGCTTTTAGTAACAGTCCTTATGTTTTAAGCTCCTTTTCCGAAAGAACTTATTTAAGTTATTTACTCAAACTGGGCCTAAATATTAAATAAAAACAATTGTAATTAATTTTTTAGCACGGATGTAACAACGAAGGAGTCTACTTTTCGTTAATTTAGGAGTTTCAAGCAGGCCATGCAATATTTCGAAATTTTAGATTCGAAGTTGTTCGGGTGAACCGTTCGCGAACGAGTTTAATCGGTATTGATAGGTTAACTTTGTGTTTGAGCAGTTGGGGATCGGTTCTTTTGTTTGTACAAATCAAGTAGCAAACCAGAGTGATAGTGGGTTCAATTCCTCGTTTTTTTGTTGTTTATTCACTCAGTTTGGTCCGACATCAATCCATATCGTTCTAAGTAACCCCTTACAAATAGCATGTCTTTAAATGAACATTGTTGAGTTAAGAAATTAATAAAATTAATTAACGATAAGATATTATTATTCCTACTGTTCATTTCCTGGCCCAATAGTAAAGGCCCAGGTCCAAGCAAAAGGCCTAAACCCATGGATTGAGCCTCACCCGGCACCGACCTTCCTACTACGAAGTCGGCAGTCACCACGACTTGCTCCAAAGAAGTCGGGACGAAGGTTAGCTGGCAGATAAGCAGTCATTCAAATGAGTAACTACCCCTAAAATCTCTCTACCCACTTCCAGGAGCCATATCTGAACCTCCCTAAGATAAAGGGACGGTTATCCACCTAAAAAGGTGGCACTACTTCAACGATGGTTATTGGTTCACCACTATAAATACGATGGCACCCCTCAGATATCACTAAGTCCCAATACTCTCTGGACATGGTTACACTCTTGCTGACTTAGGCATTGGAGTGTCTTTGCAGGTACCACCCCCCATTCTTTCACGCACACAAGTCGGATGGAGACCCCCAGGTGCAGATCCACTCGAAGGCCTCCTCTTTCAAACGATTGGGCCAACCAACGCCATCCAATCCATTAATCTCCGGTTACCCACCGTAACATCTACAATTTAGGATTTATTTTCTACGTTAGAGTAATTTGGGGGCGTTCTTGGTGGTTAACCCGCTACTTAATTAAGATGTTGGATTGTTATTATTACGGGTGTTCAAATCGAGACAGATCCAACTTAAACCGCTCATCGAATTAAATCCATTCCCAAATCGATTAAAACCGCAGTAACTCGGATGTGATTGGTTTTAATTTTCTGCAAACCGGTGGATCAAATTGGACCTCGTATGGTATTTTCAAAACCGATCGAATCCAATCGAAACCGCACAACGTGCTGTAATATTATTATTCGATTACTATATTTACAGTTACACTTGTAACATGTTCAACTTGTTTGGCATGTTAATGTTATTCACGTGGTATTAAAATTTTATAAATTTGTTAAATTGAGAATATTATTTAATTTTTTATGTTAAGTTACATATAATTTTATTTCTGTTGTAATCTTATCGTTGTGCTTTTTCAGGTATTCTTCGAAGTTGTTACGTTATTGTTAAGCATTTAGAATCGGGGCAAAGGATTCGATAGTCTCATAAAGTTTGAACCATTAAGTGATCATGTAACACAACATGTTTTTTAACTTTTTTAATAGCTGGTAAATAGTCCGTTTCTAATTTTAAATACAAATCAACCCCATATATTTTATTTAATTATAAAAATTATTTTTTTATTTTGTAAATGATTATTTTAACATTCGTTTAGTATGTTTGTTAATAATAAAAAAACAAAAAACAATAACGAATAAGATCTTTCATCGATAATACTAATTTTTTGGCAATTCCAATTGATTAGAAGTTTATCTTTGATCCTGTACATCCGTCGTGGATTCTGATATCGTGTTTTTTAGAATTTCAGGTTTTCCAGAACTCAATCGATTTATAATTGTTAGTCACGGCGCGATTCAAAATTTATAAGAACGATATGAAAATTGAGAACGGGGCGATTCAAAATTCGATCGATTGGATTATCCTACCAATTGATTGAATGCAGAAAAAAACTTATTTACGTCACATTTCAATCGATTGAATGATCATACCAATGTATTGAATTGGAATAAACCATTAGTCACGTACAAAATTCAATTTCCAATTCAATCGATTTGTATGATCATTCAATCGTTTAAACCTTCATATATAATTTTAATAGCAGCCTTCAATCAATTGGTAATTTAAACAATCGATTGAATTATAATAAAACCTAGATTCTAGTCATCGTTCGATCGGTTGGATAATATGACCAACCGATTGATATTTGCGAAAATCATACTTCCTTGCAACTTTCAATCGATTGTTTTCTGGTAACCTGAAGTCCAATCGATTGAGTTATGAGAAATCTGAAATTCAATCGGTTGTTTTTGAATTTTTAAGAAACACAATTTCAAAATCTTCGACGGATGTAACGGAGCAAAGATAAACTTTTAATCGATTGGGATTGCAAGAAAGTTATTACGATCAATGGAAGATCTAATTCGTTCTTGTTTTTGTTTTTGAGTATTAATGAACATAATAGATGAATGAAAAAATAATATTTTATAAAACAAAAAAAAAAGTTTTTATGAATAAATAAAATATATGGGGTTAATTTGTAATTAAAATTAGAAAGAAACCATTTAGCAGCTGTCAAGAAACTTAAAAAATATGTTTTGTAATTCGACCATTTAATGCTCCAAGCGTTCTGGGACCATTGAATCCTTTGCCTAGAATCTCATACGGTGACTTGTTATATATGGTAATTTATTTAATTTACGGTTTTTTTAAATTACTTTACATAAAGGAATCAATAGATCATATTATGCCAAGGTAATAATAAATACAATATACCAAGATGGGTATGTCAAAAATGAGCTCAATAAAATGCAAGCCCGTTTGGTTGTTATTTATTTTTTTTAAGAATAAAATAAACTATAAAATTATAATTAAAAACTTTAATATAGATGAAGAATAGTAAAATTCCGTATATCCTTTATTTAATATATTTTGTCGAAATTTTAACTTGTTTTCATTGTTCAACATAATATTTGTGAACATGACAATGTATGTTTTAAAAAACGAATCAGACAGTTTGAACATAAAAACGAAGTTGTAAAATAAAGTAAATAACGTCACGTAGTAAAGGGACACATATACTTAAGTAAGCAAATTTTTTTAATTTGATAGGTTTTAAATCCTAGCCGAACCCACCTGATTTAGAGGATTCAGCGTCTCGCCTGGATGGATTCGACCCGTTTTACCATTGCGTATATACATGTGTTAATAAGAAGATTATCACATATATTACTATACAAATGTCAAATGTAGAGATTCTTGGTTCTAAAATACATTAGAATAAAAAAATACAAACAATATCAAATTTTTTATTCATTAAAATTAGTTATGATACAAATTTTTTTGCCGATATAAAAATAATATTTTAAATTACAACATGAACATATAGAAAAATTAAAATATAAGTTACATGACTTAATAAATAATTAAGTTATTATATTTAAAATTTATGAACGAATGACTTTCTTAAACAAATTATTCTCTAATAGAATTATTTGTGGAAATATTTGTCACAGTAAAAATTATTTTACTTAAAAATATTACCTTTTTTGTTTAGGTATGTACTCTTTAAAAAAAATTACGTACTCTCGTTTTTTAGTCCCAAAATAACTAAAAATTAATATTTTCTTGACATGTATAAGGTGATATAAATAACTTATGTTCTAAAAATATGTTGATGTTATATGAATTATGTAATGATAAAAATCAATTTTATTTTGAAAATATTTGTTTGCAAAATTATATTATATAATTAATTCATTGATAAAAGTAATTACTAAATAAATTTTGAATATATTAATCGAATTATTTACCAACTCATATAAAATAAAATTTTAATGATTTCATATTTATATTTTACAGTTTAAAATTTTATTTGAATATATTTTTTGTAATGTTAAGATACAATCTGGCATAATATGTAAATTTAATAATTGAAAAAATCGGGTTTTGAAATTTTGCCCAAACGCGGGGTGTTGCATCATGAACGGCCAAAGGGAACCCTACTCATTCTTCACGGATGCCCACAGACGTCCCCCTGCTCCTCTCTGTAGCCACCACCCTCACCTCTAACGCTTCAGTGTGTGTTTGGATTTCAGTTTGCAAACGGGAGTTTGCATAAAAATGATTTTGCAAACTTGCTTTTGATGAAAAGTAAGTTTGTATTAACGTGATTTATGTTTGGCAATCTTTATGTCAAAATGGATTATCGTAAAGTAAACGTTGTTTGGATTATACTACTCAAAATCACTTTTAGATGAAAAATTACTAAAAGAGACATCAATTAAAATAATTTTTATATTATTCTATTATTTTACTTTAGATATTTGAATAAATCTTATTAATTCATTTTATAATAAAGTTAATATTTACTTACTAAATTAAAGTAACATATAAAAATTGACAAAATATATTTTAATACATAAAAACACTAATAATATTACATTCAAAAATAAAATACTAATAAAATACATAAAAAATAATATCTTATACAAAATTTGTACATAAGAACACCTGCATGTGATTAATAATTTGATCCCTAATCGAATCTCGAACACGGTTCATTTCTGCAGAAGAGCTAATGGTTAGAGTTTGATCTGAGTTGTCACCAACATAACTATTATCTTCTCCATCAAGAATGTTTGCATGTTCATATTGATTAAACTCAGTATCTGTTTCAGAATGTCTTCTAATAAAATTATGAATAGCCATTGTTGCACACACTATCTGCACTTGAGTTTCAATTTTGAACTTGGGCATGTGTCAGCAAGATAGCAAATCTATTTTTCCACACTCCAAAAGTCCTTTCTATTGTGCATCTTAAGCTTGAGTGATAATAATTAAATACTTCATTATGATTTATAAATTCAGAAGAACGCCTAAAATCTGCAAGATGATAGCGCTCACATTTATATGGACCAATATATCCTTTCGGTGTTGGATAACCGGCATCTACCAAATAATATTTACCTAATGAGGAATAAAATTAGTTACATGATAATCAAGTAAATATAGTTTATTTGTAGAAAATTGAACTCCCATTTGTCTTGTAGATTTTAATCCTTGTTCAACTAGTTCATCACAAAATTTAAAAAAAACATGTTTTTCCATCCGAAACATTTCATAACAACGAATGTCATGGCCACATAAAATTTCTTGCACCCATAAATAACCTGTTTGTTCACTAGTTCTGCATGGTTTTTTGCACAGATAATTGACTGCATATTGACCAATTAATGCAGAAATATTTTCAATTTCATCTGTTTCTTCTTCTATAATGGAAAGTAATTTTGATTCTTCATGTTGTTCCTTTTCATACTCTTCAAATAAATACTCCATGTTCATTCCAAATTAATTAACAAAAAGTAAGTCCTACATAAGAATATAAATAAATTCTTATCAATACCAAGCTAAGAAATAAATTATATATAATAAGAACAATAATTAAGTACCACAAACATTATATAAAATGATAAATAACTAAACAAGCAACACACAAATTTTTCTATTGTCTTATCCTAGCATAACAAAACATTCATGGACAAATTAAAATGGAGTACAATAATAACTTAACTAGTTTTGCATGAAAATCATAAAAAATATTAATTTTGCATGAATGGTAGTGGATTATATGCTGCATGTTTGAGCCAATCCAACAATCTCTGCTCATATCCTTTTAAGGATACAAACATTTCTCTAGCTGGCTTAAACATCATTAGTTGACAACAACGACTATGAAAATCGGGATCACTAGTAATCATTTCCATCTTTTGAATCTCAGCCATTACTTCCCCAATAGATGCACCGGGTACTAGAAATGTGGACACAATAGTTGAGCGTGATTCAGATGCAGAGGCAATTCTACTTATTGCATCCGCAATTTGCTTTGAGGCAGGGACTTTAAAATTTTTCTTCTGTTTTGTTGTTTCACAAACCACATCTCTCTTTCTTTTTCCCGTACTCTTTTGACTATTATTTTCTTGAGATGAGCTAAGATTTATGTGTTGAAATTCAGAATTAACTCCCACACTAGCACCTATACCTTCTTCACTATCTCCGGAACCCTCTTCTATATCAACATGACCTTCCTCAAAGTATGGTCGATATCCATCACCATATTCTTCTATGCCACTAGGTAACATCTCAGATGAGGGAGCCCAAGCAAATTTGCCATCGGCCATAACATCTTTAAATAATATAGTTAACTCATCTTTAAAAGGAAGTCCTTTATTTCTGAATTTTCCATATAAGGGATTTTCCTGCATGTGTACAACTAATCAACAAGACTTGTTACCAAAATTAAAGTTAAAATTTTTGCTTTAATAATAAGTTGCTACGTACCAATTGTTTTCTCTCCCACCATTCATTTGGTGCATCAACGGTATGTTTAGTATAATCCCATCCTAAACCCGTTTCTTTGCCAAAAAGCTTGTACCATGCTGACCATTTCTTCTTAAGATTGTCCCATTTATTTTTTAACTGAATCTTATCATATTGTTTTCCAGTTTTTTCATTAAATTGAGACAAAGCATCCTTCCAACCTTTTTTTGTAAGAGTGGTTCCATTACGTTGCTGTTTAGCAACTTGATCTAAACATGCTTGGATAAATTGTTTAGTAGTCTCCATGTCCCATGCTGCTTTTGTCTTTAGAGATTTATTGTTACTCATTGTTCTATTAGAAAAAATATAAATTTTAGATATATATATATATATATAAAGAAATATTTAGTCGAATCCATTAACTTTTTTTTTAATTTCAGTAATAACGTGAGAATATTAATTTAATATTATTTTTATACCGTACTCTCAATAATTTTATTTTTATAAGACTTTTTTGGGCATCCAACATTCATAATTTTATTAATACTTATGAATAATTTTTTTTAATTTATCTTTTTTAATGGGATCAATTAATCTATATTATAAAAAAAGTTACAATAAAATATAATATATGAGAATTATAATTATAAATTTTACATAGTCAAAAAAAATAAAAAATTTCAACCGAAACAAAAATAAAGTATAATAAAATATAAAATGAGAACTCACGTAAATAAAAAATAATAAAAATTTTATAACACCAACAATATATATCATATGAATAAAAAAATATAATAAAACATAAAAAAATTTATATGAACTATATCAAATAAAAAATAAAATAAATTTCGCATAAGATATAAACACAGTGCATAAAAGAGAAAAAAAATAGAATTCATATAAACAAGAAATAATAAGAATACCATAAAAAAAAGTAATAACATACCTGAGGACTGAGGGATTAGAACACTGAAAAAATAATATAAAAAAAAGTCAATGATAAAAAATAAGTAAAAAATAAAAAGAACAAAGTCAAATAAAAATAAAAAAGACACTTTACATATTAAACATAAAAAACAGTAAATAATAAAAAAAATTCATATGAACTAAAAAATAATAAGAAATAAAAATATAAAAGGGAGTACTATACATTTTATAATATTAAACAAAAAAATATTTTATAATCTATTTTAGTGTCATTAGTACTCTTTAATTTAGTATCATTTATATAAATAAAAAATAATAAAAATATCATAAAAATTAATAAAAATAAAAATTTATATCAACAATAGTTGTCATATAAATAAAAAAAATAATAAAAATATAACAATAGAAAATTAAAAAAATAACATCAAAATACTAAAAAATAATATGAAAAATATTTATCATATAAATAAAAAATATAAAAATCAAAATATGAAAGAAATAATTAAAAATAATAAAAAAATTAAAATCTATAACTTAGCAGTGATGAAAATAAATCTGAAAAAAAAAACTATAAGGAAGAACATACAGAGAACTAATGGTGAAATGAGGAAGAACGTACAGAGAACTAATGGTGAAATGATGTGGTTATGTGCATCCTTTTTATAGATGAAATGAAGGGTACAGTTGGTAGATATGGAATAAATTCCTTACCTAATTCCTCCAACGGTAATTAATTTTCTTAACGTGAACGCAGAAGCTTGAATTTGTAGCTTCACGTGAACGTACGTTCAGAGGTGAAAGCACTTCTGGGTTAGGAATTTCAAAAAGTTGTCAAACATGATATTGGAACTTTCAAGACGCTCAAACGTGCTTTTCTATTCCTCAACGTGATCCCCAAACACACCCTCAGCTGTCTACTCGGTTTATCTCTGTCGAGGCAGAGACGCCGTGACTTCCGCCCAGCGACCGCCGCCCTGCCAACATGCCTGGACCCAATTTTAGGCATATCTGTTCGCGCAGCCACGACGTGTGGCGAAGCAATCGTCCGATGCTTGCAATCACCCCCGGACCCGTCTTCGTTCCCGCAGTCTCCTCCCGACGGCGTCATTTCTTCTTGGCCCATCCTGTCTCGCCGGCGTCCCAACCACGTCTACAGTGTTTTGGCAGGTTTCTACCTTCTAACCGTTGCATTAAAGTCTGTTGATTGTCTAATATTATTGTTGAGGCACGATTACCCCATAGGAGATGCTTCTACTGACCCGTGCTTCTGATTGCTTGAACCATGCTTAATCGTTCGAACTCATTGGTTGAAGGGTGAAGCGTGACTCATTCTGCATAGACATGGTATTTTCTTTGTGTATATGTTTCCACGAAATCATTCAGGTAACCTCTTTTTCTCAACCTGATGGCCTAGTGAGTGTAATTGTCTTGTTTAAGTCGTCATTCTTAATCCCAGGGTATGAATAAGTTTCTATTCCTGCATAACAACCTGCATTTGTATGTTTCCTGTAAACCTTGCTGCTGCTGTCCTTTTAATTTCTGACTATGGATGCTTTGAACTTGTGTAGATAGATTTATTGATTGCAGAGTTTCGCGTGATGCATGAAATTGAGAAATTGGTTGTTGGTACTTATCAATATGTATACTTGTTATGTGTGTTAGACCTGAGTCCCACAAATAATCTCTAGTAGTTACTGCTATGGTTGCTTTGTTCAATCGGAGTTTAAAATTTACCAAATAAATCTTATTCGAAGATGTTTGTGGATTCTTTAATGCGAGTACGGATTGTAATGCTGAAGATGATGATGGTTGGAGTCATCCGAAAGTTTTTTTAACAGTTTTTAGAAAAATCTTTTGGGGGTTTCAGATGACAAGATCAAACAGTATTCGTGAGGTCATGTATACCTCAGTTTTTTATTTTACTATGAATCTTGTTTGCCCATCCATGTACGGATAAACCGGGTGAAATTGTAAACCGGCGCCCCGGAGGTTAGATCGGTTCAAAAATTCGATTACTGGTTTCCCATTCAAAACATTGGATATAACTGAGTCACAGATTATGAATTTTTCATTTCTCCAGATTCAGCTACATACGTAGTCCAATAATTACATGACATTATGGCTAATGTTGCATGCAGAGGTAAAATAAAATTGTTGAGGCTCCGGAGAGTGACTTGCTATAAGAATCAGTTATTGGAACAGATGAAAATTTTCAACTTTAAAGTAACATTTTGTCGAAGAGGATTTTTTTAAAATAGTTTTAATACTTCAAATCGAATACTTGAATGATGTGAGTGATGCTTTATGTAGTGTAACAGAGGTGTGAGTTTTGTTTTTTGCGAAACTAATAGTGGTGATTCTTAATGAGTTGTTATGCTAAAAGATTTGTCAATAAAAATCCTAATTGTTTAGGGAGAAAACATATACTATTGCCACTGTTTCTTGTTATATACTAACCATCAACGAAACGTGATCTAACGGAGTTTCACTGCCATTAGGGGCCATAAGGGGGCATGCCGTTAGGATGGTTGGTTATATAGTTTGGCAATGCAAGGGTGTGCTTAAACATTTTTCTACTTTAGTTTCAAACCCTTTGGCACATTCAGCCGGAAGCATTAAATGCTGATTCAGTGGATTACCAATGCAGCAAATCATCATCATTACCCAAGGTATCGGTCACATCACATTGGCCTTAGGGCTCTATAAAAGGAAGGCAACGAGGAGAAAATGTCATCCATATTATAGCGAAGAGGCCTCCTTTGAAAATATCCTTATCCCTAGGTCACATTTTCCTCTGTAGTAGAACCTGCAGCGGCACAAATGGAAGCGTCACAAAGTGCGGGAGTCGATCCGGAGCAACCCTCGCTAACGTCAGAGTAAGACCCCTCTGTCACAATGATAACACAGCATTAAAATTCTAATGGTGGCGGGAAATTCCGCCGCTGCTAGTGTCACAACTTATTTTTATTTGCATACTTCGGCGATGGAACTGATGTTTTCATTTTTGTATGGATCCAGGCTTCAACCTCCCGGCAACATCGACGAACCCAACTGGAAAAATGATGCTGATGAAACGAAGGCCTTGAATCTTGACCTAACGATGGAGGTGGTAAGTTTGTATTTTAAGTTACTTGTATCCATGCCAACTCTTTTTCTGAGCATCATTAATGGATTGCACTGCTCATGCGTGGCCTTTGTTTATGTAGCCCCTCCTTAATGCGGTGTCCCCGGTCGGCGTTTTTGTTGAAGAGTTCATTCCGCCTTCTGCGTATAAGTCACCTCCTCAGGCTCCGCTCGAGGTCGGCTGTATATCCCAAAGCTTTCTCTCCCGAATAGGAACGGTTTCACTTTCATGTAACTTAATAACATGGATTCCTGAACTCTCCATCTTTTACTATTGCAGAGCATAGAGGCACGCTTGATGGCCATTGAGCAGTCGGTTGGAATGCTTGAAGTTAGGGCCGCCCGATCGGAGGCTCTCATTGTGTATATCAAGACGATGATATCCACGTTATGTAAGAAGGAGGAGATTTTGCAGATGATACCTACTCCAAAGGCACAACTCCATAATGAAGCCACGGAGAAGAAAATACCGCAGGCGCCTAACACTCTTGGAGGTGTTGGCAGCGCTGCTGCGGTTGTCTTGAACAACAGAAAAAACGAAGCATCTGCTCTGATGTTCACCCATCAGCTAAGCAGTTTAGAAAAGGGTAAGGGAATCTTGGGTGACCCCATCACGAACTTGACCCTCGACGTTGTTGTCTCGGATTCTTCAGGTTCGGAGGATGATCTCCTTCTGCTTGACCACCTTTCTTCAACAGCCGTACTCTCCACTGGTGCAACACTAATCCCGACCGAAGCACCAGCCAACCTTCACTGGTCGCGTGGGGTTCCAAAAATGTTGAACGACTCCAAGGATGAGCCATTTACAGCATGCAATGCCACTGTGCAGGTGAAGTTTTGGAATTATGTTGTCCTAAGCGTAGCTATAACTATATCTAATCCTACATAACACAATTTTTACATTATGCTGTTTCTCATGTATAACAATCTCACTGCCGAGTGAAACATGGTCCCTTGATAATGTATACGCAGTATTGTGTGGTTAGTTATTAAACCTGTGCCCATGACCAGTAGGAGCCTATTGTGCGCCGGGGGTGCAAACCTGATGCTCATGATAACCTTTAAATTTCGTGTGAACTTTTTCAAAGTGCAGTAAATTTTATGAGCCTCTGGTCATTCTAAACACGCAAGGCCAAGGCATTGTATATGAAAGCAAGGCCCTGTTTCAAAATTAAAAGTCCGCAGTTAAACATATATTCGTCACACCGCGTTAGTTTTATGCTCATGATTTAAATTTTTAATGGGCCTAAATGACATGACCATTCCCTACATGGCTCACCCTAAATAACAACCATTGGGCTACATGTGCCTTGGCCCACTTTGGAAATACCCGTCAACCATATGTTTTATGTAATTGATCAGAATGTTTATGGGAATTTCTTTGGGAAGGGAATAAATATGGCTTACTTTTTTTTTTTGGTTAACTAACTATGGCTTATTTTATTGTGTGTATATGTAAGTAGCCATAAAGTCGAACCCACAAAAAATGGAATACTGTGGGTAACTTTCTGTTAGGCCTTTATTATTCAGTCCAATGCTAAGAACATAATATTATTTTTTAATATCTGTCATTCTTCGGAACTTATGTTTATCGGCTGACCTAGGTTTTCTATTTGCAGAGAACAACGGTCGGAGGGGATCTCGACAGCACGACTCGGCTGACTGATCTCTATGCATCTTCCGAGCCAGGTCCTAGGCGGCAGAAGACGCCGCGGTTGTCGACGTCGGACTTGGCTGCAACGGCCCTTCACGATGCCTCCATGGGCTCCCCTCCGAAGACCCATTCCAACTCCGTGCCACAGACACGACCTCTGTTTCGGCATGGTGGAAGGGGGGTCGGGGACGCATTCCGCCGCCGAACTTGGACAACCCGGTTTACCAAATCCCTAAGGCAAGTCACATTACCTTACTCCTGTCGTTAACGATGTGGATGATTACATCTAACTTTTGGGTTCAAGCACTCTATTATTCCTGCATTGTGTAGCATCCCTCCTAACCACTACAAATATTTTCAATGCAGAATTTTCCCATGTGGTTCAGGCCCACTGCCGATATGAGTCTCACCAGGGACGAGTGCCGCCTTGGGACGTATATATTTGCCAAGAATGAAGAAATGGGGTAACATTCTCCTAACACTAGGACACAGTCAGCAGTTGTTTCGGGGTTTTATACATAGCTCCAGCACCCAACCTTAAACCCTATTCGTGTTTCTCCTATTTACAGGGAATCAGAGATCTTATTTAAGCATTACGAACTAACCCTGCCCCGGGGAAAGTTCTTATCCCTTAGGCCGGAATGCATGCCCCACTTTGATGTAATAACGTTTCAGCTTGCCTCGATACTTTTCCCAAATTAACTGCAGTATTTGATTTCATTATTTCAATGTTGAAAGCTAATAAGGGTGAAATATGTAGGTGATCATCACTGTTGCAATGCTTTCGTCTCTACAAGCCAAGGCAAACCCTATTCCGCGTTGCTGGTTCTTCCCATCAACATTTGCCGCAGAGATCTTGTTCCAAGCTCCGGCGGAACATTTACTTGAGAGCTACACGAGACGATGGATGCCACCAACCCAAGAACTTGAGCATGTAAGAAATATTCGACGTAGCGTCTCACCTTTCGTGCTTCATATTTATCGATAACACGTAGATTTGGCATTCAAACACCGTATCGATATATCTTAACTGATGCTGTACGCTGCTGCTCGCCTGAACAGGTGTTTGTACCCATTTGCGAGCCACCTGAGAGTTGGTACATGCTATTGTTGGATGTAAAGAGAACCGCTATTTATGCGCTTGATGTTTGCACAAGCATGGAGTCCGTTCCCAAGCGTGAGCGGAATATGCGCCTTATAGTAAGTAACCCGCAAGGCATATAGCACACACTAAACTCATGTATGGTGCAACTGTTGAGAATTTCATATGTTTTCCATGCTCATTCGAACTACAGATGGCTGTCCTCGGCAAGATTTTCAAACATGAGCAGAATCTGCCTAACTTTAAACACGTGTCGCCGGACCCCAACACGTGGGGACGCATTGAATACCCGATGAGCATTCCGAGCAGGCTTGGCGCGTAAGTCATTCTATGATGTCTCCATAATTTTCGTCACATAATTACTTTCTACAGAATTTCTTAGATTTTATTGGAATCAAAAACCACATCCCTCGAACCATGTTGTTGGGGATCCATTTTTAATTATTGTGGCCGACTGTTTGCCCTTTACGTCACTCATTTATTGATGTCACAATTCACTTTGCATAGGGATGAATCCGGAATATGGTGCATTTGGTGGATGTCTCACAATGGGCGATTCTCCCCAGCTATCCTAGGCAACCTTGTAAGAACCCCTACATTCTCGTACGTTGCTGGAAATTAACTTGTCATCATTCATATCACGGCTTCACTGTTTATATACATACTTCACAGGGTGATGAGGCCACATTGAGGATGAAAACAGCAATCAGAATTGCCGGATCCGACTACAGCGAGCTTAAGGCGCTTGTGGACCTCAAGGCGGAGACGGTGTGGTGGAGTCTTCCGTTTGTTCCCTAATTACTAGGATAGTTACATGGTTTTATGTGAATGAAGTTGGGATCCATTTACAAGGCCCAATTATTTTGAAAGTACTTGTTGATGTTATATATTTCTAATTCCAGACTTTAGTATTTGTACTCTACTTGTATTATTCCGGTGGTCGACTTTGGTTATGAACCCTTCCGGGTAGCAAATGCTCTTACTATGTACCCAACTGTTATTGTTAATTAGCATGATGACTTGTGTAACAATGTAAGTGGGAACCGTTAAGCAGGCCCATACATTTTTAATTTAATTGTTGCTGCTATGTATTGCTATATCAAGGCTTTAATGTGTAAGGGTTGAACTCTGGTTCCAGATGGTTTCTATATCTATGAATATGTATTAGTTAGGTGGCTTCATCAGGTGTTCGCTTATCAGAACCATGTTTTTTTCAAACTTGCATGTGTGGTCACCGTTTTAATCAGGCATTGCCCCAGAGTGATTGTGCATTCCTCAGCATATGTTGACACTCCGACTATTGGTCAACATATCTTGCCAAATCTCCATCCTTCCTTGCGAGGAAATGTCCTGCCCTAAAGCAACAACCTTTGCATGCCCCAACAAGAGAACATATTCTTATTACAAAAGCTCCTGTTAGAATATAATAAACTTTTTAATTACGGCGAAATGATATACACTGCTAAGAAGCCACTGTTACAACACAAATTTCTTACCACATTAGGATATTTCATAACAACCCAACAAACTCAATCAAGTTGATATTCCCACACTGTCAATAACACAACAGGGTTGGGGGCTAGCCTCTCAGTGCGTAATCCGTAAAAATAATGTTCTACATTTAGAGGAATAATGAAAGCAACTACAAGTCTATTTGTCTACGATAGCCTCCTATGACATGAATTGCGGGAATGTATTTGGAAGCTCAACCCTTAGTTTCCTCTTCCTCGTGCCCGCCCCCATCTGGAGCTCCTGCTGCAATTTACATTTATGTTTTCAACAGTTAGGGTGCTTGCCCACTGATAGCAAAGCTAGAGATGGAAACGTAAACAAAATGCGTGGCATAACTGAATCAGCTGTAACGGGACAATATTGGCACTTACCTGACCCGTTGCAACTTCAGAGGCAAAACAGTTCAAGTGATCTGGTCTAGTCGTCTGTGACGGTGTCGCCTGCACAGCAAAAAGAGGCAAGTCGGGTATTAAATACAATGTTTCCAACATGAATTCTAATGGAATTGAAATGTTAACGTACATCAAATCTTTGTGGATCCGCATATGACAAAAAAACCACTCCTAATATTAATGAACCCTCCCAACATGATTAATTGATTTCAAATAAAACATGTGACTCAACCCCTAATACCTAGAATTTGCTATATTGACGTTTATAGATTTAACCGTTCATGTTTCTCCTACTTTGTGAATTGCTCATGTTCTACTTATACTTTCATGCTGATTCTACCATCTATGAAATGTTCTATGCTCATGAAATGTTGATGCTTTTTGTTTTATGAACAACTCTCAAAACCTACGCAAACTCAACAATGTTCAAAACTTAAAGTCCCTGTTATCATCTACTCCTTTCGAGATATACTCACATTTGGCATGTCCTAATCATTGATCCTTCAAAGATTGAAAAATTTCATGACCACCCTAGAAATCCCATGAATTCTAACTCACACACAGCATATCGTGCTAACCTGAGCTTCAGCTTGCCGACCCTTGGGAACCCGTTGCGATCCACGACATCCCGGGCGCAGGTCTGCCCCAATGGGGCAGCGAGTTCGGCGATGACCCAGTTTTCCGCAGGCGCTGCATTTTCTCTTCTTCGGTCCCTTGGTTTGCTGAGAAACGTTTCCTCTACCGGTGCCTTTTGTTCGGACGCAGACCGGATCATTTATCCCACCACCGCCCTCACCGTTAGGCTGTGTATTAACATCTTCGGTTATCTGTGTATTAACATACGCAACCCATTCTTGACCTCCAACATGACAACATCCCGTGCCATTTTCTCGCTATATACCTTGTAGTCCTCCTCCCTTAGACAAGCCACCTTGGCCAAATGCTTACATTGGTCTACAAATGCACCAAGTCTGCTGCGGTACCGGGATGCAGCATCACCCGTTTCAGTAACTTGTCTAACGAAAGTCACATTGTTCTTGGCATTTCTGCACCACCGCTTGAGGACCAGAGTCTCGGGCAGATAACCGATATCAATACCTACCAGAACAACAATTATGTGAACACAAGGGATCCCATATGACTCCATCCTGCGGCAATTACATTCAAAGGTTCCATTCTGCGGCTGGTGCAACACTTGCCAAGTTGACTCCGGTCGGCGATACTTTTGTATCACGTAGCAGCATCCGTTTTCACAATCCTCCCGGTCGACAATATTAAATCTCACAGCCCGCTTTAAGGTCTCTCGAAATCTATAAAATACTTCACGGGTATACAGGGTCACCGCTGACCTCTCAATCTCTTGAAAGTGCGTATGAAGCACCGGGGTACCGTAAAAGGAACGAAAGTCAAGCTCCTCCTCCTTGTCTCTTAGGAAATCAACACATCTCTGAAAATTTGTAATAAAGTCCAATATCCCATATCTACTCTCCACAAACCCACCCAACTTAGCATGCAACGACTCGCACCGAGAGGTTGTCCTTAAACCTGCAAAGAATCTGCCCCGTATGTACGCGGTTGCCCATGACAACTTCTTACTATAGAGGTCCATCACCCATTCAACCTCTCGAACACCACACTCCCCAACCATCGCCTCCCACTGCCTCTCAAATTCATGAACCTCTATGTCAGCGAGCATGCACTGTTTGAATAACTGTGTGAAACGTGGTTGCGAGACATGAGCAGTGGCATTCCTTAGTAGGTGCCACGCGCATAGTCTGTGATGAGCATCTGGAAATACATGCATAATAGCTAGCTTCATAGAAGGATCCCCATCAGTTATAACTGCCTTCGGGGCCTTTCCCCGCATGCATTCTAGAAATCGTCTCAGCACCCATTTGTACGAATCCTGTGACTCACATGAAACCATTGCTGCTGCAAACACGCATGTCTGATTATGGTGATTAACACCGGACAAAACAATAACCGGCAAGTTATACTTGTTCCTTCCATAGGTCGCATCAAAGGCGAGGACATCACCGAACGCCTCATAATCTTCTTGGCTTCGACCATCACTCCATATAATGTCACACATGCGACAACCAGCCGCCACCTGATACTTCCAAAACAGTCTCTCATCGTTTCTGGCAGCATGTTCGAAGAAACGCAGCGTGGCATTCACATCTCTGCTCTGCAGAGCACGTTGCTTTCGCACCTCATTGTGCATATCTTGCTTAGTAAATCTTACTAAGTTAAAACCCCCAACCTGCATCGCAAATGACTGGTATATCTTCGGAATGCTTATCCCAACTTGCCGCATGCTATTCATTTGAGCAATTTCTGCATCAGACATATTCCTGTGTGAAGGCAGATATCCAACAAACCTTTCAGGGAGTAGGGTGTGGTTATGATCATCCACAAACTGTGAAACATACCATTTTCCATTACCATGATTCTTCTTTATCCTCATCTCTGCTACATACCCACATCGCGTTATAGGCTTGGGCTCTCTTTTCCTATCGAGCTTATCTAACCACTTCTTCTGCCTAAATCCTTCTCTGTTGCAAACAAAATTGTATCTAACGATATCTCCTTTGGCATTTTTTACCGTCTTACTGTTCCTTATTGCAAAACCTTTTAGCCTACTGTAACTCGTGTAGAATTTCCTTGCTTCCCCAGGGGTAAAGAACTCCATCTTCAGCACATCTTCAACGCTGACATGACTTGGTACCTGAGCAGATTCAGACTCTGCCTCTGTCTGCGTCATATTCAGAAACCCTTCTTCGTCCCCTAACATGCTCATGTCAAAAAGTGTTTCCTGCACAACAATTAACAACGCTACGATCACCCAATTGATACATTAACTTATGCTATTCATCTTCAGATTGAAAAGGAAAATAACACATTCCAAATTTGCAACTTCCCCCTATCGTATACCTCATTCAAAACCCCGTCCTCCGGCTCTGGCACCGCCGATTCATGATTGGCTGACGTCGATATCGCCTCTTGGTTTATGTTGTTCATCTATTTCCTAATTGGCTGCACTTGCGTCTTCTAGAGGATCCTCTCACTTGTGGTTCCTAACAACTTCAACAATTCCATAGGCAACGAAAAAAACCACTCTCGCCGTCACAATTTGCCCAATTTATAAAAACCCCTTTAACAAACCAACTTAATCTAACATGTTAACATGGGAAACGCATAGCATCTACGCCAATTTCAATGCTTCCAGTGAAACTATACACTCACTTGATCATCGTAGTAAAATCCCCCCTATACAAACAACTACCCCACCTTGATCATTCATATCAACAAATAAAAAACCACACCTACTATTACTTAATCAAATGAAGCTGACAAAATAAATATCATAACTACAACTACGTTTGCGACTAGGGGGAACATGAATTTCCTATATAGTTCATTGCTTATTAGTCCTTTATGAACAACCAAATTGCTTATGCACTTAAATGGCTCAAAAATTGCTTCAACTCCCCTCATAGTGATTGTGAAACCAGATTTTGTTGTAACTTTAAGAAACTAAACTGGCATGACGGATTGAGAAATACATATGTAGCCAATTCAACAACAAATGTAGAACAAGACACCTCTATTTTCCAATAACATATGCACCAGAAGACCAGCAAAGCACATTAACTAACCAATTCGAATTGAAATTTGGAGATGAAAAAACTTACACCTTTCCTGTTAAACTGGTGACCAGATGCATATTAATTTACTTGATGCCATTAACATCACATGCAGCTAATCCTAATCTATTCAACCAACCAATTTAAAAAAACAGTGGTGTCCTGAACAAATAAATAAACTAACGCTTTAATTAGGTTTATAGAAATTCAACAATTCTAAATTTTAATAATTCTTGTATTAATCTACCCAAAAAGTAAAAAACTTATGCCTTTGCTTCTGTACAGAAAATGACTCTAACTAAACGCCAAACTCCATTTTCCACTGCATACCAGTTTAATCCTTCAGCGTAAGTCAATTAATTTATCTAAAAAGATCATAAACAACTTCTCCAGGTACAAGCCATGTCAACAACCCAAAATTACAGTGCCAACACATGTAATCTCCCTCGGTCAGTTCTGATACCTTAAATCTGGCCCCAAATTAATTCCCCTGCTACAAAAAATAATGCCAGGAATAACAAACATACCTTTCGATTGTTCCTTCAACGGTGCAAGCTTCTGCAGCCCGCACAATACCGACTGATGAATCGCCCTTTTCTCCTTTTCTCGCAACAGCACCCAAAACAACTCCACTGCAGAACATCGAATCAGCTACTTAGGGGAAGGTCGAGAATGCCTACAACCCAACACAGCTGTATGAAGACATCAACACATTCTTAAGGACCAACTGCGGCAGAGACGCGACCATATCCACCTCTCACGAACATGCTTTACCATGACATTCTTCCAGCTCACTCAACATTATAAGCCACTTAACTTTCTTAGCATCTTCCTATTTAAGCTGCAAAGATTTCAATTCTAGCAGCAAGCTATGACAAATTTTTAGTTGCCTAATTAAGTAATTTTAAATTTCATTCAGAGGTTAATATAATCTTCTAACACTTTACTATAAGACAAATACAAAACTGAAAACCTAAATGTACATGGCACATCAGTACTCCAATAAAGTACACTGAAGTACCTGAAACGTATCCTAAACCATTGTACTAGCCTAATGACAAAATTGCATCTCCAGAGGTCCATTTTTTTCAGAAAAAGAGACCTATAATAGATTATTGGTCAATGGTCCTAAATCCTAACACAGTTAAGTTGGCTGAACCAAGAATCATTTATAAGCAATTAATGCTACAACAGTACAGCCCATCAAGAGGGGACACAACTTTTTTACAACATCCATCTATAACCGATAAGACAGGTTCATTAATTACACACCATGTTCTGAATTTTCTGAAATGCACTTCAGTTTCTCCTAACATCTCAACCGTTTCTATTTTTTAATTAGTATCTGAATGGCTATTATTTACGGTATATCAATGTAAAATAAAAAATACCGGTACATGTGAAAATCTTTTTAAATTATGATGCAAAGACACCTATTCGAATATGGAATATGATAAAATACAAGACATGCAACACACACAAATTTAAAAGTTTTAAAAGATACGAAAATATTATATATATAAAATATAAAATATTTTTTAAATAAATTATAATAATATTTTAATATATTATTATATTAAAATAT
>NC_029778.3:16180563-16181430 GCF_000817695.3 Arachis duranensis | reverse complement strand
TTTGTGAAAATATTTTGTTTAAAAGTATAATCTATTTATTTAGTCATATTTTAAATAAAAATAATATTTTTATAAATATTAAAATTTAATTATATAATTTATCATTTAAATATTAAAAAAATATTTTTATATAAAAATAATTATAAAGTCTTTATTGTAATATCCAAGATAAGATTTCAGTTTATATAAGTCCAACTCTAAGCTACATACACAACACCATCCAATTTCTCTGCTTTGTTGCTACCGTTGCTTCCGAACATCTATGGCTCTTGCATCACATGATTCCGATGCAAAACTTGAGAAACAAGAAGATGATGCCTTTATGTTTGCGCAAATGGCATGTTCAGTTGTGGTTCCAATGGCTGTGAGGACCACAATAGAGCTTGGTGTATTTGACATTATAGCAAAAGAAGGCGAAGGTGCAAAGCTCTCAGCAAAAGACATTGCGGATCGCATTGGAAGCAACAACCCTGAAGCAGCATCAATGTTGGATCGTGTTCTCAGGCTTCTTGCAAGTCATTCATTACTGTCTTGTTCTGTTGTTGAAGATCCAGAAAGCTCAAATAACTTGCATCACAGGCCGCTGTATAGCCTCTCACCTGTTTCCAAATACTTTGTGACTGATGCTGATGGTGAGTCTTGGGGACCCTCTTTGGCGCATCTTCTGGATAAAGTCTTATATCCATGCTGGTCAGTAAATGCATCGCATCTTATCTTGGATTTTTATGCCCTTTCACTAAATAAATTATTCTATTTTATTAATTTTTTATCTGTAAAATTATTTTATAATACATATATTTATTTATATATTGTCACATACATTATTAGTAAAAATAATAAGGATAGAAGACTAGAAAATTAACTTTT
>NC_029778.3:16178027-16180105 GCF_000817695.3 Arachis duranensis | reverse complement strand
AATTAGTTCTTAAAAAATTTAAAAAAATAGTTTCTTTTTTATTTTAGTAAAATAATTATTTATTAAAGTAGATAAATTAATTATTTTCTTCTCATATACAGTTTTTTTAAGATATAAAAATAATTAATTAGGACATTGGTTAAGATAATTAAAGTTTCTATTTTATTAAATTTTTAATTTAAAGAAAAATCCTAGTTCATTTTGGTATAAAAATTTTGAATTTGATGAAAACATTGATAAAAATTATGTTGAATTTTGATTTATTTTATTCTCATTTAAATTAATCACTACATAAATTAAAGTTCTGTTTTGAAGTTATATTCGAGTTTTAATCTAATTTTCAAAGTTTCAATTTACTTAGTTTGATTTTTTAACTTAGGTATCTGTGACTCATATTAGGGTTTTAAGTGTTTAGTTAAAAAAAAATGAGCAATGCTAGGGGCCAGCAATTTTTGTGATTGTTAGCCATCAACTAGCCATCAAAGATGATTTGATGGTGTGAGATTGGTGTGAGATTTTATCCAATGGCTCACATTCTTCTGCTGGTTACATGCTGGCCAAAATTCAATAAAACTGCTGGTCCCCTAGACTTTTCAAAAAAAAATTAAGGTAAAAAAATTTTAATTGTCACATCAAATAGTCGCTAAAACGTATAATGTAGTAATCGTTAATCCATCTCAGTATGTTGTTAATGATTTTGTGAGACTGTGATAAAAATAAGATCAGGAATCAATGTGAGTCATAACTATTAAGTTGGGAGACTAAATTGAGTAAATCGAAATTTTTGAAATTAGATTGAAATATGAACATAATTTTAGAGACCAATAAGTATTATCTCTTTGTTGACAATTAAGTTGTTTTAATGGTAATTAAGATCTAATAATGGTTTATAATAAAAAAAAGTATTCTTTTGCAACAATGAACTTATAGTAGTAATTAGAGGTGTTCATAGATTAGATTATATCCATAAATCCACAGTATTTATCCGTATCTGATATGTAACTTTTTTATAGAAGTAAAATTTTCTAATATTTTTTATTTTATGGATATATTTGATATCTGATCCAAACATAAAAAGTGCGAATATCAAATTTGATCTAATGAGTTTAGTGCGGATTGGATCGAAATTTCATTCATATCCGATCTGTGAACATTCCTAACAATAATAACTAAAAAATTATAATGATAATATTTTTAACTAATAGAAAATGCCAAAAAAAAAATCTGATCAGTGAACATCCCTAACAATAATAACTAAAAAATTATAATGATTATATTTTTGACTAAGAGAAAGTGCAAAAAAAAGTACTAAATACAAGAACATTTAATTAAATATTAAAATTTTTTTTACTTTAAAACAGTTGTGTTTTAATTTTTTTGCTCATATATATATAAACTGTAATAATAATAATATGATAATTGTTTTATATATCACATAAATATAAACGTTTTTCTGTAAGCCTAAGAAAGATTTTGTAAGTCTTTAACTTTGTTATCGATTTTTGTAGTGTTAGCCGTCATATTACCAATTTGATTCATATATAATTCGGATGATAAATTATTTGGTGACGTGTGTTTCCTTTTTTACTGTGACATACTTTATTATTATTATTATTATTATTATTATTATTGTTATTATTATTATTATGTACATTAAAAAATAATAGACCCAATTATTGTCATAACATAATAGAAGTATGGAAGTTTATCATTTTTCTCTAACGGAAGAAACAAAATTCTTTTCAATATTTTATTTAACGTTTAGTAGAATAAAAATAAATTTTATTAGAAAAATTTTAGTACGAGTTTAATATTTTTATTCATCATAAAATATTTATAGAATTACTCGTAGATAAATTTAAAAAAAAAAGAAAAAAACATGATTTTTAATTTTATTTTTAAATAAACTTTATTTTTAATTTTAAAATAAATTTTATTTTTATTTTTTAATAATATTAATTTTTTATCGTATATAATTATTCAATTATTTTTTAATCATATATAAATAAATTACTCTTAATAAGACTTTTTTGTGTTATTCAATTATCTTTTTTAAAAAATAAATAATTATTAAAATA
>NC_029778.3:16164194-16177432 GCF_000817695.3 Arachis duranensis | reverse complement strand
ATAAATGTGTTATATTTTTTATATAAATAATTTTTAAAAAAATCTAATAGTTAATCTATTACGTTTTTTGTTTTAGTCTAAATTAAATATTTTTTTATTATTTTTGAAAAGAAATTTTTTTGAAGAATTTAATAATATATGATAAAAAACACTGAATAAATTATACAGAAACCAATTAAAACATAATATAAAAACAAAAAATGAAATTAGCATCTTTATGTGAGTGGTTACCATTTTTAAAATTGTTATTTCACTCTTATATTCTTTTTCTTATTTTAAATTATAATTCCTTTATTCTGTTATTGAGAAGTTCAAAAACAGAGTAAAAGTTATTTATGAGAAGATAGAATAAGCTTGTGAACCAATCAAACTAATTTGACCCTCAGAATCAATTACATTATAACAAATTATATCTGATTTTGACTATTTCCTAACTAATAAAGATCTAGGTGTATCGTTGATAACATAAATTAAAATTTAATTTTATGTACAAATAATTCATTTCAGGAGTTTTAGATATAGTTAATTATTTTGTTTTCAAATAAAACTGATAATTCAAAATTATAGGATAAATTGATATATTTACTATTATCATCTAATAATCTTTTACCATCAATTTCACACGAAAATAAATAAAGTTGCAACTTATTTTAGACTTAACATTCCAAAATAAGTAGTATATACATGAGTTACGATAGTATCTTTCTTTTTTCTATTGGTGGGTTTTTAATTATCAGGAGTGAACTGAAAGGAGCGATCTTAGAAGGAGGTATACCATTCAACAGGATTTATGGTATGAATGTGTTTGAGTATGCAAATATTGATCCACGGTTCAACGAGGTTTTCAACAAAGCTATGCTCACATCCTCCACTATATCAATGAAGAGGATTCTTGATGTCTACAAAGGCTTCGACCACATCAATAAACTGGTTGACGTTGGTGGCGGTCTTGGGGCCACTCTCAACTTGATCACTTCCAAATACCCTCATATCCAGGGTGTCAATTTTGATTTGCCTCATGTTATAGAAAATGCCCCCGTCTATGCTGGTATATATGATCTACCATTATTTAATTTATTTGTATAAATTTTTGTTTAATTTAAGATGGCTTGTCTACTGTTGAAGTTGATATGATTATTAGAAATTAAGGATGGCATGATGTTACATGAAGCTAGTAGCATGACAGAACAAATTTCCAACTTTTTCTTTTTTTTATTGATTTTGTATGCGATCTCTCGTGTTGTATATGTGCTTCGAAATTATGAATATTGTGTTACGGTGTTGTTTTCTTATTATAAAAAGTTGATAGAAACATTTTCTTAAAGTACTAAAAATAATTGAATGTTATGTTGTTCTATTGCTGCAGGTGTGGAGCACATAGGCGGAGATATGTTCGAGAGCGTTCCCAACGGGGATGCCATTTTTATTAAGGTGAGTTCAAAGTTACTCTGTTACTTGCAAATTATTCATCATGAGGCTAGTGGTTGAATTAAATGCAAATAGGCCTTAAAAAATATCTGAAAGACTTAGCACTAAGATTGAGAGAATGAAGAAAACAGGAGAAAATGAATTCTGCAGAATATAGAAACTATGATATTGAATATGCAGATTTGTGTACTTGATTACATTATACAATCATGTTATCCGCTTTATATACATGTATAAGAGATTGACTTGGTCTAAGAGAGGATAACAGAACAACTAACTAACTAAGCACAAAGAAAAATTAGTTAAAAGTTAAACTAGATATTCTTGAAGGCTTTCTTGATTGCTCTGTCACTTGGTCCTTATGCTTCTCTGATCTGATGCATTGCTCTTATATCTATTAAATATACACACTACAAATTAAAAAATACTATTTGTATAATAAAATTAGTTACCAAAATCAGTCATTATGTATTTGTATATAAATATATGTGCTGTGTAGTCTATTTTTAATATATATATATATATTAATATTATACTAGTGACTGATTCTAATGTACATGTATTTTATTCGAAAAATTATTTAATAAATTAGATTTTGAATATTTGTGTATAATAAATGTGTTATTGAAATCATTCTTCATATGTATACGTAATGTTTAATCACATTAGCATGTATTAATAAATTTTTTCTCCGAAACATTTACACTAAAAACCGGAGTTAATGTTAATAGAACAAACTATATACATTATGATTGAGTTGATCCCATAGTTTTCTTAGATTATATTATTTTATTTCTAGAATATACTTCATGATTGGGATGACGAAGAATGCTTGAAGATATTAAAAAATTGTCGGAAGGCTATACCGAATGATGGAAAAGTGATTGTGGTGGACAAAGTTCTTCCTGCCGTGCCAGAACAGACAGATGTTGCTAAGATGGCTTTCAGATCTGATATTTTCATGATGATTCAAATGCCAAAAGGAAAAGAACGAACCCACCAAGATTTCATGCATTTGGCCAAAGCATCTGGATTTAATAACATAACATTGCTTTGTAATGTATCTAGCTTATGGGTCATGGAGTTCTTCAAGTAGCCACATCACAAACTTTCAAATGTCTTAGAACAAGAGTTAATAATTTAGTTTTGATCAATTTAAGTTAAATCATCAGTTAGGTCTTTATATCTTTTAGTGTTCTCACAATTGTGTTTAATTTTAATAGATATGAATAGAGATGTCAATTTGGCTCTAGGCTCTCGGTTTAATTTCAAACTCACACTCTAAAATCTTGATCTTAAATTAATCCTATCTTCTAAAAAGTCTTTTTTAGTCCTAGTTCCCAATAGTCCTTCAATTAAAATGCTAGACTTGATAATCTATGAAGTTAGTCCTATACTATTTAAAATTTTAGGTTACTTATTGAACACCAACCAACTCTAATAACCGACCTAATAACGTATGGACCTTAACTTAATCGATCAGTTTATGGTGACATGCTATTCTGATCGATCATTGGTTGACATCAGGACAATTGTCGGTCGACCAACTCTCTAGGTGATTACCACCCGATTTCAATGATATAGGATCGAAAATGATAAAAATATGGTAACTACAATTAATATAGGGCTAAAATGAGAGGCCAAAATTAAATATTAAAAATAAATTTAGAAAATGTGGTAAAAGAGATAATTCTAAAGTTGGCTCCAAACCCTCTAGGTTGTACAATAGTTTTGTCAAACTGAATTTTTTAGAAAAAAAAGTCTATTTTTGGATAATTTTTTATCCTAACCCATATAGGAGGACTAAGGCCTAAATTTTATGGTACTAATAACTCAATGGATGGTTGTAAATACGATATATTCCAAATTTATAATTTAAAAAAAAATATCAATATAGAAATCGACTCATAAAATTTGTTATTGGAAAAATGGTTGTGAAAATTTAGTGTTGGCAATACATACTCTATTCGCAGATATTCAATTCGATCCAACTCGTTTAGATAGGATAGGACACGTTTTATAAAAATTAAGTATAAGTGAGAGTTAAATCCACAATTTTTCTCATGTAATGACTTGTAATAAGTGAGCAACCACAAAACTAATTAATTAATTTAGTAACTCAAAGCATTTATTAATATGTACCAAATTTGAAATGATTAAATTTTATATTTATTTTAAAAATATTTGATATTTTTACGAGTAGGGTAGAGTAGAGTTTAAAATTTTAGGGTGCAGATAAGGTTAGAGTTAAAAGATTCTCATCTTACAAATACGATAGAATAAAATTTAAATAAAATTTTTAATTCGTGAGTAGAGTTAAAATAGAATCCAAATTCTATTATATTCATTGTCAGTCCTATATAAAATACCCATATATGAGCCAGATGTGTAAATATTTCTTGAATATAAAATACCTGTATATGAGCCAGATGTGCAGATATGCTATTTGTAGTTTTGAGGGGTTGTTTTATAAACTTACCAAAAAAAAGTAGTTAATTAACATGGTTAATAAATTATTCTTTTAAATATAAATTATTAATATAAAATATAATAAATAAAAACTAAAAATTTATTTAATTAACAAAATATATATATGACACCCGTTTGCTTAATAAAGATGAGCCCTAAATATTGTCCCTTGTAATATGAATCTAATATATTTTTTGTAAATCACCCTTTATTATTATTATTTTTGTGTTTTCCTAATTTTATACCCATTTTAAAACAATTAATATCTACATACAAGTTATTGTTGTCACCAACACCCCCTCCTCCTCTTCTTTTTCCTCTCTTCCTCCTTCTTTTTTCATTGGACTTTCTTCTCCTCTTTATTTTTCCTTCTTTTTCTCCATCATCTTCATCATCATGATCATCATCGTTATAATCATCGTTGTCTTCTTCTTATATGTATCATTGTTATCGTTATCGTGCTATTGTTATCGTCATCGTAGAATTTTTGCCATAGAATGTTCTAAAAAATTTCTTCTTGTTTTACTCTCTTAACAAGAATAAAAAACAAAAAAAAAATCAAACAAAAAAGAAGAAGAACATAATGCTACAAAATTACTTGAAAGAGGATAAACATACATTCATTCAACTAAAAGAAAAAATAAGAAAAAAATACAGCATTAAAAAAAAATATTTTTTTGTATTTGTAGCTAATTTCGGTGTAAAACTAAGATATTTATGTGTATTGTTAAAAAATTTTGGTATATGTGTACTAATAAATTCTGCATAATTCAAAACTCTTCCTTTTCCTCATCTTCATCTTCTGTTACTTCTTCTTCTTCTTTTTCATCATCATCATTAATATTCATTATCATCTTCTTTTTTTTTCTTATTTATCTTTTTCTTATTGTTTTACTCTCTTAACAAGAATAAAAACAAAAAAATCAAATAAAGAAGAAGAAAAAACACATAATACTGCAAAATTACTTGGAACAGAACGAACCTACATTCATTTAATTAAAATAAAGAAAGAAAGAAATAAGAAAAAAAGAAAAAAATAAAAAATGTAGCATTAAAAAAATATTTTTATATATTTATAGTAAATTTCGATGTAAAATTAAGATATTTATATGTATTGTTAAGAATTTATAATGTATTTGTACTAATAAGAAGAAGAACAACAGTAATAACGATGAAGAGGATAAAATATGCGAAGAAGAAATAAAAGAAACGCAAAGAAAAGAAAAAAAACTCAAAGAAAAAAAAGGAGGAAGAAAAAAAAAACTCAGAAAAGGAGGAAGAATGCGGGATACAAACATTAGAAGAAGAATGACATAATTTCACGTGTACGTTATGTAAGTAAGTTTTATTGAGTTAAGGTTAACTTATATGGAATTGTGTGTCAAAAAGACGTACAATATGTGTAGTAAGACTGATTTCAAAATTAAGTACTTTTTGATATTGTATTCAATTAATGTTAGTAAACCAAAGATCCATGATAAATAGGAGCCAATAATATTAATTAAAAGTGTTTAATTAACATGTTCTTTAAAAACATGCCAATGAATTATAACTCAAATGACATAGTTTTCTCATATTAATCTAAGGGGTCGCGGATTGAATAATCCTATCTTTGGTAAAAAAATATTCTTTAAAAACATATTAAAGTTATCAATTAAAAAATTATAGAAACTATAAATATAAAGTTTAACCTTTTAACATATTTATTATATATTTATTAAAGTAAAAAATTTAAATTTTTTTATTAAAAATAATTCTAATATATATATTCTTAAGACACATGTTAATTAAAAGTAAAAAAACACTACACTGGCCTAGTAATATATAATGTAAACAAAAGCAAAATCAACAATGAATATTATATAATTAACAATTAAAATCAATTTCATTTGAATTTTTAAAATAATTTAATTAAGTATATATCTTATAAAAACTTTTGAAAATTATCAATTTTTAATATTTTTGACTATCATTTGACTAACATAAATATTAAATTATCTTAACAAATAAATTTTATTAATTTATATTATAAACTTTAAAAAATATAAATATAAATTATATTAATTTATATGTATAAATTTTATAAATATAAATATAAATTATATATTTTTATATACAAAATTATAAATATAAACATAAATTATTATTGACTAATTGTTAATAAAAAATAATAATATTTACTTGATCCTATAACATTGCTCTTATCTTATATGTTTTCTGTGCAAAGCGCGGATGATAAGACCAGTTAAAATAACAAATAAGTGGCTAACATAATTATGAATGATACAAACGTTGATAAGACTAGTATAAACCAGAAATTTTGTTTATACTCAACAATTGACATCCATAAATAGTAGTATCTGATGTTCCAATTTCCACCTACTACATAAGTTCACTTTAATTTATATATGGAGACCAATTTAAGCTACATTATCATCATCATCATCTATTTCATAGTAACTTTCCTATCAATTCAAAACTCACACAAACATGGCCCTTGCATCAGATTCCAATGGGGAACCCCAAAAGTACTACCTCAAACCAGAAATTGATGATCAAGAACAAGAACAAGAGGATGGGTTCTTGATTGCAAGGCAAATAACAAGTTCATCAGTTGTGGTTCCAATGGTTTTGAGGACAGCCATAGAGGTTGGTGTATTTGAGATCATAGCAAAAGAAGGCGAAGGTGCAAAGCTCTCAGCAAAAGACATTCTGGATGACATTGGAACCAACAACCCTGAAGCAGCATCAATGTTGGATTGGCTTCTTAGGCTTCTTACAAGTCTAGCCTTTTAATTGAAGGTCAGTTAATGATTATTAGAGTTGATTGGTGTTGTTCAATCAGTTACCTAAAATTTTAAATAGTTTAGGACTAACTTCATAGATTATCAAGTCTAGCATTTTAATTGAAGGACTATTGGGAACTAAGACTAAAAAGAATTTTTAAAAGATAGGATTAATTTAAGATCAAGATCTAGAGCCAAATTGACATCTCTATTCATATCTATTGAAATTAAACACAATTATAAGAACACTACAAGATATAAAGACCTAACTGATGATGTAACTTCAAATTTATCAAAACTAAATTATTAACTCTTGTTCTAAGACATTTGAAGGTTTGTGGTGTGGCTACTGGTTGAAGAACTCCATGACCCAGATGCTTTGGGCAAATGCATGAAATCTTGATGGGTTCGTTCCTTCCCTTTTGGCGTTTGAATCATCATGAAAACATCAGACCTGAAAGCCATCTTAGCAAGATCTGTCTGCTCTGGCACTGCAGGAAGAACTTTGTCCACCACAATCACCTTCCCATCATTCGGTATAGCCTTCTGGCAATTTTTTAATATCTTCAAGCATTCTTCGTCATCCCAATCATGAAGTATGTTCTAGAAATAAAATAGTATAATCTAAAAAAAACCATGGGATCAACTCAATCATAATGTATATAGTTTATTCCATTAACATTAATTCCGATTTCTAGTGTAAATGTTTGGGAGAAAAAATTTATTAATACATGCTAATGTGATGAAACATTAATTGTACATAAAAAATCAGCTATCAAATAAATTTTTTATATAAAATAAAAATATATATACGGAGAATGAGTTCAATAACACATTTATTATACACAAATATACAAAATCTAATTTACTAAATAATTTTTCGACTATACTACATATACACTAAAATTAGTCATTAATATAAAATATATGTTAAAATATAAAATACATTATTAAAAATAAGCTACACAACACATGTATTTATACACAAATACATAATGACTGATTTTGGTAACTAATTTTAGTGTATAAATAGTATTTTGGTTAATTTTTAGCGTGTGTATAATATTGATAGATATAAGAGCAATGCATCAGAGAAGCATAAGGACCAAGTAACGGAGCAATCAAGAAAGCCTTCAAGAATATCTATTTTAACTTTTAACTAATTTCTCTTTGTGCTTAGTTAGTTAGTTGTTCTGTTATCCTCTCTTAGACCAAGTCAATCTCTTATACATGTATATAAAGTGGATAACATGATTGTATAATGTAATCAAGTACACAAATCTGCATATTCAATATCATAGTTTCTATATTCTGCAGAATTCATTTTCTCCTGTTTTCTTCATTCTCTCAATCTTAGTGCTAAGTCTTTCAGATATTTTTTAAGGCCTATTTGCATTTAATTCAACCACTAGCCTCATGATGAATAATTTGCAAGTAACAGAGTAACTTTGAACTCACCTTAATAAAAATGGCATCCCCGTTGGGAACGCTCTCGAACATATCTCCGCCTATGTGCTCCACACCTGCAGCAATAGAACAACATAACATTCAATTATTTTTAGTACTTTAAGAAAATGTTTCTATCAACTTTTTATAATAAGAAAACAACACCGTAACACAATATTCATAATTTCGAAGCACATATACAACACGAGAGATCGCATACAAAATCAATAAAAAAAAGAAAAAGTTGGAAATTTGTTCTGTCATGCTACTAGCTTCATGTAACATCATGCCATCCTTAATTTCTAATAATCATATCAACTTCAACAGTAGACAAGCCATCTTAAATTAAACAAAAATTTATACAAATAAGGGCTTGTTTGAGTGAGCTTCTAAGAAAAGATCTTTTTTCGAGTTATCTTTTTTTAAAAGATCTTATTGAAAAGCAAAAGTAATTTTATGTTTGGATATAGAAAAGATCTTTTTTCGAGTTATCTTTTTTTAAAAGATCTTATTGAAAAGCAAAAGTAATTTTATGTTTGGATATCTCATATAAAAAAAGTCTTTTTATCTATCAATTATATTTGGGTATAATAATATAAAAGTACTTTTTTGTTTATTTATTACATGAAAAACATCTTTTTTTTAAGGAAAAAAATCTTTTAAAAAAAGATGTAAATTACAGCTTTTCAAAAAAGATCTTTTTTGATTTTACTAATGCTTTTACTTTTACTACTAGAAGTTTGCCAAACACGTTAAAAAATAAAAAAAAAAATTTTTTTCATTGAAAAAAGATTTTTTTTTAACAAAATAACGGCGCCCATGCACTAAATTAAATAATGGTAGATCATATATACCAGCATAGATGGGAGCATTTTCTATAACATGAGGCAAATCAAAGTTGACACCCTGGATATTAGGGTATTTAGAAGTGATCAAGTTGAGAGTGGCCCCAAGACCGCCACCAACGTCAACCAGTTTATTGATGTGGTCGAAGCCTTTGTAGACATCAAGAATCCTCTTCATTGATATAGTGGAGGATGTGAGCATAGCTTTGTTGAAAACCTCGTTGAACCGTGGATCAATATTTGCATACTCGAACACATTCATACCATAAATCCTGTTGAATGGTATACCTCCTTCTAAGATTGCTCCTTTCAGTTCACCCCTGATAATTTAAAACACACCAATTAAAAAAAAGAAAGATCCTATCGTAACTCATGCATAGACTACTTTGTTCCAAAATAATTATCTATTAATAAAATTAAATTTTAATTTATATTATTAACCATACACCTAAATCTTATAATCACCATAACCAGTTAGAATTGTGCTCATCATAATAAATAATGGCATGTTAGACTGAACAAGTTTACATTGCTCAACCTAAGGTTATGAAAGCTTAGATTCTCATCTAGTTAGTAACTAGTGTTTTTACCCATAATAACATTATGAGAATATAAATTTTTTAAATTTAAATTGAGTTTTGTATGGTTTAAAACAAGTACCCCAAATTTAATATTTAATTAACTCTTAAAGCTACTCTTAAACAATTTGGATTTGATCATACAAGATTAGACATATCAATATTTATGAATACTTTTCAATGATAAAGTATAGTTACCATATTATGAGTAAGAGTTTGTTAGTTTGTTACAGAAGCAGTTAGATGGTTAGCTTTCCCTCTATTCTGATTAGTTGGTTGTAACTAATCAAAGCCTTTTCTCTATATAGTTAGTGTGTGTTGATCGAAAAAATATTTTCGATAAAAGTGAGTTGAATCGAAATGAGTTAAGTGTAGTTTTTCAAGAAGACACGCGCGTAAGTATGAAGTTAGAGGTAATCGGCGCTGATTTGGATTTTGATTGTTTTGTTGATCAAGTGAGTCAAATCGAGTAGTAGAAGACTCGATTCGAAGAATGGAGTAAAGCCTTCGAAGAGCTGGTCGAATAGTTGTGGAAGTGGGAAGGTTAGTGGCTTTTTTCACACGAGAAAAACATGGGGAATATCTACAATCACACGGCGGGAACGGTTACCAAAAAGAATTGCTCAAATTTGTAATTTTATTTAATTGTAATTAATGATAATTTAGTTGTCCGTTACTTAAGTTAACCTATAAATACTAGGAAGTGTTAGGGAATAAGGGTTGGAACTTTCACTCAGAAAAAACACTCAAACACACTCACATCTCAGCGATTTCTTGAGTCTGCAATCGAGTTATCTTTTCTATAGGGTTCCTTCCATCTTCATTCATTTTCTTTCAATTAACTTTACTGTTGTAAATTTAACATTTCAAGTAATTTTATTTTTTAAGTTTTTTCTATTTTTTTTGTTCAATTTATCTTCATATTCTTTGATTTTTATGTTGAAACATTTTGATCTAATCAAAGGTGTTTTATTATTTTCTTTTAAATTTCAATGCAAGTTCTTTTCATATTTTGTACATTTATTTTTTGAAAACTTTAATTTTTAAGTTTCTTTATCAATTTATAAACTTTCTTTATTTTTACTTTTAATATTGGTCTAATCAAAGTTGCTTTGATATACTTTAATTTTTTCTTTATTTTTCGCATAAAGAAATAGATTTCGTTCCCAAATCATTAGATATCGAATCATCATTAATTTGCTAAAAATCAATAAAATAATGTGTCACCGCCTATATATAAAGAAGCATGTACTGGACATCGAAAGGTAAGAAGAATTCTAATACATTCAATACGCTAAATAATTCTACTTCACAATGTTCATCTTCTTTCTCATTCATAGTCAAAATAAGTTGTTTTAGATATAATATTATTATTTTTCTTAATTATATATCGCTTATTAATATTAGTCTAATCAATCTTGAAAAAGTCACGAGAGTAAATGGTTAAAGTAATTAAGGAGAACTTGTAGGGTTTTGAAGGCGACTGAGTAGGTGTGAAATAAGTAATTAAGTAAGAATGAAAATCAATTTTTAATTAATTGAAATTTGTTGATTTTTTAACTTTCATTTCATAGAGAATTTAAAAATTAAAATTTAGAATTTAAAAAGAGAGTGATTATAAAAAAAAGGTAATTTTAAAAAATATGACTAATATTAATTAATTAAAGCTTGATTCTCTATATTTATGTATTTTACTAATGTATATGACAATATATAAATATAAATAACACAAAAAACAAATAATTTATACTTATATTTACTAAAATTTTATACACATGAATCAATATTATTTGCACACATAATTTTTAAAATTTATACACATAAATTAACAAAATTTATTTATTAAAAATAATTTAATATTTATATTAGCCAATTAATAACTAAAAATACTAAAAATTAAAATAGAAACTCACCTACAATTATATTAATGTAAAGTTGTTAGTTAAAAATTATTAAATAATAATTTAATTAAACATGTCAAATCATTTAACCATTCTTGAGTAACAACTTTTAAATTTCCACCAAAAATTAATGGCTCAAAGAGTTACGTGAAAGGGCATAAAATCCAAAATAATATGCGTTTACTGACCAGCATGGATATAAGACTTTATCCAGCAGATGCGCCAAAGAGGGTCCCCAAGACTCACCATCAGCATCAGTCACAAAGTATTTGGAAACAGGTGAGAGGCTATACAGTAGCCTGTGATGCAAGTTATTAGAGCTTTCTGGATCTTCAACTACAGAACAAGACAGTAATGAGTGACTTGCAAGAAGCCTGAGAACACGATCCAACATTGATTCTGCTTCAGGGTTGTTGCTTCCAATGCGATCCACAATGTCTTTTGCTGAGAGCTTTGCACCTTCGCCTTCTTTGGCTATGATGTCAAATACACCAAGCTCTATTGTGGTCCTCACAGCCATTGGACATGCCATTTGTGCAAACAAAAAGGCATCATCTTCTTGTTTCTCAAGTTTTGCATCGGAAACATTTGACGCAAGAGACATATAAGTGAATTAAGTAAACCACGCAACAAAGCAGAGAAATTATTAGATGGTGTTAGTTGTGTGTGTAGCTTAGAGTTGGAGTTTATATAAACTGAATTACATTATAATGTATGTGGATATGGGAAGAAACTATTCGTGGGTGAACCCTGCAATAATTGAACTCATCGATCGAGGAGAGTATACAGAAATTGGTGTATCATATCATCTATGTATCTCATGTGTGACCTACGTAAAAGTTAAAGAATAATAAGAGAGGTAGTTTTTTAAAGGATTTTAACGATAAATTCGGAATTTTTCTAGGAAAAATAAGTGTCAAATAAGTCTTTAAAACAATTTTACAATAAATTTATGAGTTTTTAGGGGAAAAAATATTGTGCAAGTCTTTTAAAGAATTATAGGGAAACACTTGTAAGTATGGAACCGATTAAAAGATAGAATGAATTCCGTGTTATATATATATATATTGAGTGTTGCAAAATTTCAGGATTTTACTCGGTATTTTTTCCTCGAAAACTTGTAAAATAATCCTCCTCGAAAACTTGTAAAATAATCCTAAAATTTGTTGGGAACTTAATTTTTTTATTTAGAATTTTATAAGACTGTCTTAAAATTTTTCAGGACATACTTATTTTTTTTTAAACAGGGCATATTTATCTAGTTATCTTACTATTTTTTGTATATTATCTATAGGTTAATCAGTTATTTGTTTAATTAGCTTTATTATCTGTGCAAAGCACCGGAAAATACTATAACGAAATATAAGAATAAATATTAAGAAAAATTTAAGGGTTGATAATTTTAATATATATTAATTTATATTTTTAACCAATAATCTAATATTTTTGTTCAGCAATGTAATATTATATTTTTAGCTAATATTTTTAAATATTACTAATTAATTATTAATTAAAAATAATAAATTGTGCTCATTAAAAAAAAAGAATTAACAAAATTTTGGATCAAGAATCAATAAAGAACTAAATAAAATCGGGTTGTTTATTTGAATTGTCAATCTTATCATCAAATATAATTAAAAATAAAACAGTATTGGCAATAGGCTCATCACATTATTAGGTACAACGGGAATCATTAGGTCCACTAGGATGACTTTCCCAGCATTCTTAGGAATAATCTAATAACAATTCTTTTTCGGCTTTTTTTCAATTTATTTTTTTAAATAA
>NC_029778.3:16163038-16163683 GCF_000817695.3 Arachis duranensis | reverse complement strand
TAACCTCCTATTTATAAGCATATGGGAGGAATGTTTTCAACCCATATTAATTTCATTCTCTATTGGTAACATAAAACTGAGTCATTTGCATGGGCATCCATATCCTTTTATCACAACACTCCTCCTTGGATGACCATTCAGGATTATTGCCTCGTTAAAACCTTACTAAAGAAAAACCCAGTGGGAAAAAAACTTTAGTGAAGGAAAAAGAGTACAATATCCTTTGTGACGGGGACCGCCTCATTAAAAATCTTGTCAAGAAAAACCCAATGGGAAAAAACCTGACCAAGGAAAAAAGAGTACAGTCTCCCCCTCATGCCGACATCATTTAATGTCTCGAAATTGGCGCATCCCAATCTCATGTACCAATCTTTCAAAGGAGGATTTTGAGAGTGACTTTGTAAATAAATCTGCCAGATTATCACTTGAGCGGATCTGTTGGATATCAATTGTCCCTTGATTTTGAAGATCATGAGTGAAGAAGAATTTGGGAGAAATATGCTTTGTTCTATCACCTTTGATGTATCCACCTTTAAGTTGAGCAATGCATGCTGTATTATCTTCAAACAGGACAGTTGGAGCTATCTTATGATCAATCAGTCCACATGATAATAGAATATATTGAATCAGACTCCTCAGCCAAAA
>NC_029778.3:16158915-16159447 GCF_000817695.3 Arachis duranensis | reverse complement strand
ACCTCTCCTATCCTTACTCTTTATACAGACTATTCATCCCTCTCCTTCCATTATCCCCTTTCTTCTTCTACTAATAATAAGCATCCTCTTTACTATGACATAGAAGATTCCTCTTCCTTTTCTTTTCCTCTTCTCTTTCATATGAGCAGGAACAAGGAAAAAGGCATTCTTGTTGAAGCTGATCCAGAACCTGAAAGGACTCTGAAGAAGAAACTAAGAGAAACTAAATTACAACAATTCAGAGACATAGTAGAGCTCAAGGACATCAATGGTCCTTCAAGAAGGCGCCACCCTCACTAAGGTGGACTCATTCCTTGTTCTTAAATTCTTCTTCTGCTTTTCATTTTTTTTTATGTTATATGTTTATCTATACTTGTGTCTTTATTACATGATCATTAGTAGTTAGTAACTATGTCTTAAAGCTATGAATAAATTCCATTAATCCTTCACCTCTCTTAAATGAAAAATGTTTTAATTCAAAAGAACAAGAAGTACATGAATTTCGAATTTATCCTTGAATTTAATTTAATTA
>NC_029778.3:16158541-16158789 GCF_000817695.3 Arachis duranensis | reverse complement strand
TTGGCTCTTGAAAGAATGATGAACAAAGAGAAATGTTATTGATAATCTGAAAAATCATGAAATTGATTCTTGAAGCAAGAACAAGCAGTGAAAAAGCAAAAGCTTACAAAAAATTGGCGAAAAAAAATAGAAAGAAAAAGAAAAAGCAAGCAGAAAAAGCCAATAGCCCTTAAAACCAAAAGGCAAGGGTAAAAAAGATCAAAGGCTTTGAGCATCAATGGATAGGAGGGCCCAAGGAAATAAAATCC
>NC_029778.3:16155565-16156632 GCF_000817695.3 Arachis duranensis | reverse complement strand
ACAAGATGACCATAGCTTGCTTCATACCAACAATCTCTGTGGGATCGACCCTTACTCACGTAAGGTATTACTTGGACGACCAGTACACTTGCTGGTTAGTTGAACGGAGTTGTGTCCACACATAAGTGCCATAATAAGGATTCCATACAACAACAAAGAATACTACATTGATGTGATCACAATTTCGTCCACCAACTCCTCAACCAAAAACACTCGCGACTAGCTTCATGAATCGCCAGTATTTCAGCATGATTAGAGGATGTTGCAGTAATCGTCTGTTTCGTGGACTCCAAGATATAGCTGTACCACCATATGTGAACAGGTATCCTGTTTGAGATCTCCCTTTATGTGGATCAGACAAGTATCCGGCATCTGCATACCCAACTAGTTGTGACTTGGATCCATAGGGATAAAACAATCCCATATCAACCGTTCCATGAAGATATCGAAAAATTTGTTTGATTCCACTCCAATGTCTTCTGGTTGGAGAGGAACTATACCTTGCTAATAAATTCACCGCGAATGATATGTCAGGTCGCGTATTATTAGCAAGATACATTAGCGCTCCAATGGCACTAAGATATGGTACTTCAGGACCAAGGATATCTTCATTTTCTTCTTTAGGACGGAATTGATCATTTTTCACATCCAAAGATCTTACGATCATTGGTGTACTTAATGGATGTGACTTATCCATATAAAACAATCATTGGGGTACTTAATGGATGTGACTTATCCATATAAAATCTCTTCAAGATCTTTTCTGTGTATGTTGTTTGATGAATAAAGATCCCGTCTTTTATATGCTCGATCTGCAGGCCGAGACAAAATTTGTCTTTCCAAGATCTTTCATCTCAAACTCTTCTTTTAGAGTTTTTATAATTGTTGGAATCTCTTCAGGAGTCCCAATGATATTTAAATCATCAACGTACACAGCAATTATAACGAATCCAGATGCAGATTTCTTTATGAAAACACATGGGCAGATATCATCATTCTTGAATCCGTTTTTGGCCAGATACTCAGTAAGACGATTATACCACATTTGTCCAGATTGCTTTAGACCA
>NC_029778.3:16153902-16154729 GCF_000817695.3 Arachis duranensis | reverse complement strand
TTAAGTTCCTTTTCAGGAAGCTTACTCTCTCCCCCTAATGTTGGAAATTTTGATTCATCAAAATGACAATCCGCAAACCGGGCTTTAAATACATCTCCCGTTTGTATCTCAAGATACCTCACTATAGAGGGAGAATCATATCCAACATATATCCCCAATTTTCTTTGGGGTCCCATTTTGGTGCGATTAGGTGGTGCAATGGGAACATATATCGCACACCCAAATATTCTTAAATGGGAAACATTTGGCTGCTGGCCAAAAGCTAATTGTATAGGAGAGAATTGATGATAACTCGTTGGCCTCAAACGAATAAGTGCTGCGGCATGTAAAATAGCATGCCCCCAAACCGAGGTTGGGAGATTTGTCTTCATAAGCAAGGGTCTAGCAATTAATTGGAGGCGCTTAATAAGTGATTCTGCTAACCCATTTTGTGTGTGAACATAAGCTACTGGATGTTCAACACTTATTCCATTAGCCATTGATGAGCGGATAATTTGTATGCTTTTTGGCATTGTTTTTAGTATGTTTTTGATATGATATAGTTAGTTTTTAGTATATTTTTATTAGTTTTTAGTTGAAATTCACTTTTCTGGACTTTACTATGAGTTTGTGTGTTTTTCTGTGATTTAAGGTATTTTCTGGCTGAAATTGAGGGACCTGAGCAAAAATCTGATTTAGAGACCAAAAAGGACTGCAGATGCTGTTGGATTCTGACCTCCCTGCACTCGAAGTGGATTTTCTAGAGCTACAGAAGCCCAATTGGCGCGCTCTCAACGGCGTTGGAAAGTAGACATCCTGGGCTTTCCAGCAATATATGATAGTTCATA
>NC_029778.3:16150383-16152516 GCF_000817695.3 Arachis duranensis | reverse complement strand
TGATTTGTTGAAATCTGGCTGGCTGAGAAGCCATGTCTAATCTCATTGGACCGAGGTTTCAACTTATCACCACAAGAGCTTGTTGATTTCTTGTCAATCTTGCTTTTGGAGCAGTGATCTGCTAAGGCTTGGCTGGCCTTTGGACATGTCTAGTGTTTTGGACCGAAGCTTTCTTTGAGAGCTTGGCTGGCTGTGAAGCCATGTCTAATTCTTGGACCGGAGTCTTAGACTAGCATTGCACTGATTCCTGGAATTCTCATTAAGAATTTTGATATCTTTTTCCATTTAATTTTCGAAAAACACAAAAAAAATTACAAAATCATAAAATCAAAAAAATATTTCTTGTTTGAGTCTAGTGTCTCATCATAAGTTTGGTGTCAATTGCATGCATTCATATTTCTAAGTGATCTTCAAGATGTTCTTGATGAATTACTTGCTCTGATCTTTGAATTCTATTGACTTGAGTGTTTTGTGTGTCTCATATGCATTCTCATTTTTGTTAGTGTCAGTAGTATACAAACTGCTAAGTTTGGTGTCTTGCATGCATTGTTATTTGATTCTTGTTGCATTTTTGTTTGTCCTTATTATTAAAAATCCAAAAATATTTTTAATTTGTGTCTTTTCAAGTCAATAATACAGAGAATTGAAGATTCAGAACATACAGCAGAGGAATTGCACAGAAAAAGCTGGGCGTTCAAAACACCCAGTAAAGAAGGACAGACTGGCGTTTAAACGCCAGCCAGGGTACCTGGTTGGGCGTTTAACGCCCAAAAGGGTAGCATTTTGGGCGTTAAACGCCAGAATGGATACCATTCTGGGCGTTTAACGCCAGGATGGCTAGAAGGGAAGATTTTGTTTTCAAATCAAATTTTTTTAGTTTTCAAAATCTTTTCAAAATCAAATCTTTTTCAAATCATTTTTTCAATCAAATCTTTTTCAAAATTAACTTCTTTCCATTTTTAAAGATACTTACTATCAATTAATGATTTGATTCAACATTTCAAGTATGTTGCCTTTTCTGTTGAGAAAGGTTTAATGTTTGAATCATATCTTTTCTTGTTAGTCAAGTTTTTAATTTTCAAATCAAATCTTCTTAAAATATTTTTCAAATCATATCTTCTCAATCACATTTTTTTAAAAAATCAATCATATCTTCTTAACCACATCTTTTTCAAAATAGTTTTCAATCAAATCTTTTTGATTTCTAGTTTCAAAATCTTTTTCAAAAATCATTTGATTTCTTTTCCTTTTTCATTTTCGAAAATTAAGTAATGTTTTTCAAAAATATTTTCAAAATTTTTCACTTAATTTTCGAAAATGACTTCCCTCCTTCTCACATCCTTCTATTTATGGACTAACACTATCCCTTAATGCAAAATTCGAACTCCATTTTCTCTAATAAGTTCGAATTTTCTACTTCTGTCTTCTACTCTTCTTTTCCTCTGACACCTAAAGGAATCTCTATACTGTGACATAGAGGATTCCACATTTGCTTGTTCTCTTCTCTTTCTTATGAGCAGGAGCAAAGACAAAGGCATTCTTGTTGAGGCTGATCCTGAACCTGAAAGGACCTTGAAGAGAAAGCTAAGAGAAGCCAAAACACAACTCTCTTTAGAGGACTTGACCGGATTCTTCAAAGAAGAAGAACAAATGGCAGCCGAAAACAACAACAATACCAACAATGCAAGGAAGATGCTGGGTGACTTTACTACACCTACTCCCGACTTCTATGGGAGAAGCATCTCTATTCCTGCCATTAGAGCAAACAACTTTGAGCTTAAGCCTCAACTAGTTTCTCTAATGCAACAGAATTGCAAGTTCCATGGACTTCCATTGGAAGATCCTCATCAGTTTTTAGCTGAATTCTTGCAAATCTATGACACTGTTAAGACTAATGGGGTTGACCCTGAGGTCTACAGACTTATGCTATTCCCTTTTGCTGTAAGAGACAGAGCTAGAACATGGTTGGATTCTCAACCTAAAGAAAGCCTGGACTCTTGGGAAAAGCTAGTCAATGCCTTCTTGGAAAAGTTCTTTCCACCTCAAAAATTGAGTAAGCTTAGAGTGGAAGTCCAAACCTTCAGATAGAAGGAAGGAGAATCCCTCTATGAAGCTTGGGAAAGATACAAACAA
>NC_029778.3:16148234-16148930 GCF_000817695.3 Arachis duranensis | reverse complement strand
TCCTTGGTGTTTAAGGCCCAAGGATATCCCTCTGTCATCATGGAGAGGAAGCATGAAGAGCTTCTCTCAAAACAGAGCCAAACTGAGCCCCCACAGTCAAACTCTAAGTTTGGTGTTGGGAGGCCACAACCAAACTCTAAGTTTGGTGTTGAACCCCCACATTCAAACTCTAAGTTTGGTGTTGGGAGGTTCCAACACGGTTCTGAACATTTCTAAGGCTCCATGAGAGTCCTCTGTCAAGCTAATGACAGTAAAGAAGCGCTTGTTGGGAGGCAACCCAATGTTTTATAATTAACTATTTTCTTTTGTTATTTTATGTTTTTTTTTTGTAGGTTGATGATCATAAGAAGTCACAAAAACAATGAAAAAAGCAAAAACAGAATGAAAAACAGGAAGAAAAATAGCACACCCTGGAGGAAGATGCTGCTGGCATTCAAACGCCAGTAAGCCTAGCAGTTGGGCGTTTAACGCCCAGTCTGGCACCATTCTGGGCGTTTAACGCCAGAAAGGGGGCACCAGACTGGTTTAAACGCCAGAGAAGGGCAAGAACCTGGCGTTAAACGCCAGGAATGGGCACCAGCCCGGCGTTTAACACCAGAAATGGCACAAAACGTGTTTTTTCTTGCTATTTGGTGCAGGGATGACTTTTTCTTGACACCTCAGGATCTGTGGACCCCACAGGATCCCCACCTACCC
>NC_029778.3:16144177-16144400 GCF_000817695.3 Arachis duranensis | reverse complement strand
TACTCGCGTAAGGTTTATTACTTGGACGACCCAGTGCACTTGCTGGTTAGTTGTGCGAAGTTGTGTAATGCCATGGTACTGAGCTACCAAGTTTTTGGAGCCATTACCGGGGATTATGAGAGTTGTGAAAAAGTACTGTTCACAATTTCGCGCACCAGCCATACAATAAGCATCAAAAGCTTGGGAAGTAAATTCACCAGCATTATCAAGACGAATTGCTTTA
>NC_029778.3:16138412-16144069 GCF_000817695.3 Arachis duranensis | reverse complement strand
GAGAAGATAATAAGCACACATGTGACCATCTCGAAGATGCATCTATTAGGACCATAAAATATCTAAAAGATCCACATGGTGGATGAATAGGTCCACATATATCACCTTGAATCCTTTCTAGGAATTCAGGGGACTCAAATCCAATCTTTACTGGTGATGGCTTTAAAATTAGCTTTCCCTGAGAACATGCAGCACAACAAAATTCACTAGTTTTAAGAATTTTCTGGTTCTTTAGTGAATGCCCTTCACTAGTTTTAAGAATCTTCTGGTTCTTTAGTGAATGTCCATGAGAGTTTTCAATAATTCTCCTCATCATGGTTGTTCCCGGATGACCCAATCGGTCGTGCCAAGTTATGAACTCATTTGAGCTAGTAAACTTCTGGTTTTCAGTGGCATGTGATTCAATTGCACTAATCTTGGTATAATACAACCTAGATGAAAGTGAGGGTAATTTTTCTAATATAACTTTCTTATTTGAATCATGAGTTGTGATATATAAATACTCATGATTTCCCTCATTCATAGTCTCAACATGATATCCATTTCGGCGAATATCTTTGAAACTCAACAAGTTCCTTAGAGACTTGGTAGATAATAGTGCATTATTTATTATAAATTTTGTTCCTCCAGGAAACAAAATTATAGCTCTTCCGGAGCCTTCAATCACATTGCCTGAGCCAAGAATAGTATTAACATATTCCTCTTTTGGCACAAGATGGGTAAAATATATATCACTTTTGAGAATAGTGTGCGAACTTGCACTATCCGCAAGGCATACATCTTCGTTACATATCCTTGCCATTTTCTTCGGGATCCTCAAAGAAATCAGATACATCATAATGAGTGGTGGAGTTTTCAGCCTCATTTGAAACAAAATTTGTTTCCTTTCCTTTGTCGTTCTTTTTCAAAGATGCCTGATAAAGATCGACTAGGTGCCTTGGGGTACGACAGATACGAGACCAATGGCCATTTCCACCACAACGGAAACACTTCTCCTCTGTTGATTTATTCTGCCCGATATTCTTTTCTTTATCCCACTTCTGGTGAGATCCTCTCTTTTGAACATAATTCTTTTTCCTTCCATAATTTTTCTTGTTATTAAAAGCTTGCCATTTACCTCTTTTTTCATTCGTAAGGTGATTCGAAACATTGCAAGATTATATTCATTTATGGATTTAAAATCTTGTAAACGCAAGTGCGTCCATTCATATCGGGCTTGAGGAAGTATTACCGTTTTCTGATGATTATACCTTTCTTCAAGGTCTTTCCAAAGATCTGCAGGATCTTTTAATGTGAGATATTCATTTTTCAATCCTTCGTCAAGATGACGACGGAGAAAAATCATGGCTTTAGCTTTATCCTTCTGGGATGCATTATTCTCAGCTTTAATGGTATCTCCAAGATCCATTGAATCAAGATGGATTTCAGCATCTAATATCCATGATAAATAATTGTTTCCAGATATATCAAGAGCATTGAATTCGAGATGAGAGAGCTTCGACATAATGAAAATATTACCTGAGTCTTCCTAAAGATTTGATCAGAATCTCGTGCTGATAACGTGTTGTAAAATAAAGGATATATAAAATAAAGATGTATAAATAGAAGACTCTATTATTAATATAATTAGTTCAATAATTTTTATATATATATAATAATATTATATGTTGTATTGTGTATATATATACAAAGATAAGAAAAAGTATTAAAAATAAAAAGAGAGAGATTTGCATTTGATACTATCTCAATATAATAAAGATGGTTAATATTGCTATTAATATTATATGTAAAGAGTAATAGAAAATAGAATTTAAAATACTTATAAAATAAAAGAAGAGAAAGAATTGTAATAGTAATATAAGGAGAAGGGTATTTGATTGCAACATAAAAGAGAATCGATCTCTTATTATTTGGTTGTGTGTAGTAAGAGAAAAGAAACTAAATACTTTATAAGAAAGAGAGAGAGGGAATATATTAACCTTTTATTGCTGTGTGTTAACAACGGAGGTTAACCTCCTATTTATAAGCATATGGGAGGAATGTTTTCAACCCATATTAATTTCATTCTCTATTGGTAACATAAAACTGAGTCATTTGCATGGGCATCCATATCCTTTTATCACAACAAACCCCATTATTGGCAATAAACCAGAAATTTTGTTTATACTCAATTTTATTAATTTATATGTGCAAATTTTAAAAATATTGGTGCAAATGATATTAATTCATTTGTACGAACTTTGATAAATATAGATGCAAACTATATACTTTTTATGTGCAAACAACAACAACAACACAACAATAAAGCCTTGTCCTATTAGGTGGGGTCACCCATATGGATCAAACGACGCTATTGAATTTTATCATGTATCATGTCTACAGAGAGACCATTTACATGTAGATCTCGTTTGACTATCTTATGGATGGTCTTTCTAGGCCTTCCTCTGCCTTTCATCCACTTGTGACGCGATTCTACCATCTTTTCCATGATAGGTGCTCTCTCTCTCTCTCTCTCTCTCTCTCTCTCTCTCTCTCTCTCTCCATCTTCATATCTGCTACACTTAACTTATGTTCATGCTCTCCTTTAGCCGCCCAACACTCTATACCATTAAGCATAGCCGGTTTGATAGCAGTGCGATAGAATTTACCTTTAAGTTTTAAAGACATTTTTTTGTCACATATAAAATCAGACACACTCCGCCATTTTGACCAACCTGCTTGGAACCTATGATTTACATCATGTTTAATCTCTCAATTATCCTGTATGATACACCCAAGATACTTAAAACTTTTAACTTTTCGTAGGATCTTTTCTCCAATCTTCATCTTTGTGTTAGGGTTTCCACTTCGGCGGCTAAACTTACATTCTATATATTCCGTCTTGTTATAACTTATGTATAGACCATACACTTCTAAAGCTTCTTTTCATAAATCCAAATTCTTATTTAGGTCTTTCCTTGACTCTCTCATAAGGACGATATCATCGACAAAAAGCATGCGCCATAGCATAGGCTCTTAGATATACTATGTGAGTACTTCTAAAACTAATGTAAAAAGGCATTGACTTAAGGATGATCCTTGGAGTAATCTTATACCAATATAAAATTCATCTGTCACACCACCTTAAGCTTTCACACTAGTTGTAGCTCCATTATCACAACTAGAAAATTGCTTAATACAGACAGATTTTTGGTTACCAACAGATTTTGTCCCTCTGTAAAAGCCTCGTCAGAAATTATTTACCTACAAATTTTTTTCATCGGTAATTTACCGACAGATTTTTACCAGTTACCAACAAATTTTTTCTGGTAAATTCTCCTCTCAATTTCCCTGGAACGTCAAAATTTTAGACGAATTTTTCGTCGGTAATTGGCAACAGATTTTTCGTTTGTAATTAAAACCTTGGAAAACCATCCCAAACTCTGAATATAGACAGAGAATCCGTCTGTAAATTCGTAAGTAAGGTAAAATAATTTTTTTAGATTTTTTATTACAAAATAAACCTATTTTCATACAAAATAAATATAAATTTAATAAATACCAAATTGTTTTGACAATTAACATGCAATCCTATCTAATTCATTCAACTATTGATTTATAATAGTGTTAGTTTCAAAGGGATAGATCAAGAAATTCTCAAAACCATATTGTGACTGCTTTTAGAAGATCAAACTAGTATCACTCTGCAACAAAAGATATAGAAAAGAAAACTCTATAAAGCTGATATAGTATAATAGGAATACTATAAAGCTGATACAAGATAACAGGAATAGAAGGCTAAATCGAATTACAAGTTGAAAATGTCAACAGACCCAATACAAGCTGATAGTAAACTAAATTATTATATAATAACTATTGCCTTTTTTCCACACCATATATTTCCTTAACGGACCCTACTCAATCATATTGTACCCATGACAAGAAAGTGCCTCATAAATGACTGAGATTAAACAAAAATATTAACAAAATATTCAATTAAAAGTTTATATGTGGATAGATACCACAGTGGAACAGCTTTTTCAACTGTTATCTCTTAGAATCCAAGTTCAACCAAACCATCAAACTTAGCTGCTACAAATGTAGCTCTAGGCTCTTTAGTTGCTTTAATGAATTTCTAAAAAGACTAAAACATGATTTATCTCAATTGATTTATTAATATATAATGAAAGAAGCCAATTTAACTAACATCCTCATCCTTTGAGGTGAAGGAAAAGATTAAATAAAAAAGGATTGATAATCCATTTTATCTAGTTCTTTACAGTTATGACACCAATTTTGACATCATCATAGCTAAAGAATCTAGAAATTGATCTAATACCATATTGAATAGCAGCAGAAGTCCCTAAATAATATATAAAAAGGTAAATTATAAAGGAAAAATGAAAGGACACCATTCTAGTGTATGTGCAGTCTCCAACAACGTTCAATTGTTTGTATTGATCAAGTAAAGTGCAGACAAAATGAGAAAGGACCCCAAATAACTCAAAAAAATTAGGAAGCAACATAAATCATGAAATTTATCATAAAGGAATTTCAAATCTCAATCAAAGAAAAGTAATAAACCATTTTCCTTATATGTACTTGATTCGCTAGACTTGTACTTGTTATGTAGGTAGCAAGCAACCTGCACAATAATTAGAAATGTCTATAAACAAACCAGCATAAGAAACCACATATTAAAGGTACCAGTATAAAAAATAATAGTGAACTTCTAGGAAGGGGTACCAATGCTTATTTCACCATAGTATTGAGCATCCAAGTAATTCTTTAACGCAACAATATCAGCGTCCCCGGGAGCTTGTCATCTCTGTCTCTGTAATAAAATCTTATAGATGTTCTTGAGTTATTTTTCAGAAAGACGAATAATAATAATTAAGACATTTACTACGAAAGGTTTGCAGGTTTGCGCCATACTATAGAAGACAAAATATTGAACTCCAAAGGCTCTTTCCGATATCCTCTTAAGTGAAAATACATGAAATTTTGAGCATAGAACTTACCAATCATGATAGACTCCTATAAGACCTCTGTCAAAGACCAATTTGAAGTACCTGTAAAATAAAATCGTTTAGAACCAATTGTTTTTTAGGCATATATTTAGTGGATAATGGTGTGTTTTGATTTTTAACATCACAAGACTTAATATATAGGTAAAGGCAGAGGAAGTAGGAACTACCCAGGATGACAGCAACAAAGACAGATTTCTCCAGAAGGCTGTGCCAAATCATTGCAAACTCTTCGATCATAACAAGTAATGAAGCATCTTGATAGGCCAAGCAATACAAAAACAAGAGGGCTCCTACAATCAAAAGGACCAAAAGAAAATAAACGACCAAATCAGCATGTAATAAGAACTAATAAATCAACATTATTTTTATAGGAGGAAAAAATTAAGCCATCATCCCCAAAATAAACAAGAACATTAATTCTTGGTATAAGCATTTGGATAACTACTGCACAACTTCATAATTATTTACCATATATGTAGTAAAAGCAGTGTTTTAAAATAGCGGCCATGGCGGCGCTATAGCGGAATGGCGTGGCGGGATTTGGCCTCACCGCCATACGTAGGCCACCGCGACGTGCTTATCACGGCGGGGCAAAAGGTGTCGCAATTGCAGTGGCGCCATGGCGGTCCGCCATTGAAAATGGCGAAA
>NC_029778.3:16126593-16138339 GCF_000817695.3 Arachis duranensis | reverse complement strand
GGTTATTTCGGATTTTTTAAAAAAATTCGAGGGTAATTGGGTAATTTTGCAAAACCCTAAATGAAAGAGTAACGGATGTTCAGCCGCTGCAGTTCAAAAACGAGCCTTCCTTTCTGAACGTCCAAAACGACTCTTTCTCTCTGTTCTCTTTCTCTCTTCTCTCTGCCTCCAATCACCGCCGATCTTAGCCACCGCCCGTCGCCGTCTGTCACCGCTCGTCGCCGCCGCCTGTTGCCGTTCGTCGTCGACCGTCACCGTTGGTGGTCACCGCCGCTCATAACCATAGTTCCCTCTTTTTTCTGGTTTGTAGAAGTTACCGTTCCTTTTTTCATTCAGTTTACTCACTTCACTGTCTCCTTCTCCTTCTCATTCTCTTCCCTCATAAACCTCTCTTCCTCCAATTTTTTTCCTTTCAGCTCAGTTCATCATGTCAACTTCTAGACCAGCCCGTAATTCTGATGCCCCTTCCTCTACCCATGTCCCTGTCCCTGCCCCTGCCTCTGCCTCTGCTGGCCATGCTGCTGGAACTGCTGCTCATCTTGCAGCTGCTGTCTGTGCCACTAGGATTGATCCAGGGTGGAAATATGTTACTGCTGTAGAAGAGGGAAATACCAATGACACCATATGTAATTTTTGTGGAAAAATTACGAGAGGAGGAATTACATGGGAAAAGGAGCACTTAATGATTAAGCCTGGAAATGTTGCTGGATGTAAAATGGTCCCAAAGGATGTTATTGCTGAATTATGGGAGTTTTACAACCAGAAAAAAATTGAGGAAGACAAAGTTCTACGCCGGCAAGCACTGAGGAACATAGTGTCAATGCTAGGGAGCTTGATTTAGATAGTTTGGGTTTTGGATTGTCAGAGGAAGATGCTCAAGAAATTGATGAAATTCCAAATCCAACTCCAATGGCAGCAGCTAGAAGGGGAAAGTTCTATGAGAGGTCCAATGGACTTGTTTATGAAAAGACCCGAAACTGCCATTGCAAGAAACAAAAAGGAGAAATTGAGACAACAAAATATCAAGGAAGCATGTAATAAGAAAGCGGTTCGTAGAGTTCATCGATACATAGCCCGGTGGTTCTACCAAGATAGGATTCCATTGAATCTAGTGAGGTTGAAGAGTTTTCAAGAAATGTTGTGGGCTGTTGGAAGCTTTGGTCCTAATTTACCTACTCCCACTTATCATGCTCTAAGGGTGCCACTCCTTAATGAGGAATTAGAATACACCAAAGACTTGTTGAAGGGTCATAAGGAATAATGAAAAAGTATGGCTACTCTATTATGTCAGATGCTTGGACGGATAAGAGACAACGGAGCATTATCAATTTTCTTGTAAACTCTCCTGCTGGGACAATGTTTTTGAAGTCTATTGATGCCTCTGATTATGTGAAGACGGGTGAAAAAATGTTTGAGCTTCTTGATGGTATTGTTGAGGAAATTGGGGAGCAAAATATTGTTCAAGTTGTAACTAACAACGGGAGCAACTATATTCTAGCCGGTAAGTTGCTGATGGAGAAAAGGCCGAATTTGTTTTGGACCCCGTGTGCTGCCCATTGTTTGGATTTGATGCTAGAAGACATTGGGAAGTTACCATTAATCCAAAAAACCATAAAAGTGCCATTTCTTTAGTTAGCTTCACTTATAGCCACTCTAGCACTTTATCCATGTTGAGACAATTCACAAATGGCAAGGAATTGGTGAGGCATGCAGTCACCCGATTTGCCACTTTCATTTCTCTCTTTGAAAATGCTTTATGAGGAGAAAGGAAATCTAAGAAGAATTTTCACTTCGGATGAGTGGGTAAGGAATAAGTTGTCAAGGGAGGCAAAGGGGAGGGAGGCAACAAAGATTGTTATTAGGCCCTCCTTTTGGAATCATGTCAAGTACACCCTTAAGATCATGGGGCCTCTTGTTCGGGTGTGACGATTAGATTTTTGACGGTTTAGAATTTCACTAATAAAGTCTCGTTGTAAAGTATAGTTTCTAAACCAAACAATAATCCTTTCGTACAAAAAGTTGTTTGTCACTAGTACAAACCCCTAACTCGTTCTCCCTAGGAATTACAATAAAGTGTCTTGTTATTGGTTTGAGTTGTTTTGGGGTTTGGATAAGAGGCATGAAAGTAAATGGCAATGAAAGTAAACTAACAACTATAAAAGCTCTTGGCAAGATATGAGAATTAGAAGTCCTATCCTAGTTACCTTCTCAATTGAGATGAGAATTGTTCATTGCTACCACTTAGTTAACCTCTAACCTTGGAGGAAGGTCAAGTGGATGAATCAATTTGATTCCTCAAGTCCTAATCAACTCCTAAAGGAAAGACTAGCTTTAGAGATATTCAAATCAATTAGCAACTTCTAATTATCAATCAACAAAGGAATTAGATAACTCAAGAGTCACTTATTACTCTACCTAGGCCAAGAGAGACAAAAGCTACACTAAAATCCAACCAAGCATTTCATCAAACACTTGGAAGGCATAAAAGAAAAGCATAGTAAATCATCAACAACAAGAATAGAATCTAACAACAATTATTGCAAAGAGTTAACAACAACAATCAAGGAAATCACAATTATCATGAATTACCTCAAATTGCATTATTGAAAGGAAACTAAAGAACAACAATCTATCCAAAACAAAATGAAGAATTACAATTGTGAAGGCACATAACTAGAAAGAGAAAGATGAGAAGATTGAGAATTGATAAAGGAAAATTGAATCAAAGCATGAATTAAACCTAGATCTAAGAAGAGAGATTAACCTAAACCTAATCCTAATCCTAATTCTAGAGAGAAGTGAGAGATTCTCTCTCTAGAACTAAACTAAACTAATCCTAGTGTGTGTGTATGTATGGACATGTGTTAGTGTTTTTTTAATCCCCTTCAATCCTTGGCTCTTATATGCATTTTGGCGCCAAAATTGGTTGCTGAAAACCTTCCAAAATCGCCAGGCACGTGTTACATAAATGAAGTCATGTGCCATCACCGGCGCGTACGCGCACGGTACGCGTGCGCGTCCTTGGCCTGTTTCGCAATGTGCGCGCGAGCGCTTTGTGCGCGTGCGCGTGTATGGTCTGGATCAATTCTTTGGCTTTTAGTGCTTCTCTCCACTTGCATGCTTCCTTCCTTGCTTCCTTTGATCCATGCCTAGCCTATTTCAACCTGAGATTACTAGCAAACACATCAAGGCATCTTATGGAATCAAAGAGAAATTAGAATTTATCACGATAAGGCTTAAAAAACATGTTTTTACACTAAAGCACAAATATGGGAGAGATAACAAAACCATGCTAATTCATAGGCTAAATGTGACAAAAGGTTATCAAGATACTCTAAATTCAATATAAAACAAACCGTCAAATTGGGGTTTGTCAACCTCCCCACACTTAAGCCTTAGCATGTCCTCATGCTAAAATAAGAAGGGATTGAAGGTGATGACATTTATTGCAACTGAACTACACGAATCCTATCTAAATGCAACTACCTAAAATAAATGCAAATGCTTAATTCAAACATATCAACTTACCAAGAGAGCATGTGTAAGCACACGGGCTAGGCAATAGGAATTAATTCCAAACCACAATTGCATTGAATTACCAAAAAGAATTTAAACTTGCAAGAATATAGATAATATGGGTGAACACATGTAATTGAACTTTTGAACCCTCACCGGATATGTGTATCCGCTCTATTCACTCAAGTGTTTAAGGGTTAATCCACTCAATTCTCTTCTAATCAAGCTTTCCAAAATTTGATTTCCTTCTAACAATCAACATTTATTTAATGCATGCATACATTCATCATGAGGTCTTTCATTTAGGTTGTAATGGGGTTAGGGTCAAGGTAGGACCATTTATGGTTAAGTGGACTATGATTTGAATATTTGATTAGCATAGACTTTCCCACCTAACCTATATAACGACCTATACAAATTCAAACTATTCTAACTACCCATTCTTCACTTTTCTTACATATTCATGCATCCTTATTCGATTCATAACACCTATGCATTGATTTCTTTTTATTGACTTCACTTTGGGGCATTTTGTCCCCTTTTTTATTATTTTTTTCCTTCTTTTTCCATATACAATTTTTTCTTTTCTTTCACTTTTATTTCCTTTTCTTTTCATTTCTTTTTTCTTTTGTTAAACTATATACAAGAACATCAATGCACAAGGTCTATTCATTTAATCAATACCTAAACATGAAAGTGTACTACCCCTTTTATCCCATCCAATGTTCTCAAGCCTCACCAACTTCGAATAATAAACACTCTCACTAGCCTAGGCTAATCAAAGATCCAAACAAGGACTTTTATTGGTTTTCCGCCTTGGGCTTGTAATGTGCTACATAAGAACAAGTTGGTTAAGTATAGGCTCAAAATTGGCTAACAATGGAGAATAAAAGGTTGGCTATTTGGGTAAGAGGGTTAATGAACTAATGGCCTCAATCATATAAATGCATAAATACAAGAAATAAATGGACATATAGAATCAAGCAAATCAAGGATCACTATCATGGAAAGAGAACAATTTCACACAAGAATGGAAAATAAATGGTTATAAAGTGTAACCTCATCAATAGGCTCAAGTCTCACAAGCTTGTGTTCTCAATTCAATACATGCTTCACAAAGTATGAAATTCAAGCAAGTTTTACCAAAAATTTTCTTTCAATCAATTGGGTTAATGCCCTATATTTAAACTTCTTGGAAAATTTCAATGTTTGACTAGGCATTGTTGTGATTGAAAAATTCAAAAATTTTCTTAGTTCACCCTTTTTCTTTTTTTTCACTTAAAATCAATTTCTTATGCAAAAAGGGTGACTAAATGTTTACAATTCAAAGTATGATTTCTAATCACAACCACAACTAAAAAGACAAAGATAAACAAAATGTATAAGGAAAGATAAAAAAAATTCAACTAAAAGTACGGAATCTATCATCCAAAACATCTAAAAAAAATATCCAAAAGCAAAATAAGCAAATCCAAAATAAGCAATAAAAGTATCTAAAGCAAACTAGGAGTGCATCAAAATATATACAAAATGTGCAAAATAGGATAATCTAGGCTGAAAAGTTCACCGGTTCCCAAATAATGCTACCGGTGCCCTCCCCACACTTAAAACCAAGCATCGTCCTCGATGCTAAACCGGAGGATCAGTGGGAGGTACAACGATAGGCGCTGGCTCGGGCTGTGGGACCGGCTCCTCCTGAGTCTCTGGTGGTGCTGCAGTGTCATGGGTATCCTGCTGGACTGGCTCCTCCGCAGCCTCCTCCTGATGATCCTGGTCATCGGAGGCCGGAGAATCGGGAAGAGGGGGCAGCTCAAGGCCCTGGGCCACAAACATCTGGTCTATCCGATCCAGGCGGCGTCGAATATGGCGCTTCTCACGCTCTAAGAACCGGAAAAGACGCTGGACTATGAGATAAGTAGGCTCAGGTGCTGCTGGTGGATCAGTGGATGATGAAGGGGCTGTAGCTGTGGAGGATGATGGGGCAGCTGTAGGGGCTGAAGGAGAAGGTGTCCCCATGACAGCTCTGGCCCGAGAACGGCGTCTAGCAACTGGTCTCTCGTGCACCCAACCACCCTAGGGAATGGTAACCTCCCTGTCATCATCATCAGGGGGCGGTGGTCGCACATCATCATCCAACCATGGAACCTCAGCTAGGGCCGCCATACTCGTGACCAATGTAGGAAATGGGAGTAGGCCACGAATATGCGCCCGCCACATACACTGTCTGATAAGCCTAGGGAAGGAGACCTCCTTCCCCTCCATAACACACCCAATAAGTAGGAGCATCTCCATAGGGATCTCTGAGAAGTGGGTGGTAGGCAGGACATAGCAAGCGAATATCACTCATCAGGGACATGCCGGCACTGTAGCGCCTCCTCAATGGCAGTCTCAGTGATCATAATCTCCCTACCCCTCACCTGAACTGAGTCCAATGTCGGACGGAAGAAGTTACAGTAGAATTCCTTCACCCAAGAAACATTGATATCCCCCAAATCCCGGTCAACAAAGTCAATACCCAAATCAATGATCCGACCGGAAATAGACCGTCTCACATCCATCGGGAGAAGCAGCTTCTTCTCAATGTTGAGCTTTGTTGTCCGATATTTAGAAAACCAGAGCTCACAGTAGAGATTAGGGAATTTTTCAGGATTGGTGGAAGGTAACTGCTGATTTTCTTTGTCCACATCATTTAAAGGGTTCTTGGCATAATTCTTATAGACGGAAGGAATAGCAGGGGTAGAGTGTTTTCTCTTCTTGGAGGTGGTGGCTATAGCTTTGCCTTTGTCCGACATCCTGAAAGATGAGATAGAATGTATAAAACATTTAGCAAGTAGCAAAGAAAGCATGTTCAGAATATAGATGACAAAACTAATCATGATGTTGCAAGGAATGTGCAAAAGTGAACAAATGAACCAAGAATTGCAAGCTGCATTAAAATTCACAACTCATATCCAAAATGCAATAATATCACCATATTTTGAAAGAATTGTTAAAGAGGGTTAAAGGTGAGTGGAAGTTAGATGATTAAAGAAATTAGTGAGGTAGAAAATTGGGTTAGTGATATGATGGTATTTATGCACAATGAAGAGAAAAGAAATGGTTCAAGTCCATAATGATTATGCAAATCCGGGAAGTCAAAAGGAAAACAGGAATTTGCCCAAAATTAAAATGAGGACCAAAAGAAACTGATTTCCTTGAAAATCGGGCAGCATTCCGGCTTAAAATCAGATGTTCCCGTATAGCAAATCAGCATAAGAAGCATAGAAAACAACATCAAATAGGCAAAGCATCAAAAATCTCAACAGTGGTATATCATTCAGGCAACATGAGATGCACAAAATCAGTCCAAAATCAACATACAACATCCAAATAAGCAAACAGCAATTTAAGCACGAACGGAGCACTTATCAGGCCTAGAATCCTCTATCCAGTCCTAACTACCTAACCGCAATTATTTCTATCTAACCTAGCATGCAAAATTCGAATTCAACTAACTAACATACAAATAAACTAACTAACAGAAATTGATGATTAGAAGAAAAACAGAAAAAAAGAAGTAGAGTAGGAACCTGGGGGCAACAGGGAACTAGGAACGGAAAGGGAATTGGGGAGTAGGGTCACAGAATTAGAGACCGCGCCGTCGTCAATGGTGGCGGTGGCGGCAGAAAAGCGGCGGCGAGTGGTGATGAGGGAGGGGGCGTCGCCGGCGGTGGTGACGGTGGCACGGTGAAGGTTCGGCCGGAAGGGGGAAGAGGAGTGAGTGGCAGAGAGGGAGAATGTGGTGAATGAATGAGAGAAGGAGGGTTGATGGAAGAAAGAAGGAGAAGAAGAAAAGAGGGTGGCCGGTGGTGGTGGCTGTTGCTGCGGCCGCGGCGGTCACAGGGGTTGAGGGGGAAGATGAAGGTTGGGAGTGGTATGGTGCGCGACTGCGCAGAATGCGTCGCGCATTAGGGTTATCCCTATTTTTAAATCGACGCGTGCGCGTACCTTGCGCGTCCGCGCCCCTTGATTAAACTTGGAACTTACGCGTGCGCGTACAACGCGCTTGAACGTGGATGAGAAATATAGGAAGGGACGCGTGCGCGTACAGTGCGCGCACGCGTGCGTGAGGTTGGGCTAGAGGCATAGAGTTGGCCCAAAGCAGGCCTAACTCTCTGGAGAATGGCCTGGAAGTTGCGCCATCAGATCGGCGCGCACGCGGCATGTGCGCGTCCGCGCGCAGTGAGAAAAAATGGAGCTCCACGCGTGGGCGTGAAGTGCGCTCTAGCGTGGGTGGCAGAATAGGTGTGGGCGCGTGCGCGTACAGTGCGCGCACGCGTACGTGAGACTGGGCCTGAGGCTTAGAATGGGCTTGAGGCACGCCCAACTCTCGGGTCTGTGGCCTAGAATGGTGGCAGCACGCATGGACGCGAGCGCGGCAAGTGCGCGTCCGCGTGCATTGCTAACTTTTGAAACGGCGCGTTGGCGTGATGTGTGCGCTAGCGCAGATCGAGTTGGGCCTGGGGCTTAAAGCTAGCTCAAGGGAGGCCCAACTCTCTGTGGTTTGGCTCAATCTTTTTGCAGCAGCAATTCGACGCGGACGCGGCAGGTGCGCGTTCGCGTGAACGTTCATGTCCTTAAAAACGGCGCGCACACACGTTGGGCGTGTCCGCGTGGATCGAGTTGGGCTTAAGGCATAATGTTTGCCCAAGGGAGGCCCAACTCTCGGGAAAGTGGCTCTTGATGCATCCACAGAAGGACGCGTGCGCGTACACGGTGCGCTCTTGTCCACCCCCTCTTCTCTTTTTTTTTTCTTCTTTTTTTTTTCAGAAACCAATTGCTGAATGCTCCCTCTAGTGTTCACAACTCTTATTCACTCAACTATCATACAATTCACAAAAAATGTAATTTTGACATTATTCATCTACTACTAAACACAACATGCATATGACTAAGCTAACAATTAAATTGTACAAACAAATTTGTATGAAACATCTACCTACAATGGTAACTCAAATCACTTATTAAGTAGATGTAAAAGATTGGAAAGAGTTTACCATGGTGGGGTGTCTCCCACCTAGCACTTTTAGTTTAAGTCCTTAAGTTGGACATTTGAGAGGCTTGTTGTCATGGTGGTTTATGCTTGTACTCATCCTTGAATCTCCAAGGATCCACGCTCCTCAATTGGTTGACAGAATTTCCAACCATTTTTATTAAGCTTGGGCAGATTTCTACCCAAAATACGAGTCCCCATATTTGATCTTCATATAGCGAACCGGGATCCCATATCTTGTTTTCGCATCCATCCGTTAGTTGAGTCTCATGATGTTGTCGGATGGGTGGTTGATATAAATGTGGTGGACACCCAGAATTCTCTTTACTCCAGCAATGCTTCCTTCTAGATCCGTACAAGGTGATCCTTGTCCCAACATCATCCCTATACCTTGAGGCCTTGACGTCAATGAGCTTAATACCTACTTTCCAACCACTACACAACTCATTCTTACTTTTAATTCCACAAAGAGTTCTAAGTTGACCATCATTTTCAATCAAACCATATTCAAGTGAGAAATTAAAGCTTAGAGATAGAGATTTTACCCACTTAAATGTTGTGTTGGATGGTAGCTTGGGAAGGGAGGCTTCCCCACACTTAGACAATACAAGATCTATCTCCTTGTGCTCCTCTTTAGTTGTTTCCACCTCTTCATAAGCTTCCTCAATTTCAACCTTTTCCCTTTCGTTACATGGCTTGGTATTGACATATTGTTTGATGGGAGGTGATTCAACTTTGGATAGGAATTCATCGATGAGTGAATTCATCTCCTGATCAACCTTTTCATATTCTTCAATTTCAATATACACCATGCCATTTTCGTTATCCTTGGGAGGTTGTGCACACTCTTTGATAGCTTCAACTTTATGTCCAATGGGAGAGGATTCCATTGTAGAAAGGAATTCATCCATGATTGAATCCATCTCTTGATAAGCTTCTTCCAAGTCTTCAATGATGATATGCTTTGGAGGTTTCGCACCCTCTTCAACATCAATATTAAGCCTCTTGGAAAAATGCTCCATGATGCTATATGCCCATGGACTTTCAACATCTCCTAAGTCTACAACCACTTCTTCCTTTCCTTCAATGATCATAGGCTCTTCCAATTGTTCCAACACAAAATTTGACTCTCCCTTCTTTTCCACCAAATTTTCCAATTTCTCTTTCATGCTTTGTTCTTCTTTTGACTTTCCACATGGGATCATGGAAGTACCTTGGGCATTCAAACATTGGTAGGCTAAGGTGGACACTACCTTGGTCAAGTTGGTCACAAACTCAAGCGTATCCCGCTTCATGGCCTCTTGTCCTTGAAGTAACAAAGTGAGAGAATCGTCTATTAGGGCTTGTGGTGGGTAGGAGGGTTCATCATTTTGGAGAGAGGGTTCATAATAGGAAGGTGGTTCCTCTTGGTAAGGTTGTGGAGATTGTGTGTATTGAGGTGGTTCTTGGGAGTAATCTTGATAGGGTTGTGGTGGTTCTAAAGGTTCTTGCTCATAATGGTCATAAAAATAGGGCATGAATTGGTCGTACGATGGATATGGATCATAGGAAGGTGTGTGGTATGGAGAGGCTTGTGAGTATGGTTGAGGTTCATGTTGAGGATGAGATTCATAGGCATATGGTGGCGGTTCTTGAGAATCACAAGGTGATTCACCATAGCCATTGGGTTGATATGCATCATAGGGTGGCTCTTCTTCACAGTGCATTGGTGGAGGTTGTTGCCACGAAGATTGATCATATGCATATGGCTCCTCCCACCTTTGGTTGTCCCATCCTTGATACATATCTCCATTATAGTCCTCATCACCTACAACATAGTTGTAATCACACTCATAGCCAAAATGAGAATTCATAATGGAAAGAGAAAATAAGGAACAAAAACTAATAAGAAATAATGAAGCAAAATACTAAGACTAGCAAAAACTAGCAAGCAATCCAAAAATCAAGCTATTCACTATATTCACATATATACAATAACCAATAACACAACACCATTGCAACTCCCCGGCAACGGCGCCATTTTGACGATTAGATTTTTGACGGTTTAGAATTTCACTAATAAAGTCTCGTTGTAAAGTATAGTTTCTAAACCAAACAATAATCCTTTCGTACAAAAAGTTGTTTGTCACTAGTACAAACCCCTAACTTTATAAACCGAAGTATTGGACCTCGGGTCGTTCTCCCTAGGATTTACAATGAAGTGTCTTGTTATTGGTTTGAGTTATTTTGGGGTTTTGGATAAGAGGCATGAAAGTAAATGGCAATGAAAGTAAACTAACAACTATAAAAGCTCTTGGCAAGATATGAGAATTAGAAGTCCTATCCTAGTTACCTTCTCAATTGAGATGAGAATTGTTCATTGCTACCACTTAGTTAACCTCTAACCTTGGAGGAATGTCAAGTGGATGAATCAATTTGATTCCTCAAGTCCTAATCAACTCCTAAAGGAAAGACTAGCTTTAGAGATATTCAAATCAATTAGCAACTTCTAATTATCAATCAACAAAGGAATTAGATAACTCAAGAGTCACTTATTACTCTACCTAGGCCAAGAGAGACAAAAGCTACACTAAAATCCAACCAAGCATTTCATCAAACACTTGGAAGGCATTGGTGCGCGAAATTGTGAACAATACTTTTCACAACTCTCGTAATCCCCGGTCATGAACCCCAAAAACTTGGTAGTTCAATACCATGGCATTACACAACTTCGCACAACTAACCAGCAAGTGCACTGGGTCGTCCAAGTAATAAACCTTACGCGAGTAAGGGTCGATCCCACGGAGATTGTTAGTATTGAAGCAAGCTATGATCATCTCGTAAATCTTAGTCAGGCAGACTCAAATAGATGTGGTGATGAACGAAAATAACACAAAGGTAAAGATAGAGATACTTATGTAATTCATTGGTAGGAACTTCAGATAAGCGCATGAAGATGCCTTCCCTTCCGTCTCTCTGCTTTCCTACTGTCTTCATCCAATCCTTCTTATTCCTTTCCATGGCAAGCTTGTGTAGGGTTTCACCGTTGTCAATGGCTACCTCCCATCCTCTCAGTGAAAACGATTGCATATGCTCTGTCACAGCACGCAGAATTCAGCTGTCGGTTCTCGGTCAGGCCGGAATAGAATCCATCGATTCTTTTGCGTCTGTCACTAACGCCCCGCCTGCTAGGAGTTTGAAGCACGTCACAGTCATTCA
>NC_029778.3:16117567-16117878 GCF_000817695.3 Arachis duranensis | reverse complement strand
GAAAATACAATAGTAAAAGGTCCTACTTATAGAAAACTAGTAGCCTAAGGTTTACAGAAATGAGTAAATGACATAAAAAATTCACTTCTGGGCCCACTTGGTGTGTGCTTGGGCTGAGCAATGAAGCATTTTCGTGTAGAGACTCTTCTTGGAGTTAAACGCCAGCTTTTATGCCACTTTGGGCGTTTAACTCCCATTTGGGTGCCAGTTCCAGCGTTTAACGCTGGGATTCCTGAGGGTGACTTTGAACGCCGGTTTGGGCCATCAAATCTTGGGCAAAGTATGGACTATCATATATTGCTGGAAAGCCT
>NC_029778.3:16096872-16117337 GCF_000817695.3 Arachis duranensis | reverse complement strand
AAATCACAGAAAAACACACAAACTCATAGTAAAGTCCAGAAAAGTGAATTTTAACTAAAAACTAATAAAAATATACTAAAAACTAACTAGATCATGCTAAAAACATACTAAAAACAATGCCAAAAAGTGTATAAATTATCCGCTCATCAAATTGAATCAAAGCATGAATTAAACCTAGATCTAAGAAGAGAGATTAACCTAAACCTAATCCTAATCCTAATTCTAGAGAGAAGTGAGAGATTCTCTCTCTAGAACTAAACTAAACTAATCCTAGTGTGTGTGTATGTATGGACATGTGTTAGTGTTTTTTTAATCCCCTTCAATCCTTGGCTCTTATATGCATTTTGGCGCCAAAATTGGTTGCTGAAAACCTTCCAAAATCGCCAGGCACGTGTTACATAAATGAAGTCATGTGCCATCACCGGCGCGTACGCGCACGGTACGCGTGCGCGTCCTTGGCCTGTTTCGCAATGTGCGCGCGAGCGCTTTGTGCGCGTGCGCGTGTATGGCCTGGATCAATTCTTTGGCTTTTAGTGCTTCTCTCCACTTGCATGCTTCCTTCCTTGCTTCCTTTGATCCATGCCTAGCCTATTTCAACCTGAGATTACTAGCAAACACATCAAGGCATCTTATGGAATCAAAGAGAAATTAGAATTTATCACGATAAGGCTTAAAAAACATGTTTTTACAGTAAAGCACAAATATGGGAGAGATAACAAAACCATGCTAATTCATAGGCTAAATGTGACAAAAGGTTATCAAGATACTCTAAATTCAATATAAAACAAACCGTCAAATTGGGGTTTGTCAGGGTGCTTCGACTTGTTGATGGGGAGAAGAAGCAGACAATGGGTTATATATATGAAGCAATGGAGTAGGCAAAGGAATGCATCATGAAAACATTTTCTAATGATGTGAGCAAATATTCTGAAGTTTTTAAAATCGTTGACAACAGATGGAATTGCCAACTTTATCGTCCGTTGCATGCAGCTGATCATTTTCTGAATCCGGAGTTATTTTATGATCATCCTCGCATTGAATTGGATTTAGAAGTTACAAAGGGACGATTTGAGTGCATCACTAGATTGGTGCCAAGTATAGCTGTGCAAGAGAAGATATTGGAGGAGCAAACACTATATAAGACCGACTATGGACTTTTTGGATCATCCTTTGCAAAATCTCAGAGGAAAAAGATTTCACTCGGTAAGATTGTTATAAATTTTACAAAGCTTTATAAATTTAGTTTGATTAAAGGCTTAGACAAATTTATTTTAATTTTATAGCATTTTGGTGGCGGACATATGGGCATGAAGCTCCAAACATGCGAGACCTTGCTATCAAGATCTTGAGCTTGACTTGTAGTGCTTCTTGATGTGAGCACAATTGGAGTATATTTGAGCATATTCATACTAAGAAAAGAAATAGGCTTGATCATGAAAAGATGGAGAGCTTGGTCTTCATAAAGTATAACCAACAACTCATCGAGAGGTACAACCTTAAAGATGAAGTTGTCCCTATTGCACTCAATGACATTGATGAGTGTAATGAGTGGTTAGTGAGAAAAATTGGGACCGCCACCTTTCGAGATGATGATAATATGGATGATGATGTTGATTTGGTTCATCAAGATGACAACACTTTGAGTTGGAACCTTGTTTTTGAAGCAATGAGAGGACATGAGCCTACGACATATACTAGAAGACAACAAAATAGAAAAAGAAAAGAACCTGCAACTGCAAGAAGTGGTGCAAATGGTGGACCAAGTGGGTCTAAGACTTCAAAAAAAGGAAAAGAAAAAGCAGTAATTGTGGAAGAGGAAGAAGAACCAGAATTTGAAGATGAAGAGGATTCTGAAAATAAAGAAGAACAAGAAAAGGAGATTCAATTCAATGATACTGAATCAGAGGATGATGAGGGGGTAGAGGGACACGATAATAATCGTGTTAATTTGGATGAATTTGATGAGAGCTAGAATATAGATGGTTTATAGTTTTTATGTTTTATGTCTTCTATTTTATGGCTTGCTTATGACTTTTGAGTTATGATTTGAACTTGATGTTATATTTATTTGCTAAATTTGCTACTATATTTGCTATATTAATTAGATGTTTTATGACTAGAAAGTTGCTTATATAGATAGATTTTATAGTTTATTATATTTGCAATTTTTCTGCATGTTTTTTTTTGCACATATATGTGTATTTTAGAGGTAATCCGTCGTTTCTGCCATTTTTCGCAACGCCATCCGCTATAACTTTATGGCAAATTTTTGGCTCAACGCCATTAGCCGCCATCCGCAATAAAAAAATATGAGTAAAAGCTTGGCTCACTATCAAAACCCCAAACAAGACAAAGCCAGTACTGTTGGTAATCATCTATTAGATAAACCAAATATGTCAATGAAACAATGACTTGCAGAAAAAGGAAATACTGAGCCTAATAAATATTACAAATGGCATCAATATGGCTATGAAGATGGAAACAATTCACCTACAAGTTGAACTAACTAGTAAAGAATATCTAGGAAGATACTGCAACACTAATAAATATGATGACATGTTCATATATCTTAGCTTATAGATCTTAGGTTAGTCAAAGGAAAAAAAGAAGAAGAAAGAAACAGATAATCAAATACATATATAAGGAAAGGTTAACTCAGTAAATCATAAATAATCCAAACGCAACAAGTTATGAATGATTGAGCAGCCAATGTTGACTGAAACCCACACTCTCTCTAACAAAAATAAATTTCACAAGATAGCATTATTTAAGACTTCATATTTTGTCCTCATATCTAAGGAAATAAGAAATTATTTCAAATTATGCTTAAGTAAGCTTTAAACAAGTGGTACCTATTAATAATATATTTCAAATAGTGGATTACTGCATTGAGACACAATTAGGTTATGTTTCTAAAAGAAGGGAAAAATTGAAAAAGAAGGGAAAAATTGATTAGTAAAAGATATGGATCAACTGATTAATATATACATGACTTGATTGGAAAATGTTTCAAAACATGCAATCTCTGTCAAAATAAAGTGTTCCTTTCTAATCATCAATTATTAATTCATAATCATCTATTATCTCTCTTGTAACTAGTGTGTAATAAATGTGACTCAGCAGTTTAGCTAATTTGGAATCTAATTAGTTAGATTATTATTCATTCAGCACATGTGAGTTAGTATTACAACTTAATCAGTTAGGAAGTTAGCTTAGGTGTATGCAACTTGCAAGCTTCTAGTTGTAGCTTGTACAGATTGCGATTCATCCCTCAATTTCATTTTTTGTTTTCTGATCCTCACTTCTCTATAAGTTCTCTTCTCTCTTTCGTTCTCATCTCACAAACTCTACATCAGAATAAAGTTTCCACACCTTATACCTTGCTTCTGTTCTAGATACTTTAGGACTCATGCTGCCCTTAGTTTGCATGACCACCAATAAATCTGTTGCATAAAGGTTTGTACTGCAAGTTACAAATTAAAAAGGAGAATAATACAAGAATAAAGTGTGCGCATATACAAAATCAAGTGGTTAATGGCCATGCTTTGACCAACCCACACACTTTTCTTACACTCGTATACCAACCATTGCCAAATGTGTCATTCCAAATCAATATCCCGTTTATGTGGCTTTTCATCAAACATCTTACGTGCATCATTCCAAATGCTTTGATTAAATAAAAAATTTCACACAGCAACCAAATAAATCACAAAATCAAAGGCAAACGCTAGCTTAATCCCAAATCGGAAATAAAATTAAGCGGCAACTAAACTAACACGATATGAAAATTACATTGTAACAATGGAATTTTATTGTATCAAAAACTAGAAGAAAATATAGTAGAAAATTCAAATACTCACCATTGATGTTGGGTTTGAAGAGAAGAAAAAGTCACTGAAAGAGGATTAAGGTTTGTACTCGTAAAAGAGGGGAAGAGAAGGGACTGCACGGGAACAGCGATGATTGACGACGACGAGAGTGATGGAAGTCCCAAAGGTGTTGATGATGGAAGAATGTGGTGGATGAAGGTGCTGAGGAGAAAGGTTTGGAGTGTGAATGGAGAGGAAGATGACTGTGAAGCACGTTTGGAGTGTAGAGCTCGAGAGGGTAGATGTAGAGTTAGGTTTAACTCAATATTTTCGACGAAATATTTTAAATTACAGACAGATTTTCTGGTTGCAATAATTTAATAAACGCAATATTTTTGTTTGTTTAATTACAGACGAATTTTTCGTCGATAACTATTTCCCACAAAAAAAATTAATTTTTTCGACAGAATTATCGACGAATTTTCTTTTCTCTCTGTAGTTTATGCTAATTCATTTTTTTGTTTCCGACAAAAAATTCCTCGCAAATTCTGTCTATATTTTCGTGGGATAAAATCTGTCAGAAATATCCGTCTGTAATAACTAATTTTCTAGTAGTGTATACATGCCTTTAATTGCACGAATATATGCGATTCTTACTCTTTTCCTTTCCAAAACCTTCCATAAGACCTCGATTGACACTCTATCGTATATTTTTTCCAAATCAATAAATACCATATGTAGATCCCTTTTATTACTACGATACATCTCCATCATCCTTCTTAACAGGTATATCGCTTTAATGGTAGATTTGTCTGGCATAAAACTAAATTGGTTCTCTATTACTTGTGTCTTTTATCTCAGCCTCCATTCTCTCACCATTTTCCATAACTTCATGGTATGGCTTATGAGTTTGATCCCTCTATAGTTTTCGCAACTTTGTATATCCTTTTTATTCTTGTAGATAGGTATCAAGGTGCTCTTTCTTCACTCATCTAGCATCTTCTTTGACTTTAAAATATCATTATAAAGTTTGGTTAACCAACTGATATCTTTTTCTCTAAGACCCTTCTAAACTTCAATTGGAATATTATCGGATCTTACTACTTTACTATTTTTCATCCCTCTATATTTCTTATGTGCAAAACCCTTTTAAATATGTGTGTAAATTATTATTGGCCAAAAATAATAATATTTACTAGCGATATAACATTACTTTTTCAAAAATTTTAGCTGACTGAAAAAAAATTAATTTCCTAATTAAAATTCTTTTAATTTAATAAATGACGAGCAGCACACTTGATGGTGCATCCGTAGACCTTCATGAATCAGACCAGATTGTATCCAATTCGGTATGAAGTAGCAAATTTTTAACAAATTTGATTATATAGGTTGTTGATCAAGTTTATTGCATGTCTAATAATCTAATTTGTCGACAAATTGAACTGGCTAAACTACTTAGTTCATCCATCTTTGTAATCAGACTGTTCGTTTCGATCCGATTATGATAATTATGGATAATAAAAACTATTATTATTATTATTATTATTATTATTATTATAGAAATAAATTTATTTATAAATATTTTTTTCTGAAAAGTAGAAACAAATGCTCTTTTAAGAAAAATAATATACAAGAGAAAATCATCACAATTAAAAAATTGTTTAATACAGATAGATTTACAGATAGATTTGGTCTTTATTATAGACAAATATTTGGTTACCAACGGATTTTGTCCCTCTGTAAAAGCCTCGTCGAAAATTATTTATCGACGAATTTTTTTCCGTCGAAAAATTACTGACGGATTTTTACCAGTTACCGACGAATTTTTTCTCGGTAAATCCTCCCTTCCATTTCCCTGAAACGTCGAATTTTTCGACGGATTTTTCGTCGGTAATTACAGACGGATTTTTCGACGGATTTTTTGTCGATAATTGGCAACAGATTTTTCGACAGATTTTTTGTCTGTAATTGAAACCTTGGAAAATCATCCCACACTCTAAATACAGACAAAAAATCCGTCTGTAAATCTGTTAGTAAGGTAAAATAGAATTTTTTTTAGATTTTTTCATTGCAAAATAAACTTGTTTTCATATAAAATAAATATAAATTTAAACAAGTTCATCATATTATCAAGCGAAAAAAGAAATACTATAAACAAGCATGTCAATATAATTCATTTACGTCATATAATTAAAAAAAGTTGAAGCAGAAGTAATGAATATTACTTACATCCTTCCACTCTCATACAACTTCATTCATCAAATTAATCTAATTACTTTATAAAATTAACTTACTCACATGAATTGGAACAATAAAGTTAAAAATATTATCAAATTATGTGTCAGTTGTTGAAGTAGAAGTAATGCTCAGGTATTAATCTTGTAGTCAAAGATTTTCCAGTTGGTGATACAGCCAAAGCTTGCTGGCGAAGAACTTGATTTTCTGACTCTGAATTGGAAATTTTTTCCTCCAATCTATGTGGAAAATCTGAAGATTGTTTTAACAGCCCACTGAACAGGAATAACACATAATCACAGCCATGACCAATTGAAAGCGACAACAAGAAAGTTCAGAGAAAAATTGAAAAAAAAAATGTTCAATTCACCTATACAAGTGCATCAGGGCAAGATTCAAAAACAACTAAGAGAAATCCTATAGGAGATGATGTCTTCTCTAAAATTAACCCATCTGCAAGCTAAAAGGCAAACATAAGTTTTAAGACCTATTTCATCTCTGCATGGTAACAAAATCCACCTATTCAAAATAAGAATGAACAGATTTATGAGATCTAAAAATTCCTTACTAAGTATGGTAAGAATGACACTCAGCATATTCAGTTAGAGATGTACTCTCCGTTAATAGCACGCTCAAGCGTATCATCATCTTCAAACTATTGCCGTAATTGGTCATTTGCCTGCATGATAATCAAATGACACTTTAGAATCCAGATCGCAACAAACCTAATAGATATGACTATATATAGTACCGGATAAAAAAACTTCTGAGCAGCAAAAGTACAAAAGTAAATTTTGAGCAATGTACTTTGCCTGAAAGCTTACAGCTTAATGGTCTTCCTTCAAGTTTAGAGTTGCAAAAGTGTTACAATCTCTTTATGTATTAGGTAATCAGTTGGTACAAATCAACAAGTAGTTGATAATGCAATATAATATTTTTCCTGATTAGCACCAAATAAAAATATTAACATTGTTTCTAATGTTATCAGTTTGCAAGAACTCTCATCATCCATGAAGTTTTTCAATTGGCTCGCCTACCTAACATACAGTTATGCTTATTTCACCAAGTGAAGGTTATTAGAAAAAGGATAGTGAACTCTTGGCATTACCTGTTGCCCCCTAAGATCAAGCTCTCATCACGAGTAGCGTCTACAAAAACCTTCTATTAAAATGAAGGTGCATAAACAAGTTAGTAAAGAATTAGATAGAATACTAGTATAGACAGTGTAATCAAAAGACAAAGCATGACAAACCTGATGATCAGGGACTTGTCGAATGTCACTGACATCCTATAAGAAACAAGCCATAACGTTCAAGTTCAACAAAACTAAAGTCACACAAAGAACACGGGCAGCATAAAAAGGTGTAGTATTAGTAACAGAAGTCAACAAATTTGCAGTTGCAATAACAACAACAATACCACAATAACAAATTATGAATATTGCCTTTCAAAAATAATATCAATTACTTGGAATCTATGAGGGAATAAGCTTGAGAGTTTGCCCCCAAACAGAGGGCGTTCATAAACAGCATCTTGAGGCATTGTTGATACCAGCGTTCATTTAGCAAAAGGCTTAGAGAGGTATCTTTTATTTTCACAAAATTCTAAAAATAGAAAATACTGAAAATGAAAACACAAACCAAACACACCTAATTTTCTTTGCAGGGAACAGAAAAACAGTGATCATCAATCCTATATAAAGAAAAAGGTGGTGCTACTTGATACATCATGAATCTAAAAGGAAGTTAAAAACAGAATATCAGTATGAGGTAACTTATTAGCGTCCTTTCTGGCTCCAACACATTATTCAGTCTCTCAGGTACACTATCATCAGCCAAAGATATCTCATCAACAAGAAAGAGATCACCGCCTCTCATTGCTTTTACAAGGGGACCATCCTGCCATTCAAATATGCTCTGCCACTTCTTGTGCAAGACATCGAGCTCAAACTTTAACTGCTCAAAAGCTCAAAGATCATCCTTGCTAACATCGTGAATCTGAATTTGACCTTTATATTTCCTTATCATGCCATTAAGCATATCAAGGGTTGAGGCAGCTTGCTCTATATCAGAAGAAACTAACTATAGAAGAGAATAAGAAATCAGTATTTATGCTACAAATGACTTGGATTAAGAAAAATGGGTACAAAAAATAAAACTATTGCAGAAAATAATGTGTTAAAAAAGATCTCCTAGTAAGGACCATGTACTGTGTTAAAAAATAAATATGATTTTTCTTCTCCATTGCATCTGAGTCCTGCATCCATTATTAAGACTTTCAGCACTTGTACAATTTGTACTGCATATGGACATCAGATCAATTTTCAAAAAATTTGTACTCACCCTTTTACTCATTTGAGCTATTTCTTTATGAACTTGGTGACTAATTTCAGATGAATCATATGATGCAACAAGTATATGAATTGCTTCTTCTGTGGTTAGCCCTCTAGCTAATCCTTTCTCAAGATCCTCCTCCTGAAACAAAGAGATAAATTGGTTAAGTTTCTTTGTAATCTATCATTGTAACCTTTAAAATAAATTGTTGTTAAGTAAAGATCTTAGAGTGATTCATATTCTACCTACCTATTCAAAATCCTTGTTAATAATTTTTACAAAGTGATCAGGAGGATTCTGGAGACTTGGGCAAGGAAAACCATTTGATGAGAAAAACTGCAGCCAAAAACAGAATTCAATAAGCCATTGATTTGCAACAACAAATACATATATGGACAAACGATACTGATTTCTAATCTTATTGGCAGCTGAGACAGGTCCGAAGTAGCTTATTGCTTATTGCTTATCAAACATTCATGTGAGTAACTTCTATTCTATTTTATTTTATTTATCTAATCACTAACACAAGTTGCATTAAAGACTTTATACCTACGCCATTACCAAGTTTTTGACTAGCTGCTCGGAACTCTTCCATAGATTTCTCAGGGTTTATCTGCCCCAAAAAAGATTCAATAGAATGCGAGAAACAGTTTCACAAATAGAAACATATGAGCACTATTAGTTTAATATTCAATTATATTTCAATCAAAATGAGTACCTCGAGAGCATATAATGGTGACTCCACTCCTTCAACCGGAACAAGATGTAATACTTCCTCTCCTTCCCTGTCACCATCTCATCAAATCCACATTAGGACAGGAACACATTGAGATGGAAACAGAGATAATTGATAATAAGAGCAAATTGAATCAGATTAGCCTTCTGCTTCTATTGGTGGTAAAATTTATCAAAACCTTCAGAAATTTTAAGTGAAAGATAGTGAGGCTTTAATCTTAGCAAGTAACCTCAAACAAGCAAGTAACTCTAACAAGCAAGTAACCTCAAACAAAAAAAAGCTTATACCTTCCATATGAATTTTGAGTTGAGAGAAAGCACAACGATTACGATAAGCAAACAAAATCATATGAATTTTAAATTGAAGTCTGGGAAAAATATAATGCTGCCATTACGAAGATCACCTTGAATTTAGATTGCTTGAGAATAGGAGCATCGCTAATGGCTCTCCGATGAACAACCACTGCCACAAAACCAAAATCCTAGTTCACGCACCCCATCGGTTCGAACAAGGGGAAAGAGAGAGGTGAAACCGCGGCTGACGGTGGAACCGATTTTGGTCGCCAAGGAGTTAGGGCTTGCGCGAAGGTATGCGAGCCAGCACTGAGGGGGATAAAAGGAGAGAGAGAGGCGCGGCGGTGGTGGAGCTTGAGCTTGCTTTGTTCTGCGAACGAGAAAGACACGAAGCTTGCTTTGTTTAAAAAAGAGGAGAAGAAGGAGAAGGTAGCTCCGACGGTTAGGGTGGCCGACGGTGGAGCTGTAGGTGAGGAATGGAGATGAAGAAGCTCATGCGATGGATAGAAGAAGGAGCCCGTTGACGGAGAGGGGAATGCTAGGTTTAGCTAAGGGAGTTCTTTGATTTGAAGTTGAACTGCTAGGTTTAGCTAGGTTTCTTTGATTTGTGTGCTGTGAATGGAGTTCGGGCCAATGCTAGGTTTAACTAAAAATTATCGACGAAAAATTTTAAATTACAGACGAATTTTTCGTCTATAATAATTTAATAAAACGTAGCGTTTTTGTCCATTTAATTACAGACGGATTTTTCATCTGTAATCATTTCCCAAGAAAAAATAAATAATTTTTTCGACAAAATTATCGACGGATTTTCTTTTCCGTCTGTAATTTATGCTAATTCATTTTTTTGTTTTCCGACAAAATTTTTTTTTGAAATTCTATATGTATTTCTGTGGGATAAAATCCGTCAAAAATATCCGCCTGTAATAACTAATTTTCTAGTAGTGCATGCTATTTTCTGTTGGAAAAAACAAATTATGAATGTGTGTTTGAATGAGCAGGAGTGAATTGAAAGGAGCAATCCTTGAAGGAGGTATTCCATTCAATAGGGCTCATGGCATGCATGTCTTTGAGTATGCAAAGATTGATCCTAGGTTCAACGAGGTTTTCAATAAGGCTATGGTCAACTCCTCCACTATATTAATGAACAGGACTATTGATCTCTACAACGGATTTGAGCACATTAATAAACTAGTGGATGTTGGTGGTGGTGTCGGGAACAATCTTAAATTGATGATCACTTCTAAATACCCTCATATTCATGGTATCAATTTTGATTTGCCTCATGTCATAGAATGTGCTCCCCTCTATACTGGTACGGATGTGCAATTATTTCTTCTTTTTTTTTTCTTTCCATATTTGGACATATCCATCTAATAATAACCAAAACTCAAAGACAAGAAATAAATTAATTAACTATCTTTATTGACACAAAAACTTAACCTACATGAAAATACATATTAAAGTGTGAAATGATTATATAGTCACATTTATAATTAAACTTTACAGATAATATAATTAAATTTTCATATATATATATATATTCAAAGTTTATAAATAATATGATCAACTAGATTTACATTTATAAACAAAATATGAATGAAAATATAAAACTACAATAACAATGATGACTGATTTTTTTATTTTATAAAAATTTTGACTATTCTATTCTGAAAAATATGATTAATTCATGAAATGTTTGATTATTTTGGTAACTAATCACTTTGTTAATTAAAGAATTTGTGAAACAATATGTATAAATATATAGAAATATGACTGATTTGTTGCTAATTTACGTGGAGTTTGTTAAATCAAAATAGAAAAATATATGATTGTTCAATTATATATCCACGCAAGTTTATTTTTAAATTTAAGGAAATGTGTGTTCTTTGTTTCTTGCAAAATATCTTGAATTAATTAATTTGAGAAATATTCTAATAACGTTGCAGGTGTGGAGCACGTGGCAGGCGACATGTTTGAGAGTGTTCCTAATGGAGATGCAATTTTCATAAAGTTGAGGGAATAAATATGCTGCTTTAATTTAATTCTGGAGCTCCGATCTTTATTTATATTTTGAAAAAATTCTTGGAGCCAACACCTTTTTTAATAAACAAATCAATCAATAATAGAACATTAAAAAATATTTAAAATGAAAAATAAAAATATTTAAAACTCAGGTAAAAAAATATTTAAAAATAAAATATAATTATTTTTTGAGTATTTACTCATTTTGGTCTCCAAAAAAATTCGAACCAGATACTTTAGTTCCTAACTAAAATTAATTACTCAATTGGTCTCTAACAATTAACTCTGTCAGTCACTTAGGTCCTTTACTCCGTCAACTCTACCAGAGGACAAAATAGTCCCTGATAACTCTAACAGGGAACAAAATGGTCCCCCTGGCCCCCTCTGTTCAGAAATAATATTGTTCTTTTCCAATTTCTATCATATCTGATCTCGCATAACCCTAACAGTCTAACACTGCAACTTCAAGCTATATGTCCACACTCCGTAACTTCAATGTTCACAAGAAGAAATATTATCATCATGTTCTCAGCCAATTTATACTCAGGAAACTAATGACTATGTATCTCAAGTACTTGTCATTTTCAATGGATCTCATGAATCTAGACAGCAAGTTCGATTTGTGTTAAGACTCGTCATCGTCGTCGCCATCTCCCTCCTCCTCTACCCTATCATCTACATGGGCGCATTGTCCACCACTCCGATTGCTTCCTTCATCTTTTTCTTTGAACCAATATTCAGTAATCGCTTCAATTTCTATATGAACGGTGACGACGACATTGCTCACTATACTGATAGCTTGGATGCAAGGTTGAAGCTGTCTACTAGCTTGGACTCTGGAAGAGAAGGAATGAACCACTCGGGGTCCATTCCAAATGACAATTTTCATATGGTGTCAAAGGATAATCTTCTCGTGATGTCCTAATGTCCAACAATCTATATTACTTGCCAGAAAGTGGAAAAAGACGTGCTCTTGGGATAATTATAGAACTTGATCTTGAGGATGTTGTGGACGTTATCGGGATTGGAGGTGATATTGTTATCGAAGACATGAAGATGGATGCTTCTAGTGGGCAAAGTGTGGAGAAAGTAGGTGTACCAGTCACATAGTTTTGAAAAATGTGTGGTCTATGACATGTTGAGGTAGGTGCGACACGCATGGCAGTTACAACATGGCTTGATCTTGAAGCTGAAGAGGGGAACAAAGAAGATGGAGAAGAAGACTATGAAGGTGAAGAAGGAGAGTATGAATGTTAGGATTATATGAAATATGATGGAAATTAGGGGAGAACGATGTCGTTTCTATACAGAGGGGATCAGGGACTATTTTGTCCCCTGTTAGAATTGTCAAGGACCATTTTGTCTTCCGTTAGAGTTGATGAAATAAAGGACCTAAGTGACTGACAGAGCTAATTATTAGGGACCAATTGAGTAATTAATTTCAGTTAGAGACTAAAATGTCTGATTCGAAATTCTTTATGGGACCAAAATGGATAAATACTCTTATTTTTATTTTAAACTATAAATTCAGATGCAATTATATTTTAAAATGGGATTTAGGGTATAGATATTTGATGCAATATATTTTAGAGTGGATTATATTTATTTCCTAATGGAATTAGTTAGATATCACATGTGATGACACTATTTTATTTATAATACACAAACTTTCATGAAATTTGATTTTATAAAAATTTAATATTTTATTGAATGATGTTATACGTCTAATTTTTTTTGTTAACCAAGTTTAACCAGGTTAGTCTAATATAACAAAAATTAGTTATGATTAGTATTATTGAAGAAACTCTGTTCTATTGAAGAGTATGATGGTGATGTTAATTTACTAAATAGGACAGCTTGTTATACATGCTGCCAAACTATCAGCCTAAACTATCAAACTACTTTGCTATAATCTTGCTACATCCCCCCTCAAGTTGAGGGTGTGAAAATTAATCAAACTCAATTTAATTCCACGAGACAAGAAAGGATTAAGTGCTAAAGGCTAAGTCAAAATATCAGCAGCCTGATTTGCTGATGAAGCATGTAGCAGCTTCAAGGTGCCTTCTTAGACCTTCTCTCTCATAGTGTGACAGTCAATCTCGATATGTTCTGTTCATTCATGAAATATGGGATTGACTGCTATATGCAATGCAGACTAGTTATCACAGTACAAGGTAATTGGCTTTGGAGGTGTTGCATGAAAATCTCGAAGAAGAAAGGAAAGTCAGATACCTTCACATGTGGTGAGCGCCATTGCTCGATACTCTGCTTCATCAGAGGAGCGCGCAACTATTTGTTGTTTCTTACACCTCTATGACACTAGGGACTTGCCAAGGAAAAACAAAATCCAGACACAGACCGGCGAGTATCGGGACAAGCTCCCCAATCTGAGTCGGAGAATGCTGTCAAGTTGAGGTGGTCTGAAGCTAAGAATAGAACACTTTTGGCTGGAGCACCTTTGAGATAGTTAGGACATGGAGCGTTGCCTTGAAGTGGGTATCAGGTGCACAGTCCAGATATTGACTTAGCATATTTACTGTGAAACATATGTCTAGACGAGTGTTTGTTAGATAAATCAACCGCCCAACCAGTCTTCTATAAGCAGAAACATCGTCCAATCGATTCCCTATCAACTTTGACAATTTGTGGTGTAATCCATAGGTGTGGTGACTGATTTTGCATCTTGTAGTCTAAATTTCTCAAGGAGGTCCAATGTGTATTTTTTTTATATACATTGCTACGCCTCTGTGGCTTCTAGTGATCTTGAGTCCTAAGAAGAATTTTAATTCCCCAAGGTCCTTGATTTTAAACTTGTTATCAAGCAAATGTTTCACTCTCTCAGTCTCCTTGAGATTATTCCCCCCTAAAACCAAGTCATCCACATACACCAGGATGCAAGTGAATGATGCAGCTGTGAACTTAATAAACAAACAGCTATCGGCCTTGGACTGAGAGTAACCAAACTGAATGAGCACCCAACATAATTTCTGGTGCCATTGGCGGTTGGCTTCTTTGAGACCGTATAAAGAGCATTGTAGTTTGCAGATAGAACCGGTTGGGGCTTGGAGACCTAATGGTGGCTTCATGTACACTTCTTCAAATAAGTCACCGTGTAAGAATGCGGTATTGACATCGAGCTGATGCACAAACCAGTTTTTAGTCGAAGCAATGATGAGCAAGACTCTCAAAATAGTTATCTTGATCAAAGGACTAAACGTATCGAAAAATTAAACCCAGTAGTTTGGGTGAATCCCTTTGCCACCAATCTGACTTTATGTCTTTCAACTTCACCATTAAACTTAAACTTGGTCTTAAAGACCCATTTACAACTGATTGCCTTCTTTCTTTTGGACAGAGAAGTTAGTGTCCATGTCTTGTTTTCTTCAAGAGCATTGAGTTCATCACTAATTGCCTACCTCCAACAACTATGAGTGATTGCCTCCTCATAACTTCATGGTTGAATGTTAGTAGATAAAGTAATCGAGAAGGCCTTGTGACATGCTAAAAGAGAATTCAAGTACACATAATTGGAGAAAGAATTTTTTTGTGGAACTGACTGGAGGACTATTGATCAGTGGTGGTGAATTGTATACAATGGTAGTATTTGAGGTAGGCAGGCTTGTGTTTAATTCAAGTATATCGTCGCACCTTTAGCTGCATAATAGGTAATGCTGAATTTTGCACAAATAGGTGTGATAAATCTAAATTACGACTGTGAACATATTCTTGAGAATGTAAATAAGGTGTAAAATGTAAATTAGGAGTAATTGATGATGCATGAGGAGTGAATTAAGATGCTACCATGGGAGTGTGAGTGCAATCAAAGTCCGGGACCGGATTAAGGGGCACATCATGTACATGAGGGCGTGAATGAGGTGCCGCTAGCAACACCATATTATCCAGCTGCTGTGTATTAGCACAGGGATCCGAAGTGGGATCATGGTGGTGAAAAGGATCAACATGTTCAAGTGACTTACAGTTAGTAGTTGTTTTAAAAAAAATGGGGCCAATGGTATATTTGAAAGGGAAGAACTGTTAAAAAAAATTCACATTCCTTGAGACTAGTATCTCGAGTTTTTGTGTCTAGTAGAACATATCCTTTGATTCCTGATTTAAATTCTAAAACAACACATTTTCTAACTCTAGTGTCAAGCTTTCTTCTATGAGAAACCAATGTTGATGCATAAACCAAACAACTAAATACTTTGAAGTGTTTTATATCTGGTAAGGTATTATATAACATCTGATAAGGACTGCAAGGTGCTATCCTAACGTGAGGTGTTCTGTTCAAAATGTGGATGGCATGAGCCACGGTATAGTGCCAAAAACAAAGTGGTAAGTTTGTATTCAAGATGAGTGTCCTAGCTACGTTCAAGATTTTTTGATGTTGTCTTTCTACCACCCTATTCTGTTGTGGAGTTTTCACATAGATAGTTTGGTGTATAATACCTTTGATTTAGTAAAATGAAGGCATAAAAAATTCTTGAGCATTATCAGATTGAATGCACATAATGGTTTTATTGTGTTGAGTTTCAACAAGTTGAACAAAATTTTCAATCAATTTTCTAACTTCATATTTGTTTTTTTTTTTAAATAACAAAGAAGTGAATTTACTTTTGTCTTCAACTACTGTGAGAAAATATTTGTGACCCGAAATAGATGGTATAGATATAGGTCTCTAAATGTCCATGTGCAATAAATCAAAAATATTTTTAGATTTGGTGTGGCTTTCATTAAATGGCAAGCGTTTTTGCTTTGCATAGTGACATGGAGAACATGGTACATCACTAATCTGATATGTAATGAATGGATATGTAATTCTCATTTGTTGTATCTTATTACATGAAATATGTCCTGAACGATGATGCCAAAGTGTTGCATCATCTAATCTATGAATGATATTGTGTGTGCACAAAAGTCACAGATTTAGCTACATCACTCTTTATTGTATGCATTAAATTTGGTGTTGCTGTCAAAACTGGTTTAATCTGCATTGTATACAATTCCCCCTTTTGATAAGCAACTCCAATTGTCTTTAAGGTAACTGATGCGAGAGCATCTTTTCTATCTTTTCCTAGTGAATTTGCATCTAAATTGTTGAGTTTAATAAAGAATTAATTATCTTTTAGCCAATATGGATGCTACTTTAAGTCTTTTGCAATTTTGTTTATTTTAGGTAGCATTCAGCTGGATTTGATGGAGTTTCTGCAGCACAAGAATCAAAGGCGATTGCAGCGAGGAGCGACGCGTGCGCGTGATTTGGAGTTTTCTATGGCGACGCGTGTGCGTGACTGATGCATACGCATAATTTGAAGATTTGCACAATGACGCGTGCGCGTGACTCACGGAAAAGACCATTGACGCGTATGCGTAACTGACGAGTACGCGTGACATGCGACACGTGCAGAAAATACAAAAAAACACTGGGGGCGATTTCTGGGCTACTTTTGACCCAGTTTTCAGCCCAGAAAGTACAGATTAGAGGCTGTAGAGTGAAAGAATCAAGTGGTCCCCATCCATCAATTGAAGACTTGCTGATTGCTATAATTAATTCTGATTTAAATTCAAATTTGAATTTGAAAATAGGAAAAGATATTATCTTAATTTTAGATATTTAGATTTTTAAATTAATTAGGATTAGTTATAAAAAGGAGACTTATCTTCTATTGAAGAGGTTCCATAAGGGGGGATTCCATTAGGGAATTCTATACAAATTTACAATCCTAGTTTTTTTTCTCTGAACCATGAGCAACTAATCCTCCACTGTTAAGGTTAGGAGCTCTGTCTATTGTATGGATTGATTCATTTGCTTTTTCTAATTTAATTCATGTATGGATTTATAATTTAAGAATTGTTTTCGCTCTTTATCTTATGAATTTGGGTGGAACGGAAGTATGACCCTCTTTCTATTTGAGTTCTTGTAAAACTTGGAAAAACTCTTTACTTGAACAATAGCTTGAAAACAATTTCTCCTAAATTTTAATTATTTGGATTTAACAGGATACGTGACATATAATCCTCTTATTTTTGGGTAATTAGAATTTTTGTGGCATATAAACTGGAGTTTGAACTTCACCTTCTAATTGAAATTAATTGACCAAGGAATTGGCAGTTAATGAATTTTAGAAGAGACTAGAAAGGTCTAAGGAATTAGGGTCTAGTCACATATAGTTTGTCATAAATTAAATCCTACATGATAAAAATAGTTAGTAAGAAAAGTTAATCCGAAAAAATAGATAACTCTAAAGCCTTAACTGTTTCTCCCATATTTTATTTTCAACTTATTTACTTGCGTGCCTGCCTTCTGATATTTTGAAGTCACTCTTTAAACCTTTTGAATATCTCAAAACCCTTTTTTGCTTGCCTAACTAAGCCAATCAATCAATCATTGTTGCTTGATCCATCAATCCTTGTGGGATTGACCCTTACTCACGTAAGGTATTACTTGGTACGACCCGGTGCACTTGCCGGTTAGTTTGTGGGTTATAAAATACCGCACCAAGTTTTTGGCGCCGTTGCCAGGGATTGACTGTGATTAACAGCTATCAGTTGTTTGATTGCTTAGATTAGGCATTTTATTTTTAAATTTATTTAAATTTTGTTTTAAATATTTTTGAAAAAAGAAAAAAAGAAAAAAAAAAGAAAAAAAGAAAAAAATTTCAAAAAAAAAGTTTAAATAGCACCAATATTTTTATTAATTTCTGAAATTAAGTTTGGTGTTTCCTAGTTTGTTTTATTTTAATTTTTTTCTTATTTTAATTCTTAGAAATCTGTTCTTTCTTCTTTGCTCTCCTGTTTACCACATGGTGCGTTTAATCTTTTTTGGTATTTTGTGCTAAGAAAAAATAATGGAGAGAGATCACATGGGTTACTACTCACACCTGAGTAGTGATTCATATTATGGTGGATGGAGGAACTATCCAAATTTTGGTTGGCAAAGTCAAAACCAAAGAAACTTCAATACTCCATGTTCCAACTATCTAGAGCCACCACCTCCATATTCATATCAAGAACCACCATCTCCATATTCATACCAAGAATCACCACCTCTCTATCCATATAAAGAACCATCGTCCTTCTACCCATATCAAGAACCATCATCTCCTTCTTATGCATATCAAGAGCCACCATCTCCTTATCCATCTCAAATACCATCAGATCTTGAGCTCCTCATGAGAATTCCTACATGATATAAAGACGAGTGTCAAAAATGTAGAGAAACATGTGCAATCGCTAATCAAGAACTAGGAAGAGGAACAAGCAAATTCCTTCCCAAAAGATACAATGCAAGATCCTATGGAAGAAAGTGAGGAAACCAATTAAAGGAGTTTATACTCCAGTGAATTAGAGAACTTTCCACCCTCACATATGGAAGAAGAGGAAAATGCACAACCTCCAATGCCTGTGGTAAGCAATGAAGAAGAGATTGAATTAGAAGAAAGCTACCAAGAGGAAGAGGTTGAAATTGAGGAAGCTTGCAAAGAGGTGGAAGAATTCAAAGAAGAACATAAGGGAGTGGAGCTTGCAAGACCTCTTCCAAAGCCATCACCATCTAATACAACATTCAAGTGGGTAAAATTTCTATCCTTAACATTTACTTTCCCAATTGAATATGGGCTACTGGAGATGGATGGTCAACTTAGAACTCTTTGTGGCATTAAGAGTAAGAGGAAGATGGTTAGTGGTAAGAGTTGTCAAACAAGGTTCAATATGGTTGCATGCTCCAAATTAAAGTGCAAGGATTGGTGTAGAGCTCAATTGAATGGGTCTAGAAGGTTGTTTGGATGTCTCTGTGAGAACTCAGATTGCTTGCCACCTGGTGGGAACAATGGTGATCCACAAGAAGACGGGTGTAAAAGCAAGATATGGGACCCTGGAATTCATTCCCACAATCAACACTCTTGGGGCCTTGTCACTTGCTTCAACTTGCTCGAAGGCGTTATGAACCTAGCTTGGAATCCTGGTGGCTATTAGAATTACAAACATTGGTGGAGATTCCTGGATCAATACAAGCACAAGCCACGATGACAAGGAGCTCACCACATGTCCAACTTAAGGACTTTAACTAAAAGTGTTTGGTGGGAGACAACCCACCGTGGTATGATCGATCTTTTTCATTCTTAATTATTTTTCGTAGTAGTAGTTTTCTTACTTATTTGATTTTTATTGAGTTCCTACTAATTTTCTGATCATGCAGCTATTTTAGAACAGGAACTGGAAGAAAAAAAGAGAGCACATGACGCGCAAGCGTCGCTGACGCGTACGCGTCAGAAGGGTGTGTGTGAAAAATAAAAATGAACAGAGAGTTGCGCATGAGTGGCGCAGGAATGATGCCTTTCACACAAACAATTTTGGCACTCCACACGTACGCGTCACTGACGCGTACGCGTAACCTAAAAAATCAACATAAATAAGTGTTTTGGCAGAGAGTTGTGCTGGCTTGGGGCAGGAAGTGTGCTAGAGGAATAAATTTGATCACGCGCACGCGTCGTATGAAAATATTGGTGCCCAAGCCACGAGAACAGAGAGTTGTGCGTGCGCGCGGCTGGCTTCGTGCGAATCGCACAAAACCCAGGGCACACATACGCGTGCCTGACGCTTACGCGTCATTAAGAAAATTCCGCGACCCACGCGTACGCGTGCTATACGCGTATGCGTCGCCTGCGCCTGATGAGCGGATAATTTGTATACTTTTTGGCATTGTTTTTAGTATGTTTTTGGTATGATCTAGTTAGTTTTTAGTATATTTTTATTAGTTTTTAGTTAAAATTCACTTTTCTGGACTTTACTATGAGTTTGTGTGTTTTTCTGTGATTTCAGGTATTTTCTGGCTGAAATTGAGGGACCTGAGCAAAAATCTGATTCAGAGACCAAAAAGGACTGCAGATGCTGTTGGATTCTGACCTCCCTGCACTCGAAGTGGATTTTCTGGAGCTACAGAAGCCCAATTGGCGCGCTCTCAACGGCGTTGGAAAGTAGACATCCTGGGCTTTCCAGCAATATATAATAGTCCATACTTTGCCCAAGATTTGAT
>NC_029778.3:16091848-16092338 GCF_000817695.3 Arachis duranensis | reverse complement strand
CTCTCAACGGCGTTGGAAAGTAGACATCCTGGGCTTTCCAGCAATATATGATAGTCTATACTTTGCCCAAGATTTGATGGCATAAGTAGGACCTTTTACTATTGTATTGGAAGACTTTGGTAGCTATCTTCATTTTTATGCTATCTTAGATCATTGGGAGGCTGGCCATTCGGCCATGCCTAGACCTTATGCTTATGTATTTTCAACGGTGGAGTTTCTACACACCATAGATTAAGGTGTGGAGCTCTGCTGTACCTCGAGTATTAATGCAATTATTATTGTTCTTCCATTCAATTCCGCTTGTTCTTTATCCAAGATATCACTTGTTCTTCAACTTGATGAATGTGGTGATCCGTGACACTCATCATCATTCTCACCCATGAACAAGGTGACTGACAACCACCCTTGTTCTACAAGCGATCAAGGCTCCAGTGAATATCTCTTGGGTTCTTTAATCGGAATCTTCGTGGTATAGGCAAGAACTGATGGC
>NC_029778.3:16087046-16087336 GCF_000817695.3 Arachis duranensis | reverse complement strand
ACTTCTAAGTTTGGTGTTGAACCCCCACATTCAAACTCTAAGTTTGGTGTTGGGAGGTTCCAACATGGCTCTGAGAATCTGTGAGGCTCCATGAGAGCCCTCTGTCAAGCTAATGACAATAAAGAAGCGCTTGTTGGGAGGCAACCCAATGTTTTATAATTAACTATTTTCTTTTGTTATTTTATCTTTTTTGTAGGTTGATGATCATAAGAAGTCACAAAAACAATGAAAAAAGCAAAAGCAGAATGAAAAACAGGAAGAAAAATAGCACACCCTGGAGGAAGATGCTG
>NC_029778.3:16086659-16086970 GCF_000817695.3 Arachis duranensis | reverse complement strand
CCAGTAAGGCTAGCAGATGGGCGTTTAACGCCCAGTCTGGCACCATTCTGGGCGTTTAACGCCAGAAAGGGGCACCAGACTGGCGTTAAACGCCAGAAAGGGGCAAGATGCTGGCGTTAAACGCCAGAAATGGGCACCAGCCCGGCGTTTAACGCCAGAAATGGCCCAAAACGTGATTTGGAGTGCCATTTGGTGCAGGGATGACTTTTCCTTGACACCTAAGGATCAGTGGACCCCACAGGACCCCACCACCACTCTCTCTCTTCTTCCCCCATTCACCAATCACCTCAACACCTCTTCCCCAAAAACCC
>NC_029778.3:16086195-16086619 GCF_000817695.3 Arachis duranensis | reverse complement strand
TTGGTGCAGGGATGACTTTTCCTTGACACCTCAGGATCTGTGGACCCCACAGGATCCCCACCTACCTCACCATTCAAATTCAAACCACTTTTCCACCCAAACCCACCCTCAAATGGCCGAACCTCTCTCTCCCCCTCTCCTATATAAACCATCCTTCACTCCTTCATTTACACACACCTTAAACACTTCTTCTTCTCCCTTTTGGCCGAACACAAAGCCCCCTCCATCTCCTCCATTTCTTCTTCTTCTACTCTCTTCTTTCTTCTTTTGCTCGAGGACGAGCAAACATTTTAAGTTTGGTGTGGTAAAAGCGTTGCTTTCTCATTTTTCCATAACCATTATGGCATCCAAGGCCGGAGAAACCTCTAGAAAGAGGAAAGGGAAGGCAAAGGCTTCCACCTCCGAGTCATGGGAGATGGATAGA
>NC_029778.3:16084661-16085351 GCF_000817695.3 Arachis duranensis | reverse complement strand
AGGGAGGAGCAACAAAGACAAGGAAGAGACATTGAGGAGCTCAAGCACACCATAGGATCTTCAAGAGCAAGAAAGAGCCGCCATCACTAAGGTGGACCCGTTCTTTGATTTCCTTGTTCTTTATTCTTCTTTTTTTTTCGAATTTTATGCTTATGTTTATCCATGTTTGTGTCTTGTGATCATTAGTGTCTTAGTGTCTATGCCTTAAAGTTATGAATGTCCTATGAATCCATCACCTTTCTTAAATAAAAACGTGCTCAATTGAAAAAGGAAGAATTGCATGAATTTTGAATTTTATAACAGTTTAATTATTTTGATGTGGTGGCAATATTTTTGTTCTCTGAATGTATGCTTAAACAGTGCATATGTATCTTGAATTTGTAGTTCATGAATGTTGGCTCTTGAAAGAATGATGAAAAAGGAGACATGTTATTGAGGATCTGAAAAATCATAAAAATGATTCTTGAAGCAAGAAAAAGCATTTTCAAAAAAAAAACCGAAAAAAAAAGGAAGAAAAACGAAAAAAAAAATATATAGAATAAAGAGTTGTGATCCAAGGCAAATAAGAGTGTGCTTAAGAACCCTGGACACCTCTAATTGGGGACTTTAGCAAAGCTGAGTCACAATCTGAAAAGGTTCACCCAATTATGTGTCTATGGCATGTATGTATCCGGTGGTAATACTGGAAGA
>NC_029778.3:16052939-16083413 GCF_000817695.3 Arachis duranensis | reverse complement strand
GCTATGCTGTGACAGAGCATATGCAATCGCTTTCACTGAGAGGATGGGAGGTAGCCACTGACAACGGTGAAACCCTTGCTTAAGCTTGCCATGGAAAGGAGTAAGAAGGATTGGATGAAGGCAGTAGGAAAGCAGAGAGACGGAAGGGAAGGCATCTTCATGCGCTTATCTGAAGTTCCTACCAATGAATTACATAAGTATCTCTATCTTTACCTTTGTGTTATTTTCGTTCATCACCATATACATTTGAGTTTGCCTGACTAAGATTTACAAGATGACCATAGCTTGCTTCAATACTAACAATCTCCGTGGGATCGACCCTTACTCGCGTAAGGTTTATTACTTGGACGACCCAGTGCACTTGCTGGTTAGTTGTGCGAAGTTGTGTAATGCCATGGTATTGAGCTACCAAGTTTTTGGAGCCATTACCGGGGATTATGAGAGTTGTGAAAAAGTATTGTTCACAATTTCGCGCACCAGCGCCGCACAACTACACTAGTTCGCCACCCAGTTTTAATTTTCTTTCCCCTCTCCCAATCCTAATTCTCTCTTGTTCTTTTATCCTTTTCTTTTTCTTTCATTATAATAATTGTTTCTTTCTGTTTTTAGTTCTTCTTTGCTTGAGGACAAGCAAACCTTTAAGTTTGTGTTAACGCTTCGCTTAGAAGTTTTCTGTTTATTCTTATGGCACCAAAGGGAGGCGAATCATCTTCATGAAAGAGCACAACCTGAAGAATAAAGCGACCGCTAGGATAACTAAGGTGGTTGAGTTCTTTTCATTCCTCCCCTCTTTTTCTATGTTATGTTCCTGTTTTCTGCTATTTTGCTTTGTTTGTTGCATGATCCTTTATTAGTTAGAATCCTAGGTCTAGTTTAGCTTTCTCTTAATTGCTCTAATTCTAAAAAGATGTCTCATGTATTACTCATTGAGCTTGAATTCAAATAAAAAAATACAGAAGTGATGAATTGCATGAGAAATTGAGTTAATTTTAAGAGTAGTCTTATTTACTTAAATGTGGTGGTATTAATTGTAATTCTGAATGCATGACATGAACAGTACATATTTAAATTTGAATCAAAGAATGTTGATGTACAAGGAACAAGAATTTAGAGAATTATTATGATTTCTCTGAAATTAATGAAAGTTTAATCCTTGAAGCAAAAGAAACAGCAAAAGAAAAATAAGAGCAAGATCCAAGGCTCTGAGCATCAATGACTAGGGAGGTCAGACATAATTAAAAGCTCAAACAGTTGTTTCCCTAGTCACATGCTTGTGGTGTTCTTGTATCAAGTAATCCTTGAGACAAAATATTTAGAGTCGAGATCAATTGCAGAGTACGCCAAAGTCTTTGAGCACCACTGACTGGGAGAAAATGAAAAAAAAATTAAAAAAATAAAAAATAAAAATAAAAAATAATAATATTAAAAGAAAAATATTTAGAACTTAAAGAGAGTTTCTCAGTTAAGTGCTTGTGGTGTTTCTGTGTCAAGTAAAGTTTGAGACAAAACATTTAAAGTCACGGCTAGGCTCAAGGTGCAAAGCACCAAAGAAAAATTGATGTGTTCAAGTATTAAATTGAGTTACAAAAGATCAGAGAATTCATAATATTATCCGGATTCTAATTCCAGATGACAGTAATATTATTCTGATTCAAAAGAGAGTGAGATGCCAAAACTATTCAGGATTGCAATTGTAAACCCCACTATAAGAAGAGACATGGGCTTAATCGAACTCTCATTCTCATGCAAATTTACATCCTAAGCCTATATTAATTTTGGTTGCTTGAGGACAAGCAACAATTCAAGTTTGGTGTTGTGATGCGTGAGCATCTTTTCTATCTTTTCCTAGTGAATTTGCATCTAAATTGTTGAGTTTAATAAAGAATTAATTATCTTTTAGCCAATATGGATGCTACTTTGAGTCTTTTGCAATTTTGTTTATTTTAGATAGCATTCAGCTAGATTTGATGGAGTTTCTGCAGCACAAGAATCAAAGAAGATGGCAGCGAGGAGCAACACGTACGCGTGATTGACGCGTGCGCGTGATTTGGAGCTTTCCATGGCACCGCGTGTGCGTGACTGACACGTACGCGTAATCTGAAGATTTGCACAGCGACGCGTGCGCGTGACCGACGCGTCCGCGTGACTCGCGGAAAAGACTATCGACGTGTACGCGTGACATGCGTCACGTCCAGAAAACGAAGAAAAATGCTGGGGGCAATTTCTGGGCTGCTTTTGACCCAGTTTTCAGCCCAGAAAGTACATATTAGAGGCTACAGAGTGAAGGAATCAAGTGGTTCCCATCCATCAATTGAAGACTTGCTGATTGTTATAATTAATTCTGATTTAAATTCAAATTTGAATTTGAAAATAGGAAAAGATATTATCTTAATTTTAGATATTAGATTTTTAAATTAATTAAGATTAGTTATAAAAAGGAGAGACTTCTCTTCTATTGAAGAGGTTCCATAAGGGGGGATTCCATTAGGGAATTCTATACAAATTTACAATCCTAGTTTTTTTCTATGAACCATGAGCAACTAATCCTCCACTGTTAAGGTTAGGAGTTTGTCTATTGTATGGATTGATTCATTTGCTTTTTCTATATTAATTCATGTCTGGATTTATAATTTAAGAATTGTTTTCGCTCTTTATCTTATGAATTTGGGTGGAACGGAAGTATCACCCTCTTTCTATTTGAGTTCTTGTAAAACTTGGAAAAGTTCTTTACTTGAATAATAGGTTGAAAACAATTTTTCCTAAATTTTAATTATATGGATTTAACAGGATACGTGACATATAATCCTCTTATTTTTAGGTAATTAGAATTTTTGTGGCATATAAACTGGAGTTTGAACTTCACCTTCTAATTGGAATTAATTGACCAAGGAATTGGCAGTTAATGAATTTTAGAAGAGGCTAGAAAGGTCTAAGGAATTAGGGTCTAGTCACATATAGTTTACCATAAATTAAATCCTACACGATAAAAATAGTTAGTAAGAAAAGTTAATCCGGAAAAATAGATAACTCTAAAGCCTTAACTGTTTCTCCCATATTTTATTTTCAACTTATTTACTTGCGTGCCTGCTTTCTGATATTTTGAAGTCACTTTTTAAACCTTTTTGAATATCTCAAAACCCTTTTCTGCTTGCCTAACTAAGCCAATCAATCAATCATTGTTGCTTGATCCATCAATCCTCGTGGGATCGACCCTTACTCACCTAAGGTATTACTTGATACGACCCGGTACACTTGCCGGTTAGTTTGTGGGTTATAAAATACCGCACCAGTAAGTTGCTCCTAAACCTCACAATCATGTGCATTGAACAAAAAGGAACAAGAAAGTGCATCAGCTGCTTTTGAAATTGAAATGAGATTATACTTGAAAGTAGGAACATATAATACATTAGTCAAGTCGAAGCTTGCTGAGAAGAAAGTTGTCCCACAAATGGTTGTGACAACTTTAGAACCGTTTGGCATTATGAGTTGAACAGGTTTTATTGTTTTAACAGATTGAGAGAAATCGAGTGAGAATGACACATGAGCACTAGCTCCTGTATTCAAAATCCAGTCATGAAAATTTAAAATATGGCTGAAAATTGATAAAAGATAGAAGGTACATGCAGATGGTGCATGTACAAATGCCAAATTTCCATTATTTAAGGGGTCACTACATTGTTTTAGAACAAGGCAAATAGGGCTTCCTTATCCAAAAATAACCCATCAAGACTGACTTTTTCATCTCTCTGGATTAAAGGTTCAATGCTGCTCTCTTCATTGCTCACAGTAGTTATAGAATTTATTGAGTTTATTGCACTTGAGCCATCAATATTTCTTTTGAATTGGTTCTTTTGCATGTGTGGTAGGAATCCATGCTTGTGATAGCACGTGTCTACTAAGTGACCATTCTTGCCATAGTGAGAGCACAATTTAGGTGTCCTTTGGCCAGGTCCTTTACCTCTGCCCCCATGACCCCTACCTCTTCCTCTAATTGAACTACTTCCATTGTTCTGATAAGTCCCAAATGCATTAGTATTTACAGCATTTGCCATCATTCTTGCTTTAGGATCCACAGAGTGCATCAATTGTCTCTCTTCTTGTAAAAGTGAGGAGAAGGCTGCTGCTATAGTTGGCAACAGTGTTACAAGCATGAGTTGGGAGCGTACATTTGCATATTAATTGTTCAATCCTCGAAGGAACCTAATTACATGAGACTGTTCTCTATACTCTTTAATCATTTCAAGATTCTTTCAACATTCACAGTTATGAAGGCAAGAACATATTGCAATAGGTCTAAACTCATCTAATTCTTCCTAAATACTCTTCAACTTAGTATAGTAGGAAGTGATGGTGAGTTCACCTTACCTCAACGAAAATAATTCCTCTTCCAGATCTGCAATTCTGAACAGATCCTCTTGATTGAACCTGTGCTTCAGGACCATCTATAGCTTGTAGCGTTGTTGCACCATAAGACACTCTAGAGTATTTCTGGACTAAGGGATTCGTGTAGCCACGACAAAACAAATGTATTACAATGGTCCCAGGCTCCGAAGGAAAGATTGTCTCTCTATGGTTTCATTAGGGTTCCATCGGTGAATTGGAGTTTGTTCTTCGATTTGAGTGAAAGCGTCGCTGACCTTTATCACGAATGGTAGTTCAAGGTGGTTAATGGAGCGTTCGTGAGTGAAATACCAGGAGCTTCGATAAGGTGCAAATAAAAATGGTTAGATGAATCATGCAGCAAATTTGTGTTGGATCTTGACACTTGTGCTTGAAATGCATTAAATTGGGCCATCATGCGCGCGAATTTCTGCATATCGCTCACCTGAAACGCTTGGTTCTCCGAATTTGCCTCTCTATCATGCACATTCGATTCCATTGATGATTGAATCGTGTAAGCACTATTTCACACGAATCTCCTCAAGGATGTGATCTTGCTCAGTGTGGTTACATTCTTTTTGCAACTCCACGCTCACTGCACTATGAGAAAACTCTGTTCAGTTGCAAAATGTGATGGTGAGCCAAAATAGTTACTCCACGCAAGAGAGGGAGACTCAAAAAATGTGAGATAGCAAAGAGAGACAAAAAGTGTGATTTCCTTACTATAAACTTATATATATACACACTTAATGTGAGCCACCTATTGATAATTGTTTGATTAAACTCCTTACACTACTCTTACTAATTCTGATGTTGATTTATTAAATAGGACAGCTTGTTATACATACTGCCAAACTATCAGCCTAATCTATCAAGTTACTCTACTATAATCTAGCTACAATTATTCTAAATTTTATTATTTAACTTAATTGAATTTAGTTCATAAAAAAACTTAAATGTGTAACATTATCCTTCTCTTGCTTTCTTCCATTAATCCATACTCTATTGAACATCCATCACTTTCTAAAGCTCATACACACACGACACTCACTATCACCATCACCATCATATCATAGTCACTCAGTCACTCATCACTCACCAGCAAAACAAGAAAACTTTCCATGCCCTCACACGTAAACAAAATACATTTACACACCCGTTTTTCCAAATTAAGAATAAATTTTTTTATAAAATCTAAAAAAAATATTAAAAATAAAAATAAAAAATAAAAACGCAAATTAAACGCATTCTAAATCTTCTTTGATTTGATTCTATATCCTTAACTTTAAATAATGCATGTCTCTTTCGCTTCTACTTTCTATATACAATGTGAAAAATTCAAGTCTTTTTTTTTAAGAAAGACAAAAGAAAATGCAATAAGATGGGACATAATGATAGGAAAAATGGGACAAAAAAAAACTCTTTTATGTGAAAGAGAAAAAATATAAAAGAAAAAACTTTGAATTTTTTAAAGAATAAAAGAAAAGAAGAGTATGGAGCAAGAAGTAAAAGAAAAAGAAGATATAGAATAAAGGTTTTTTTTGTGACTTAAAAGAAAAGAACAAAACAAAGAAGAGATGCAAGAAAAAGCCTAAAGACATAAGCAACCATTCTTAAGATAACTCTCGAGGTTCTTCCAAAGAGTTGGAAGCTCCATATGCATGGAGATGGTTTAATTTTAGCGACATCTTTACTATGATATCTATCTCTGAATTTACCTTTCTTAAAATCAAACGAAGCTCAGCATGCCAATTTTAAGCCATGAATCCAAATTTTAAGCATCAGAGGATCAGCAAAAAAATATCTATTTATCTTGATGATTGTTAACAAGATTAAAAGTTTTTACACAATCGGTTTTACAAATAATATCTCTTTGATCCAAATCTCAAACTAAGAGGTATCATCTCTAAATAGTAAACAATCACTACCACAAAAGAGAGCTATTTTAATACTTTATTTTTTAACACCATAATTAAATGTCAAAATTAATATATATTTTTGACAAATATCACAAATATCAAATTCTCTATGTTTTTTGATGAATAATTTGACCGTAGAAAATTACTTCTTAATTTTGACACTTATTTATTTTCAATTTACTCTACTATTTCTCTTTTTCTCTGGACTCTGTCAATTTTGACATCATACTGCTCTCAGTTGGGGATCATACTACTCATTCTTTATCTTTAAAATCTCAATTTATTTTTCAGATTCAAGATCTTATCTCATTCTTTGTTAAAAAATTTTGTTGAGAATATTTTATGGTCAATAAGTGTCAAAATAAATAGTACTTTTTACTGTTAATAAGTATCACAGAAAATATATTCTCAAATTTTTCTAACAAATTATTTTTGACAGCCAATATTTATCAAAATAAGATTTAAACTTTTTTCACAATTACTTATATGTTAAAAATACTATTTTTGATAAAACTTTTATTAACATATTTTCATAGTTAAAATAATATCAAAATTTGTTTTTTTTTTACAAATTTTAATTCTTTTTTTACACATATAATCCTTAAAAATAATCTATATTGTTGTAGTAAATGTTTCTTGCAAAATACATGTACTATCAATCATTCTCAAACATCCTCTTTGCCAATTCTCATTCCAATATCTAATAATGCATGCAAAGCCAACGCTATTATCTACACCAAAATAACTAGCATCACAATTAATCTTAAATGTACTATAAGATAGAGTACTCCAAGAACAACTACTATCAGATAGAGTACTCCAAGAACAACTAATGGAAGAAGGAATAAAAATACGTTGCAAATAAAAAATATTCTTAGGGTCCCTTTTTGAATTTAGAGCCAAACCTATCACTTTTTTCGTAGACCATAGCTTATGAACATTAAATATTTCATTATTCATTACCTACTATATCTACAAAAGGCCCGAATAGAATCTGAAAGAATGATATTTGTTATGCCTTAAAAACTAATAAGTCAGATCCATAGGTTGGCTTGAGATCTCTAACTTCTGCCACACAAGTTGAGCTTTCGAACAATCCTGAATGCAATGCATTATTGTTTCTCGAGAAGAAGACATACCCTTGTTAAATCTAAAGCTGTAGTGGGCGAAGCATTTCTGAGACAAAGGCAAGCAAAACGTTTATGTTTCTCTAGGACAAATTGACGCCAAAATCACAACTAATTCCCCTTCTCTTCCCACCCAAAGACCTTCTTGCATAACCACCTATATCTATTGCTCGAGTCATAAATCTTAGAGGCATCTCGAACCAAGACCAACCCACCTTTGAGCCCGATTGCAATTCTGATTGTAAGAAAGAATGTTTTCTATCAAGTTCTGACTTAGAGAGGAATAAATATGATTAAGATGTCACTTACCATACGATCAAAGATTTATAATCCGAAGGTGAGACTTAAAAATGTGAATATAATCTATCACAGCAGACAGTTTTCCCTCTCTTCTCCAATTAAAAAATCAAAAATTCTACTCAAAACCTCTTAATACACCAAACAAAATCCTATTTTAATAATTTGAAAGCTTTACATAAGCTCTTCCAAACCAGAGAACTCTTGCCCCTAGAGAAGTCGAAGCTATCACCCTGAGTGGAGTGTATTTGACCATAAATAATTGGACCCAAAGCTTATCCTGCTGATGAAGAAGCTGCCAAACCAACTTTTCAAGAAAAGCGATATTAGTATAATAAGGATCTCTAATTTCCAATGTCCCATAATTCTTTTGAGTAATCAATACTTTTTAACTAACAAGATTCAAACTTCTACTGTCATCTTGTTCTTTTAAAAAAAATCTCATCATAGACTCTAACTTCATTGTTATTTCTTTGAAAAAAGAGAAGTCTGCATATGATATATAAGAATAACATCCATGATCGAGTTGACCAAACGGAGCCTCTTCTCCCTGTTTAATAATCTATTTTTTTAATTGGTTAGTCTATCTCTAATTTTATCAAGAATCTCATTAAAAGGTGCACAGATCATCCTAGAGTAATTAAGATTAACTCCAAAATATTTTCTCATGTCTTGAATAAATTTGATAGAAGACACTCCATAAAAATATTCTTTCTAGTTGCAGAGATATTCTTAGAACAAAGAAATGTACTTAGTTTGATTAAATATTGGGAGAAGGATCTTTGTTTGACAAGGAATAAGGCATTTTAGTTATTTTTATTAGCCTTATAGTCATGATGATGGTACTTTTAGGCAGCGTTTGGTTTATGTATCTTTTGAGACAAAGACACAGAGACATAGATATTAAAGACATAGACATAAATTATTAGTGTTTATGTACTGTGTTTGGTAAATATTAAATAAGACACAATAAAATTAGAAAAAAATCTATATTATCCTTATAAAAAAATCAGCCACCATTACTACCACTATCATCCACCATCTCCACCATTGCAGATTTATCATCGCACATAATTCACCACAAATCAATCCGCAATAATTTTACAAGAATCACCAAGAATTTTTATTTTTAACAGAAAAATAAAAAGGGAAGAGAAGTTAACTGAAGAGCAATATGTAAAAAGAGAAGAACCAAGGTAGAGGAAGAGGGAAAGGCGGTCGTGGGCATTGCAAAGAGGGAGGAGAGGTGACAGCCGCAAATCATCTGGACGAAGAAGGAGACGAGTGGCGGCGCGCGAATCTGGACGGAGGAGGAGACACAGCGGCAGCGCTCAGATCTGGACGGAGGGAGAGACACAACGGCAGCGCTAAGATCTGAACAAAGTGTGAGACACAGCGGTGGCAGCACGTTGATCTGGGCAAAGGGGCAGACGTAGCGGTGGATCTGGACGAAAAGATGCAACACTGACTGTGAATCTGGACAACGAGATGCGAGAAGGAGGGAGGAGGGAGGAAGGAGAAGGGTTACGGTGGATGAAGAAGGAGAAAGAAAAAAAAAGAATTAGGATTAAAAAATTTATAAGGGGTAAATGAGTAAAAAATTGTGTCTAATTGATTGTGGTTCTATGTCTTAATATTTTGGAAGTACACTAAATACATGTATTTTGTGTATATTTGTGTACTAACGTATCCATCAAAGATTTGTGTCTCAACAAACAAACATAAAACATGTTCTAGCGTATTTATGTCTCTGTATCTGTGTCTTTAAAAACAAACGCTGCCTTATGAATTATTTTTGTGTATCTCTTTTACTTTATGTGTAATTAGTATTTTGGCTTTGTGGTGGGACTCTTGAATGTTACTATCATGCCATTGTAGTAAATGCTTGGAACTATAAAAAAAATATTAATAAAAATATATATTTTTTTATATTTATATTAGAAAGAGTCTAATTATAAAATTTATATGATGTAAGAAATTTAATTACAAACGTATTAAAAGTAAAAGTTTAATTATAAATTTGGTGAAATAATAAAAGTTAATAAAATAATGATTTTTTTTGTTTTAGAGAGTACTTTATGATTGGAATGATGAAAAATGCTTGAAGAAGAATTGCCACAAGGCTATACCCAACGATGGGAAGATCATTGTGATGGACATGATTATTCCCATTGTGCCTGAGCCAACAGCTATTGTCAAAGACTCTTTTAGATCTGATGTTGTCATCATGACTCAGATGCCAGGAGGAATTGAAAGAAGCAAACAAGATTTCACCGACTTAGCAAATGGATCTGGATTTAGTGAGATGAGATTTGTGTGTTGTGTCTCTAGCTTTTGGGTTTTATGGAGTTCTACAAGTAGCTACTTAATTAGTTAATTTCTATATGTGGATTAAGGGAAGCAATGAGTAGAATAGTGTAGAATTTGAATTCAACTCTAATCTTATTCATTTAGATTGAGATTTTTATATAAATTTAACCTTAGTTTATTATTCGCGAGTTGAGAATATTTCAATACTAATTTTATCCATTTTTAATCTGCGGTTATCTGACTTTTATTGTGAATTATTAAAAAAATGCAACATTATTATATAATTTGATAATAATTTAAAATAGAACTTATTTTTATGTAAAAAAATATTAAATTATTAATTAATTATAAATTATTAATTAATTAATATTTTTTTTAGTGATTAAAGATCTTTTACATTTAATGAAAGGTNNNNGTTGGTTGGATAAGGTTGAGACTCAATTCACATCCAATCTATGATTTAACTCGCACAAAAATTCTATATGTCTTTACTTTATTATCCGCTATGAATTAAATTGACAAGTCTATCGAATCAGATTGGGTATCTATAGACAGGATACATGGTACCACTCTAATATGGATTAGAGAATATAATTGCATGAATGAAACAGTTGACAAGATTATGTTTCTTTTGTTTCGTTTATAATAAAAATGAATAATAATGTCATTGGGTGGCAGTTTCAATTACGGTAAAATATATTTTTTATTTTTAATATTTATAATTTTTTTAAATATTTTTAATGTTTAGTTATATTTAATTTTTTTAACATTTTTTATTTATGTTAAAATTATCTTTAGATGTTAATTTCATATAAAATATTAAAGACAAAATTAAAAACTTCTAAAAATAATTTTTACAAAAATTAAAAATATTAAAAACAAAATTAAATTAATAAAAAATATTAGAGATAAAATTAACGAAACTAAATGTTCGAAATATTTTTTGAAAAATAGAAACAATAGGAATAAATTGACCTTTTCAATTATTAAGAAGTTAATAGAAGTGGCAAATGGATCTAATGTGACCACACATGCAGGGCTTGTAAGCAAGGCTCGTCATTGTCTATCTATAATAATGATTTAGTTCTTCATCCATTCTTGCTGATCCGTTCCTTTTCCCCTTTCAGAATCACCCACATCAATTTGTACGATTGTTTGAGGTAATCAGAGGCATAGGACCTAGTGTCGTCTAGTATATCAATAGTATGAATTCATCACGCATTAATGTTATCATACCTAAAAGTGTAGTACGTTTTATATCTACATAATAATGAGCCACAAAATGTAGAAGGAAGCTAGTGTTGTACGCCCAATATATATTCTCCCATATAGATCATTAAACGTTTTGAAACTTTGTCACTATATTATTAGGAAAAAGTGTCGTTAGGGTTCAGATATGTACACTAATAATAAACTAAATAAATAAAAGATTATGCTACGTGTATATTAAAATTAATTATCAAAGTCAGTCACTAGTATAAAATATATATTAGAATATAAATATATGTTAAAAATAAATTAAATTACATATATATTTATATACAAATATATTAGTGGTTAATTTTGGTGTACAAAAAATATTTTTGATAAATAAAATATTGATAATACAAGATTGTGATGATATTTGAGATTATGTTATTAGAATGTGATTGTGAGTAACTGAGTATGCATCGAAAATAATATGTTAATTAAAGAACACAAAATGAATCCTGCTGCATTCAACAGTATGAAATTTGATAAACGTTTTATGTATATAAAAGTAATTTGTCATCAAATTAATTATTGTATATTTTTATATTAATATATGTATACTTTAATATTATTTTATATTTTAATATATATATATTATATACAAACGACTGATTTTTTATTTATACATAATGATTCGTCCGAACACTAGGGAGGCCGAGTTTAAGCGCTTCCGAGCAAATCTCCGATGAAGGGGAAGAGCTTCACGTCGGCCAAGATCAAACACCGCGGTGGGAATACCTGCACAAGATACTCCGACGCTCAAGTTAGCAATGATCCTCAGTAAAATGAGAGAGAGAATAATTAAGTGAGAGTGAATAAGTGAATATGAAAACTGGTAGTGGAACCTGACTTTAGCTGAGGATATTGGTTCGACTTTATAGGGATTGTGTTACCGTTTTCATGTGGATCAGTCCTAGTTTGTAGGTTGGTTACGATATTCTGTTATTATGTGATTTGGTTTGTTTGAGCACGTGTCTTATTTCTTCAAATGGTTGAGGCCGAGCTTATCTGCGCACCTGCCGAGTTTATCGGGCGGTTGGTGCAACGTCGGCCTCGAAGTGATTGCTTGCCGAGTATGCCGGGTGACCGAGGATACAGGTAACGTATCATAGCCCCCAAGCTAGCCTTGGCGTGGACAGGACTAAGGCGAGCTTTCGGACCAAGAGTACTGGATCCTCGGTTGCCGATTTTGTTTGTCGTGTATGGTCCTTGTAGCCCCCAAGCTCGTCTTAGTGGGGCGTATTGGTTCTAAAACGTTTTTCGTAGCATTAAATGCTTACTCTGTTTTTTCGCGCCCTCATGAATGATTGATTTGATTGTGCTGCGCGTTCCAAGGAACCCCTGACCGTCTGATCTGCCGAGTGCTGATCGTGGGTTTTTTGATGGTTTTGGTTAAAGGGTAATGCTTCATATCTAACTGTTTCTTATTCTGTAATAAACAAGGCTTTTTCTCTTAGTTTTTTTGTGTTGGAAACTTCTGCATTTTGGAGAATAATGAGCCAGAAAGGTGAGTTTTGATTTTGAGTCTTTAATCTTTTCCTCTTGTCTTACTTTCAGTCTTCTTCTGTTTTGTTCTATGGAAGAGGGAGATTCTGGTATGGGTAAGGATGATGTGTATAGTTGGGTTGATTCAAGGGTTAAGGAATATGTGTCTCAATTTTGTGATAAGGAATCAGTTGACATATTAGGCTCTAATGTATGGGTTAGGAGCGGTAGTGGTATAAGGATAGAGATTCTTCCCTGTGAGGCTAATGACCAGGTTTTCTATCGTCGCGATGATTGGGCCTATTTCTATATGTACAGTTGTCTGTTTACTGAGTTGGGGGTTAGGGTTCCATTCACTGATTTTGAGTGCGGCGTCCTTTACTGGTTAAATTGTGCTCCTAGTCAACTGCACCCGAATTCTTGGGGGTTCGTGAGAGCCTTTGAAGTGTTGATGGGTTTTCTTGAGCAGCCGCCCTCTCTTCGGTTGTTCTTTTCCTTATTTCAGGCAAAAGGGGTTGATCGGGGTGTTTGGGTTAACCTAAGTAGTTATCCACGTCGTGCGATTTTTGGCCTTTACAAGTCCTCCTTTAAAGACTTTAAGACTATGTATGTTAAGGTGAGGAGTGTGCCCGAAGAGTTCCCCTTCTACTTGAATGAATTTCTTGTTGAGAGATTCCCTTTATTTTGGTGTTCTGAGCCCATGCAATATTTAGATGCGGATGATAGGTCGGTTGACGATCAGCTTATTATGGAATTTTTGTTTGAAAAGTTGGGCCCCAAGGGATTGTTGTCTGTGTCCGAGTTGTTGAAATGGGATACAGATAGGGTGGTTGTTCTGAAATATCTAGGTAAATTGATCATTTTTGATTCACTGTTTGTTTCCTTTTGGCTTGTTCTTACCTTTTTGTTTTCTTGCATAGGTGATAAGGCACCGACGATCACTACTGCTGGCCTGAAGTTGTTCTTTAGCCAGCAAAAGAAGGCTGAAAAGGAGGGATCGACGACCAATGCTGAGAAGGGCTTTGCTGTTTGCCCTGATCCTGCTCTTAAGGCTAAACGAAAAAGAGGTCATGTGAGAGAGAAGGTTGCTGAGACTTTGGAGAAGGGGGAGTCTTCCATGGAGCTCCGAAAGGTGGAGTCGGCTTATGAGTCTCAGAAGAAACTTCATGGCTATTCGGAGGATGTGCATAGTCGGTCTTTATGGGGTAAGTTATATCCTTTTTCTGTTATGGCGGATGAACTTTGCTGCTTTCCCGATGATATGAAGATGATTGAGGACATCGGGCATGTAGGAGTTAGCCGCTTCCTACAGGTAAGTGTTTTGACTTCTGTTTTGGTGTGTTAATGCTGTGATGCTGTTATAATATGTTTTTTCCTTTTTGTCTTAGGTGATCGGTGCACGAATCGTGGCTGTTGGTCGAGCTGAAGAGCTTGCTCTTGAGAAGGAGAATAAGTCTGCTTTAGATGTCACCAAGCTCTCCATGTCTTTGGAGGAGAAAGAGAAGACTATCACATAGCTGTCTTCTGATCTGGCTGAGGAGAAATGCCTTCGGCTTTCGTCTGCGGAGGAGGTGAAGACTATGAAGGCCAAAAATATCTCCTTGGGGTCAAGGGTTAAGGAGTTGCATAATGAAGTATATGAAGCTTTTGCACAAGGATTTGATCGTGTCGTCTCCCAAGTGCGAGTTCTGTTTCCTGGTTCGGATGTGGAGAAGCTTGATGCGACCAAGGTGGTTGTGGGTGGTGAACTCGTAGAAGATGAAGCTGCTGCTGGAAGTGAGAGTGAGGGATCCAGCATAGGTGATAAGATAGAGTAGTTTTTTAGTGTTTGTCTTGTTAATGCTTGTAGCATCTTTGGAGCTTGTTGCTATTTTGTTTTTGAACTTTTTTCTGAATGTTTAGCAGTGATGTTTTGTGTTCCGAGTATATAGATCTGTTGATTAGGGTAGTAGAGGCTTTTAATGTACCGTTTTGATAATCCCTTAGGATTTGCTTGAAATAACTTGTGTGTTGTATTTACATGTGCTTCTCCGAGTATTACTGTCAGAATGCACGCGTTGTTTTCCGAGTATAAAGCTCGGATTAATTTTAAATGTTCATTTGTTAGAATGTGTGGTAGGGACCAATGTAGAAAATGTTAGTATGTATTTGTCCGAGTATTATGCTCGGCATGCGCATGTTGGTTTCCGAGTATGAAGCTCGGATTAGTATGTTTGTTGGGAGAAGCTTTGACTTGTTTTTGTGGTGGAGGTTTTCCGAGGAATAAGCTCGGTTTGTGATGTTAGGGTTTCGAGGATTATGCTCGGATTATTTGAAGTGTTTACTAACTGAAATGTATGCTAACTGTCAAAATGAGAATCATTTTGATTACACATTAAGTTGTATGGGTACAATGATTTGTTGTGTCCGGCCTCGTTAAAACCCTCTCCGAGTAAAACCCGTGTATTTTGGGAGAAAACCTTCGGATGGGAAAAAGAGTACCATCATTCGCAAATTACAGACTACATTATGACTGATATTTCCTTAGGGAGGAGATGTTCCATGTCCCTGGAAGTCGATCTCCTTGAAGGGTTTCGAGCTTGTAAGTCCCCTTTCCGAGATTTTGGAGTACTCGGAAAGGCCCTTCCCAATTTGCCGCCAATTTGCCGTGTGCCGGAGGTTTCCGGGCTTCCTCAGTGCGCCTGAGTACGAGGTCTCCATTGTTGAAAGACCTGTGAACTACTTTTCTGTTGTGTCTTTGCTCTAGGTATTGTTTTCTGGCTCGTTGCTTTATGGCGGAAATGTCTCTTTCTTCTTCTGCAAGGTCCAACTCGGCTGTCCGAGCTTGTAGGTTATTCGTTTGATCATAGAGCTCGGTCCTTAATGTTGGGATGCTGACCTCTACTGGGATAAGTGCTTCTGCGCCATATACCAGTTTGAAAGGAGTCTCTCCTGTGGCAGATTGAATGCTGGTATTGTAACTCCATAGAATTTCTGGAATGAGGTCGGCCCATTCTCCCTTAGCGTCACCGAGCTTTTTCTTTAATCCCTGCAAGATAATTCTGTTAGCTGATTCAACTTGTCCGTTAGTTTGCGGGTGCTCTACTGAGCTGAAATGATGTTTGATATTAAAGTTTGTTAGAAAGGCGGCGAGCTTATGATCTGTAAATTGTCTCCCGTTATCCGAGATTATCTCTCTTGGGATACCGAATCTGCATATGATATTTTTCCATAAAAAAGATCGCACTTTTTCTGCTGTTATGTGTGCTAGTGGTTGTGCTTCTATCCACTTGGAGAAATAGTCAATTGATACTAAGAGGAACTTTACCTGGCCTGGCGCTTTCGGAAAGGGTCCGAGGATATCCAATCCCCACCTATCGAAAGGCCAGCTTACCTCTATGGTATGGAGCTCCTCGGCCGGGGTCTTTGAGAGGGTGGCGTGCTTTTGACAATTATCGCATGATTTGACTTTATTGATGCAGTCCCGTTTTATCGTCGGCCAATAATATCCTGTTCGCAGAATCTTTGCTGCTAATGCTCGGCCGCCGATATGGTTGCCACAGACTCCTTCATGCGTTTCAGCCATAACTTCATCGGCCTTCTTATTGCTGATGCACTTGAGTAGTGGTTGTGAATGTCCTCGTCTGTATAGGGTGTTTCCGAGCACTGTATAGAAACTTGCTCTTCTTCTAAAGAGCGGCACGTTTGGCTCATCATTTGGAATGGTGCCTGTATTGATGTAATCAAAAAAAGGTGTTCGCCAATCTGGGACCTGTGTGATACTCAAAATTGTATCCTGTTCAAAACTTGGTTTGTCAAGTGTTAGCTGGGACAGTGCCGATGTGTTTTCGGCTTGCCGAGTTGTGGCTAACTTAGATAACACATCGGCCCTGGTGTTTTGTTCTCGGTTTACATGGATAATATCAAATTCTTTAAATTTTGAAATTAGATCCTTTGTTACGAGCCAATATTTCTCTAACAAAGGATCTTTTACCTGTAATTCGCCCTTTATTTGATGTACCACTAGTGAAGAGTCGCAGTAGGCTGTTATTCGAGGTATTTGTAGTTGTAGGGCGAGCTTTAGTCCAGCAAGTAGGGCTTCATATTCCGCCTGATTGTTGCTTGCGTTGAAGCGGAACTGTAGTGATTGCTCGGCCACCACTTTGTTTCCTTCCTTGAGTAGTATCCCAGCTCCACTGCCTTCTTTGTTGGACGCTCCATCCACATGTATGCTTCAATTGACTTCTGTATTATGTGTGTCATTGGTCATCTCTGATATAAAGTCGGCTAGCACTTGTGACTTCAGTATTTTCCTTGATTCGTACTGAATGTCGAACTCGGAGAGCTCGACCGACCATTTTATTAATCTGCCGGCGAGCTCGGGTCTGGTTAGTATCTGCCTTAGTGGTTGGTCCGTTCGTACTATGATTGTGTGGCTCTGAAAATAGTGCCGCAGTCTTCTTGCTGTTGTGATTAGTGCTAGCGCCAGTTGTTCTATCCTCGGGTACTGTGTTTCTGTTGATTGTAGCACCCTACTGATAAAGTATACTGGGCTTTGCTTTCTTCCTGTTTCTGTTACTAAAGCCGAGCTTATAGCATGGTTAGATACTGATAAATATAAGTACAATGGTTTACCTGTCTCAGGCCTTTGGAGAATTGGTGGTGATGTTAAGAGCTGCTTGAGTTGAGTAAAGGAGTTCTCACATTCGTTTGTCCATGCAAATTTCTTGCCTTTGGAGAATGTTTGGAAAAAATGATAAGATCGTTTTGCTACTGCCGGTAGGAAACGAGATAAGGCAGCTATTCGTCCTGCTAGTTGCTGGACCTCTTTTACCGTCTTTGGGCTCGCCATATTTAGTACAGCTTTGCATTTTTCTGGGTTGGCTTCGATGCCTCGCGAGGTTAGCATGAATCCGAGGAATTTCCCTCCTTGGACTCCGAAAGCACATTTGTCCGGATTGAGTCTCATGTTGTATGCTCGGAGTTGTTTGAAGATTTCTAATAGGTCGTCACAGTGTGACCCCTGCATGGGTGTTTTGGCTACCATGTCATCTACATAGACCTCCATATTGCGGCCTATCTAATGCTGGAATACTTTGTCCATCAGCCTTTGATATGTCGCACCTGCATTCTTTAGGCCAAAGGGCATTACCTTGTAACAAAAATTCCCATGTTCTGTTATAAAAGCTGTTTTGCTTTGGTCTTCTGGGTGCATTAGAATCTGGTTATAGCCAGAGTATGCATCCATAAAACTCAAAGCTTTGAAACCAGAGGCGTTATCAACTAATTTGTCAATGCAAGGTAATGGGTATGCATCTTTAGGACAGGCTTTATTTAAGTTTGTAAAGTCGACGCACATGCGCCATTTACCTGAACTCTTCCTTACCATTACCACGTTGGACAACCATGTGGTGAAGTGAATTTCTCTGATGAAACCTGCATTAAGGAGCTTTTGGGTTTCTTCAAGTGCTGCTTGTCTTTTCTCCTCTCCGAGGTTCCTTTTCTTCTGTGCGACTGGTCGGATTGTTTTGTCGATTGCTAGCTTGTGGCAGATGACTTCGGGGTTTATCCCGGGCATGTCATCTGGTGTCCATGCGAAAAGGTCGACGTTCTTACGCAGTATGTGGATGAGTCTTGCTCGGTCTGCCCCTTCTAACGCTTCTCCAACATATGTGCATTGCTTTTCGTCTGCTGTTAGTGTTACTTGTTGAAGGTTGTTCATTGGCCGAGGTCTTTCGCCAAAATCTTCCCTAGGGTCTAGGTCAGCTAGTGTTACTGAGTTGGCGGACGTGTGGATTGCTTGAACCCGGGGCCGAGCTTCTTGTTTTGTTTGGACTGGTTTTAGACCAGCGTTGTAGCATTGCCGAGCTTCTTGATGGTCGGCGTACACCGTAGTGATCTTGTTTTCCTGCACCGGAAACTTGACACACAGATGTAATGTGGACACCACTGCTCTGAATGTATTCAGGGCGGGTCTCCCAAGTATAATATTGTAAGGGTTGTAACAGTTTACTATTAGGTATTGTATATCAATTGACTTTGACCTAGGGATTTCTCCCATTGTGGTCTTTAGCCATATGTGTCCCATGATGGGGACTCTCTCTCCGAAGAACCCAATTAGCTCTCCTGAGGAGGGTTGTATCAGTTTTTCAGATAACTTCATTTTTGTAAAGGTAGAGTAAAATAAAACATCAGCACTACTACCTGGATCTAATAGTGTCTTTCTTACCAACAGTTCTCCGATTTGGATTGAAATTACCACGGGGTCGTCGAGGTTAGGGCTTGCCGATTTGAAGTCTGCTTGGTTGAAGGATATTGTGACATCTGACTCTTTGTCCTTCCTTGGTTGTATAGTTCCTTCGATTGCTAGCATTGCCCTATAGCTTCGTTTCCTGGCCGAGCTTGTTTCTCCTCCGCCTGCGAATCCTCCTGATATGTGGTTAATGACTCCTCTTGGTGGATCAGGAGTCGTCCTCTCTTTTTTGTCGTCGGTCTTTGCTTGCTTATGTTCTATCCTGTCCGAGTTTCCTCCTCTGACCTTCCGGGTCTCGATATATTTGTCCAAGAGCCCTTGGCGTGCTAGCCTTTCCAGGAGGTCCTTCGCGACGATGCAGTCATCTGTAGTGTGACCGAACTTTCGGTGGAAAGCACAATGCTTTGTTTTATCCACGAACCTTTGATCCTGGTAGTTTCCTGCTCGGGCTGGTGGCTTTATGATTTTGGCATTGAGGATTTCTCTGATAATGTTTTCTCTTCTGGTATTGAATCTGGTGTATGTGTTGTACTTTGAAGCGGGTTTGGAAGGTTTCTTACTGTCCCTGTTGACTGGCGATCTGAAAGTTCTTTCTTCGTCTCTCCGACTTGGTTGTTTGTCTGATTTTTGGGCTTCTCGGAGTTCTTCGATTTCCATTTGACCTGCCGCCCTTTCTCGGAACTCCTCCAGCGTCTTTGGCTTTGTTATGGCGATGGTCTCCCGGAATTTACCAGGCCTGAGGCCGGCTTTGAGGGCGTGCAGGTGAACGGCTGGGTCCAAGTCCTGGATCTCCATAGTGGCGTCAGCGAATCTGGTCATGTAGTCCTTCAGGCTTTCGTGCTGACCTTGCTTAATGGTGCCGAGGTAGTCTGAGCCATGTACGTAGATTCTTGAAGCGGCAAAATAATCAATGAACAATCTGGCAAGATCTTTGAAGGAGGAAATTGAACCTTCAGGAAGTTTAGAGAGCCAGAGTAATGCGGTGCCATCAAGGTAGGTAGGAAATGCTCGGCAAAGGACGGGCTCGTTCTTAGGGCCGTTGAAAAACATCATTGATTGGAACTTCTTTATGTGGGCTCGTGGGGGGGGGTCGCCGAACCCTTTGTATGGCTCCAGTGCGGTTGGGAGAGTAAAGTTTTTTGGCATCTGATAATTTGTGATCTCTTCGGAGAAGGGGTTGTCGAGGGTGAGCTTCTCCTTTGGCGGGGCAATGTTCAAAGGGTCTGTGGCACCTTGAGCCGAGTTTTTGGAGCTTTCTCCATTGTTCTGTGTAGACAACTCGGCTATTCTTCGTACTTCCGCCTGCAGCTCGGCGATTCGAGCCAGGAGGTCATCCTGTGAAAGTTGTGGACTTTCCTTGTCAGCCATGTTCGAGGATCGGGAATCCTGCAAAATAGGGTAGTAGACTAAATAAAGGAAAAAGTGGGGTTAGAAGTATCCGGCCCCACGGTGGGCACCAAGTGATTCGTCCGAACACTAGAGAGGCCGAGTTTAAGCGCTTCCGAGCAAATCTCCGATGAAGGGGAAGAGCTTCACGTTGGCCAAGATCAAACACCGCGGCGGGAATACCTGCACAAGATACTCCGACGCTCAAATTAGCAATGATCCTCAGTAAAATAAGAGAGAGAATAATTAAGTGAGAGTGAATAAGTGAATATGAAAACTGGTAGTGGAACCTGACTTTAGCTGAGGATATTGGTTCGACTTTATAGGGATTGTGTTACCGTTTTCATGTGGATCAGTCTTAGTTTGTAGGTTGGTTACGATATTCTGTTATTATGTGATTTGGTTTGTTTGAGCACATGTCTTATTTCTTTCAAATGGTTGAGGCCGAGCTTATCTGCGCACCTGCCGAGTTTATCGGGCGGTTGGTGCAACGTCGGCCTCGAAGTGATTGCTTGCCGAGTATGTCGGGTGACCGAGGATACAAGTAACGTATCACATAACATATAATAATGAGAAATCATTTTTTAAAGAAATGAAAAGTTGATTTTTTTTTTCCTTTTCTTTTTTGTTCTTGCGCTGCTCACTCACACTTACACTCACCTCCATGGATTCTTATGTTTCACATGAATTGATAAACACAACACTGTATATATGTGTTGTTTATTTTTCGTGAGCACAATACATATCTTAACATAAATTACATTACAAAAATAATTATTCTAATATGTAATTTTTGTTAACAGTTTTTTCCTTTTTTTTTTTCTATTTTTGTAATTCAGCGCATTAAGCTTATCACCCAACCAAAATATTAGCTTGACCAAATTTGATCAACAAATTATTAGAGATAATAATATTTATATATATTTTTTATCAATTTAAATTTGTAGGATAAATAATTTTATAATAAAAAAATTTTATGACATAATGGTTTATAGTTTAATTTTTGTTGACTAAAAAAATTTAACTTAAGACAAATAAAAAAATTTACACAAAAATCTAAAATAATTAGATTGTTTAACGAGGAGAATTAAAAATAAAAGAATATATGCATGGATGAAGAGATCTCATATTATAGTAGTTATTAATTATTTTTTTTATTTTTTATAGTATTTTCAGTTTAATAATTTAGAGTGTAACAATCATCTTTCACCTCTTCTAGAAACAAAAATTAAATTCGAAATTTGAAAATCAGCTAAGAGATGGGATTAGAATTTTGAATTATGGATAGAAATTTTGTAACCACCCTTCGTTTGAATTTAAAATTATCCCAACCACCCTATCACCAAAAATATATATAAATAGGGTGCACTAATAGGTAGAAGATGACCCTTTTCAAACACTAATCCTTCCCTTTTTCTCTCTACAAACATATCCCGTCAAACATAAGAGGCAAGCTGATAAACAATAAAGAGGTGTTAGAAAAAGAGTAGGGAATTATGTTTTTTTTTATGTTTGGCATGTATTATACTCTATTAATATTTTTACTATCTATGCATGTTATCATGTTTCGATATCTTATGACATTAATTATCTTTTTCCTCTCCTTTATCCACGTTGATTATGTTTGTCCATTATATTATTCATGTCCTCTTAAGTCAATAGTACATGCCTTCTTATAAGTTTTATTCAATTATTTAATATGCCCTATTTTCATTATGTGTATTTATATGATCTTTTAGTTTATGTCATTATTGATATTCTTTTAGGATCGAGAGTACATGCCCTTTTCTTAGTTTTATTCAATTATTTAATATGCCCTATTTTCTGTACTTTAATATAGTCTTTCAATTTATATCATTATGCTACTAATATCTCTTTAATTAGAGAGTACATGTATATTCTGTGCCATATAACTAGGGTTTCATTATTTCACATGTATGTTTTATCACCATATTTGTCCATCTTCTTGCAAGATTTCTTCTTATATGATTTTCTTCTTGTGTATAACTAAACAACCCTATTTGTAAATTGAACTGAGGGAATGATCTTTCGGTAAGGAAAGTTGACAAGATATTGATATGATCTTCGGTAAAAGAGGGTGATCCTTACTGAGGATCATATCGATATCTTGTCTTTGGGGTCACCTTCCCTTACAGAAAAATCATTCCCTCGATTCAATTTATAAATAAGGTTGTTTAGGCATACACAAGAAGAAAATCATACAAGAAGAAATTATGCAAGAAGATGAACAAATATGGTGATAAAAGAAGATGAACGGACATGTGAAATAATGAGACCCTAATTATATGGCACACAGTATATGCATGTATTCTCTAATTAAAAAGATATTAGTAACATAATTGCATAAATTAAAAGATCATATTAAAATACAGAAAATATGGCATATTAAATAATTGAATAAAACTAAGAAAAGGGCATGTACTCTCGATTCTAAAGAAATATTAATAATATAATGACATAAACTAAAAGATCATATAAATACACATAATAAAAATATGGCATATTAAATAATTGAATAAAACTTATAAGAATGTACTAATGACTAAAGAGGACATGAATAACATAATGAACAAACATAATCAATGTGAATAAAGGAGAGAAAAAAGATAATTAATGTCATAAGACACCGAAACATGATAACATGATAACATGCATAGATGGTAAAAATAATAATAGAACATAATATATGCCAAATAAAAAGAAAAAAAAGTATAATTTCTTACTCTTTTTCTAATGCTTTTTTATTACCATGTCTCTTGTGTTTGCACACATAATATATTTATAAAGAGAGAAGGGAATAATTAGTGTTTGAGAGGGGTGATCTTCTATCTGTTAGTACATTCCTATTTATATATTTGTAGTGATAAGATGGTTGGGATAATTTTAAATTCAAACGAAAGGCAATTATTAAATTTCTATTCATAATTCAAAATCATAAGCCCATCTTCTAACTAATTTTTAAATTTCGAATTTAATTTTTATTTTTAGAAGAGGTGAAAGACGGTTATTATATAAAGTTTAAGAATGGTAAAAAAAATAGCAGAATTATTTATAACGGGGAGGTAAATGAAGATTTATGAAATTTTCATAGCTAAAAACGAGGATAGAACATGCGAAATTCTCGCAAAAGAAATTTATTAAAGTATTCTCACTTACTTAGGTGCATTATGTTATTTTATATGTTAAAAATTATTGTTTTTTTAATATTGTATGTTGGATTATGTAAAATTATTTGAATTGTGTTATATTATGGTAATTTTTATTAAATTGTATTGTATTATATTATGATTTTGTGTTAATATTTTTTAAAGTTTTTTAAAAAGTAATATCTATAAAAATTTGTAAGTATTTATCTTTTCTGCTGAGATAATTAAATGGGAATACATAATGATGATGAAAGGAGAATGGGAAGTATTTTCTTTAGAGGTGTACATGGCTGGCTCGGCCCGAAGATTCGGTCCAACTCCGAACACTTTAGGGGTTAATTTAGTGTGATTTCATTAGGTTTAGGGTCGGGTAAGGGTCTCAAAGATAGACCCAGTCATTATTTCGGATCGGGTTCGGGCCATAGCTCGGGTCACCCGAACTCGGCCCGATGGCCCGGTCATCATACACAATTAATATTTTATGTTAGATGATGGTTATTTTTATGTGGAATTTAAATATTGTAAACCTTAATATTTTGTGTTATTAGTCATTTATAAGATTATAAGTTAATGTTTTATGTTTAAAATGTATAAGACTTTACACTAATGCATAATATTGTATTATTTGTATTGATTTAAATATTTAGTGTTAGACAATATTAGTATTGATTATGGTTATGCTTTAATTTTAGAGAATAGTTGGTTCTTGTTATATTTTTTTAAGTGAATTTTACTATGTGAATTGTGAAATAAAGGTTGGAGATTAGGTGATTTTTACATGCTAAAGACCCAGTTTTCACCCGATTTTTATCCAATTTTCACCCGGTCCGAATGTGCGTAGGTTTCATCGGGTCTAAGATCGGGTTAGGGTCCAAACATTAGGCCCGGTCTATATTTCAGGTCGGATCTAAGTTAAACCAAATCCAGTGTGGTCCGACCTATGTACATCCCTAATTTCTTAAACAGAAATAGAGACAAAAATATATATATATATTTTATTTATGAGTGTTTATTGTTATTTTTATTAAAGATTAATTTATTATAAATTAATTTTTTTTAAAAAAATTTATCATTGATTAATAAATTAATAAACATAAAAATGAGGTTGGACAAACAAACTCAAATTGGTTATAGTGGTTATTAATTATTATATTACTCATCAATATACATATCTTAATTTTATCTGGTTATTAATGATAGTTGTCAAAATTTATTATCACGTAGTGATTTACAGCCTGGCCATACTTTGGACGCCGCTGTATGAATAGTACATAATTATTGGGTAGGCTTAAAAGGCTTTATTACATCAAACTATTCAGACTTCAGACCATAGAATGAGTGAATGGCACATGCCACTTTTAATATCATCCTTACTCTCACAAGTCACAACTCACAATTAACTAACGCACATATATACGAAGAAAATTAGTACTACATTTTCCACTATATATAGCGATACAAGATACTGAACATATCTAGAGATGAAATGATAAAATTTTGCTCTTTTTGTTAATATCTTTCTTTTTTTTTTTAATATATAATGTATGGAGATTGGATTGGATATTGACTCGGATATCTACTTTTAATCCAATCATAGTGCTAGAATATATTAGAATATTTATATATTAGTTAAATTAATATTAAATTGATAATTTTTATTAATGTTTAATTATTCTCTCGGTTTTTATATTTTTATTAAATTTTTAATTAAATTTTATTATTGAGTAAAGTATATTTTTTGTTCTTAAAGTTTGATAAAAATTTTTTATTAAGTATAATTTATTAAAAAAATTATTTTGTTATTTCAGTGATTTGACTCCAAGACCTTTTACCTAAATTATAAATAGTTTATCATTCTAATTAATTTTATTTTTATTTTTTTGGTTTAATTATTTTATTAGTTTCTATAGTTTTACTAAATTTTCAATTAGGTTCTTATACTTTTTTTTATTGTGTCTCTATACCATATTAGATTTTGTAATTAAGTTCTTATCGTAACAAAAATATTTGATTTAACGAAATATAATTTCTAATATTTTTTCTATTTACTTTTTCGATATTTTTATCTATCTATCTATCCGAGTAATTAATATTAATTAAATTAAAATATTTTAATTAATATTAAATAAAATTGAAATAATTTCAGAAGTTTTGCTTGACTTTGTCCGTGTCAACAAAAAATTCGAAATGATAGTAATAGAAAAATGAATTTGAATATTCAATAGGAGTAATATATTCAGATTTATAGATTTTATTAATCTCCTTCTTTTTGCCATTGAACGTCCCAATCAAATTCCCCATAACACTCATAATTTTCATTTGCATTCATGAATAAAAACACTCATATAGGAGCAACTTCCCCTTTTTTTATTTATCATTTATAAATACAATATGATAAAATAAAGAAAAATCAATTTTTAGACAATAAACCTTTACGTTTCCACATCAAAGTTACATATATTACTTCATTTTTGTTTTCCATTTTATGCCTATTGGTGTTCCAAAAGTTCCCTTTCGAAGTCCTGGAGAGGAAGATGCATCTTGGGTTGACATATAGTGCGACTTGTCAGATATTCTCTCTCTCTCTCTCTCTCTCTCTCTCTCTCTCTCTCTCTCTCTCAAAACCAAAATATACCCATACCGATAAAGCCATCAACCCATCTCAGTAATCTCTATTGTCTGTTTCTTTGCGTTCTATATGTATTGTGAGCAAAAGCAAAGCATAGCAGAGAAATGGTGGCACTAGCCAATAGCATTATATATGGCCACAGTGCTACTTTTGGTGGTGGGATTTCTATTAGAAAAAGCAGATTTGACATCAAAGCAGGCGGCATTGCTGGCTTTACGGTCCTCCATCGGTGGCTAAACCCTCTTTTGGAATGTGACCAACCAGAGCCCCTACAACTATGCTGGCATGCAATGCGAGCAAGGTCAGGTGGTGGAGCTCCACCTACCCATCATGGCGCTCTCTGGGTGCATTTCCGCAGGAATATTCAGGAACCTGACACACCTCCGCACCCTGAGCTTGCGGTTCAACACACTGACGGGCTGCTCCAAGTAGATCTGGCATCGTGCACCAACAGCCGAAACTGTACCTGCAACGCAATCTGCTTTTCGGAGAAATTCCAGAATTGTTGTTTCCAGCTGCCGGACCTGGTCTGCCTGAACCTAGGTTTCAACAATTTTTCGAATGTGGTCCCATCAGAGTACAACAAGTTGAGCAAATTTAGAGTTTCACACGCTGATTATTGAAAATTTTTTCTCCCCTTTCCTCTCTTTTACATCATTTTATTGAAATTTATTCTAACTTTGTGCACAAATGAGGGTTTTAAGGAAAGATCCTTTGAAGCGTGTGTGATTGATATTCAATTCTTGGCCAAAGAAATGATATTTTTGGATGAAATTGCTTGATCTAGAATTACAGAAGTTGAATATTTTCATTATAGGGCATCTCGTTCATGATGATTATATGCTCTGATGATGATTCTAGACGTCTTAGTTCCTTCAAGGTTTATTGTACTACTAGTGCAGTAGCCTAAGTTCTTAGCTTAGTGTGTCTCATGTTATTATATATTTGTTTCTTGATTTGTTTGGTTTAGACTTTGTTTTAACTTGTCTGTGGCTTGCTCTCACTTCCTTTGTTGGGATCTAAGTGAGTTCTAATCAGAGGAGGAGAAAGGTTAGAGAGAGGCGAGGATAGTTATAACCCTATTGAATATAATTAATTTTGTAAAGAGTAAATAATGGGTATAATTATAAATTTATTCTTTTTTAACGTTTTTTGTAATGTTTTCTGTCAAGAGGGACCTAATTTAAAAACAAAATATTGATTTAGGGACAACTAAAAGAAAAAAAGTATAGGAACCTAATTAACATTTTGACAAAACTATAAAGATCAATAGAGTAATTAAACCTTTTATAATTATAGAATACTTAGACATCTATAATTTTTATTTTTTAATTTATTCATAACCTATAAATAGTTAGATACTTTGTATCATATTTCATAGAATTACAATACAAAAAAAATTAATTTTTCGCCTCTTCCACTATGTTTCTTAATATGGCATTAACAGTTAAGTCTTTTTTCTAATGAAACAACTATCTTTATCCATATATTTAACCGTTCTCGAAATGTTTTTCCTCATTTTTGTTATCTTTTTAACGTCATTTTTTGTCATCGATCAAATTATTTGCTTAGTCTCGCCATTCCAAGCCTAACGGCCTCTACTCGGCCTCCAGAAGCCGCTAGACATGTCACCAAAAACTCTCTGCTCGCCTCCAATTGTTCTATCTTCAAATGCGTCCAAAGTCTTTCAATCAACTCCACGATCAACGTTTATGATCGTGCAACCCATTTCTTGACCCACTTTTGAACTTAAACCACTTGTTGACATGTTGAGTGTTAACTCACGAAAATTGACAATTTTATAAGTAGTTATAAGTCACCTGTAACATGGTTCTCTCAGCCATTCCTATTATGTCATGCTTCATTGAATATGCTGATGTATTAGTCCTACATAATTATTCACGTGGCATTTTATGAAATTTTTTCTAATATTTTTTGTTGAGATCTTTTCGATTTGGTCTTCTGTGAAATCTTCACGTGATGCTTTGATGTTGTTATTTTTTCTTTTTATGGCATCTTTATCTACTCTCATAGAGAAAGATATTTTTCGGCTATTCCCAATCATTCTTAATGGCTCCAACTAAAACTATTTAGTTGAAGTCATCGAGATTTTCTCAAATGACATAAATTATGGCACTATAGGACAAATGATTTTGCTTGTTCTCTCAATTCTACTATGACTGAGAGTGGTAAATCCAAAGAGGATGTATTTTGACAAAGATTTTGCTGAAAAATCAACAGAATGTGATGGTAAAGATCATCAAATTATCACTTAGCTTTACAATTTTACTCTAAGATTTCATCTGTAATTTGGGAGTTTTGAAACCATTAAAGAAGTTTGGGACCATTATTTGGCAAAACGTTAAATTATCTATGATGATTTGACATCAATACCAACTGATAAAGGAGTTTCATAGCCTTACAAGATTGCGGTTAACCTTTTTATGATTTTTTTTGCCAAAATAAAAATTATTTGAAAATATATCCCCTTGCAAACTTATTCTTAAAGACATAATTGATGCTAAGGCATATGAAAGACTATTGTAATCATACGCATCTTATTCAGTGTCATGGCACTTGTTGATGACTATGAGTCGGTCAAAGCTTCTCTACTCCATCAGAATCATTTTCTAGCCTTAAAGATGTTCTTCTTTGTCTTAAGTATGAAGAAACACAATTTTTAGGGCTGTCTAGATCAAAGGTCTAAGACTACTTTTACGTTTAGCAATAAAAAGATAAATTTTGTCAAAGTTGTAACCAATCAAAAAATCTTCTCCTAGATTGTCTCTCAGTCCAATGTCATACTTGCAATCCAAAGGATCACATATTGCCTCCAATTGCCCCAACCTGTTTTCTGCTACTACAAGCTCTCTAGGCACTTAATTGTTACTTGTCCTACTCGTTCACTGCAACCAAATCAACATCATTAAACTAAATATCACCCTGGTCCCAACTTTAAGTTTGTGCCTATAAATAATGCTACTACCAGTCACTCTACTTCTTCGACTTCTGTCAATAGTCCATCCCTTGTCTCTCCAACAACAATAATTTCTTTAAACAACTCTTATCTTTTTTTTGGTAATTCTTCTCCTGCTTTATCCACTCTTTTAGATAATTCTAAACGATATTTTAATTCATGTTATTTTAATCACATATTACCTATGTGTCATATTTTTTCTTCTTTGTCTGTCACTATCACAGTACCTCCAATCCACTCTGCTAGTGAGTCTTTTATGCATGTCAAACATAAAAGCTCCATTTTAAAATCTCATGTCTAAAGTGAAGATGGTCTAGTTAGCGCTCATTTGAGTTTGAGAAAAATGTTAAAATGTGTTAAAATTAGGGATGGCAAAGGGTTAAACTTATCGGGTCGGTTCTTGTAGCTTGTTAAAAAAGACAGGGCGAGATAAAATTTTGGGACCGCCATAATAAAAAAAGTCCGCCTAATCTGCACTACCTAATCCATTTTGAGTAGGCGGGACGGGCTTGCCTGCCTGGAGAGCTTTTGGCTTTAAGACGATAATTGAATTTAGAATGTTACTATTGTGCTTGTATTTGGAATATTTGTTCGTTTTACTTTAAGTTATAATTTGAACTATGTTTGATTTATTAGAGACTTGGACAATGTTTAATTATATATTTTGAAAATGTTTATTTTGTTTTGGACAATATTAATTTTATTATTTTGATTATTTCATGGTGGTTTAATAATTTTTTAAAAAAGAAAAAAGAGAATATCTACTGTTAGACAGGGTGGGATAGAAATTTAGGACCGTCTCAATAGACGAGACGGGCCGAATTATCCCGCCAAATGACGGGCTTTTGGAGGAGCAAAGTGGACATATCTGTTTGTCACCCTTAATTAAAAAAATTTGTAAATTAATTAAGTCTATATTAAATTGATACTCTTATTAATAATAGAATATTAAATCTTTAATATTTTAGTTTTTTTTTATTTGTTCATCATCTACAAATAAATTATATCTGCTATCATATTTTGCAGTATTGTAATTAAAAAAAAAAAACACCATTTTCGAGCTTCCTCTCTATGTTTCAAACACGAAAAATGAGAATAGAATTGAATGTGTGATCTATAAATGGGATACCACCACATACATAATTAATTAATAAGCAAACCATAGGTACCACACTACCATGTGAGATTAATGCAATCTCATTATCACTATAGCATAATTTTTACGAGACATTGTCATTGATTCAACAAAGCCATTCTTATCACTTACCATGCAACCACATCCATATTACTAACATCTATGGAAGACTAACTCTC